>NC_051072.1:9038479-9358479 GCF_004664715.2 Peromyscus leucopus | reverse complement strand
AGAGCAAAGCCAAAGGTTGAGTCACTCTGCAATCGAGAGTTCCACAGTTCTTGTCTATTGCCTGCGAGCTCTACAACTGAAGTGTCCCTATGAGACAAAACAGCAGAACTGCCTCAGAGAGACAATGCTTCTGCTGGAAGTAGAAGGAAAAAGCCAATGAAGACAAAACTTAAAATTCCATCATTTCTCTTCACCATATACAATCTATGGTATATTCATACTTACATTTCCATATCTTTATGATCTGCAGAATTTTGTTCTGCTACTTTATCCCAAATATGGTCAGGGAAATGGGCAGACTAATCAGGGCAGTAGCCGAACAGAAGGAGGCACAATTACATCTGGCTGAAGCCAGGGAGAACACTCTGAAGGCTGCAAAGTCGGGGTGGGGTCCTCTGTTCACTATCCCTCCCTTAAGTTCATTTAACAGCCAGTTAGTGTTCAGCTCCATGGGGGAAAGGAAATCATTTAACCTAATTGCTGTTCATTCTCTTCTCTTTGCTAACTCCTCATTAGCAAGGACCCCATTAAACACAAAGGGCCCTCCTGGAAAGATGATTTGAGTTATATCACAGTTGATGTCACTTTCCTGGACAAAAATAACAAAATTACTTCCCCCTGGAGAAAAATTACAAAAACTGAGATCTTCCATGTCCCCTTAAGGTTTAGATACATTGCTATTTATTGTTGTCATTGTCATTTATATCATATATTTATTTATACAATGAAACTGTTTTTACACTAATAATTATATTCTGTTTAGGATTTGAAGAAAAACTATTTTTAGTTCTTGTCGATGGCTCTGGGATGTAAAAATAGTTTTGACAGTATCTTTTTACTTAAGAAAAACTTAAAACTGTTTATGAAGATATCTTGCTGCATAAGTCTGTGCAGTGATACACAAATCAAGCCTTTGTGTTCTGAAGGCTGCAGCTGATTAAGTAAATGACAGCAGGCCACTCTTACTATACCTCTGCTCATTTAAGTGTGTCTCAGACCTTCCACTTCAAGTAACTTTTAGAATACTTTTAGAAACAACAATCAACAGACCAAATTAAACTTTCTGAATTTCCATGTTAGCATTCTAGACATGAAAGATGAGGTCAATAGAAGACATTGACTACATGGTAAAAGCAAGGACAAGTCATAGGAAAAATTTCAGGTTTGAAAGTTATTGAAACTGCCTGAAGTTTACAGTCAGATTTATCCTTGACACTGTGGTAACTGATAATATCACAAACTAGGTTTAACAAAATGGTTAACATAGAACAGTGAGTTTAAGTGCACAGAGGAAATCTGGGCAGGTAATTCTGATAATCTTACTAAACCACCCAACTTCCAACAACAAAAAATTGGCAATGTCTACAACAAATTATCAGTTTAACGGGGAATGAGGCTCATTGAAATGAGGCCATGGTGAGGCTAGGAAGTAGGAGACTGTTGGGAGAGGCCACATCATACCATGATGTGAAGGAGTCTTGCTGGAAAGAACATTGGTCAAAACATGGTCAGCCAGATTGCTCAGCTGGTAAAGTCACCTGCCACAAAGCCTGAAGAAAGGAGTTCAACCTCAGGAATCCATAAGCTCAAATTATTGACAAGGTTGTCAGAAGATTTCTCATCAGAAACTTCAGAAGGCAGTAGTCAGATGCATAGATGCATGCAAAGTTCTCAAAGATTAAAAACATAAAAGACTCTTAGGCAAATGTTATGATTATGATTATGTAGTAAGTATTAAGTTTAGGGCCTCGTGTGCTCTGTCACCAGGCTATATCACTTGTCTTTTTGTTATTTTATTACTTTAAAGCAGAGTGTTTCTAAATTGTCTAGGCTATCTTTGAACTAACTCTTGTGTCCCTGGCAGGCATTAGGAACCTCCTACCTCTGCCCTAGAAGCTTGGATTACAGGTCTGTATCACAAGGCTCTGCTTGCCAATTATGTATGCAACAAAATTATCTTTCTAACATGGAGGTAAAATTGGGTTTTTCTCAAATAGATAAAAGATCAGGATGTCACCACAACTACAACCACCCAACAAGAATATTGAGGGGACTCCTGCACGGTGTGAAAACTGTGCACTGGACAGTACCTAGAACCAAAGGAGGAGATAAAGATTTTAATAAGAGTGGTTACATGAACTGTTGTAAGATCCACCAGTCATATCAGAATGCCCAGTATCTTCTCTTTTTGCTTCCTGCCTGTCTTAAGACATTAATACATTCTAAAAGTTACTAGGATGGATGAAAATGTCTTATACTATTGATGTGTAAATTGACAATTTTTCTGCATAATATAGAGAACTAAATAGGTAATTACTGCTTTTTTCTTTTGGAGATATAAACATGCAATCTTATGACATCAACGACTAAGAAATGTCAGACAGAAGTTACAATGGAACAATAATTTTATATATTATTGATATTAGGCTGGTATACGTACCAATAAGAGAATTATAACATTGGGGTGCTAAATTAAATCTCCATAGTAACCAGAAACTGGCTTTTGAATGCACACAAATAAAGAGAAGGAAATTGTAAACATTTCATTACAAATAAATGAAGGAGCATCAAAGAAGATATCCAAGCAGGACCAAAGGTGAAAAAAAAAGATACTTTAAAACATTTTCAAAACAACTAATTGAAGAATATTCTTCTTTACCAAAAATTACTTTAACTAAAATTTATTAGTTATCAAACAAAGCAAAAAGAAATTATATTAGTGATATCACCATTTTCTTACAGAAGTGAAAAGGATTGTAGGGGAAACATGGATTGTAAAACAACACACTGTACAAACGAAGTGAAATAAAAATTTCCTAGAAAAAAATTACATAAACTAAATTATGAATAAACAGAAAATTAAAATAAACACGTAATAAGTATGAAAAGTTGAATCACCAATCAAATATCTCCTAACACAGTAAAACTAGAGACACACTGATTAATTCTTGTTTATAAAGATAAAGTATAAGAAGTATTTGGGACAACATACACTTGTTCTTAGTCTTCCTGAGGACTAGTGTTTGATTCCCAGCACTCACATGTTGTCTTATAATCATGTGTTATTCAAATCCCAGGGTATCTGATGCCCTATTCTGGCATCAGTGAGTACCAGACACTCATGGTACACAGACTTGCATGCATTCAGGTATGGTGATATTTTATTTGTGCAGAAATGTGATTTTATTTGTATGTTAATAAATAAAGTTGCCTGGGGGTCAGAGCTAATAGCAAGCCATTTAGCAGAAGTCTGCCAGTGGTAGCACATGCTCATAATCTGATCACATGGCAGGCAGAGTCTGTGTGTTCAAGGACACAGCCAGCTTAGAGACACACGCCTTTAATCTCAATACCAACCATAGAGACCTGGAGGTCTGTATAGACAGGCAATGACGAGGAAGTCATGTGGTTGGGTTTACAACCAATGAGAAGGCAAAACAAAAAGTCAATAAAAATACAGACACACAGGAAATAGGTCTCTTTCTAAGGGGAAGGATGGCAGTGACAGCGAGGGGTAAGAAGGAGGTCTTAGCTCATGGCTACTGCTTGATCTCTGAGCTTTTAACTCTGCATTTGGCTCTGTGTTTCTTATTTAATAAGACCATTCAGAACTACATCCACACTGTATATATATAATAGCCTAGATTAAATTTGTGGCTGGATATTTTTATTAATTTTTTTATTTTGAAGATATTTTGAATGGGTGGTTTCTCTGACTTCTTTTTTAGGGAGTTTGTTTTTGGCATATAGAAATGATATGAATTTGTATGTTGATTTAAAGTGATTATATTTATTTATTTATTTATTTGGGTTTTTTGTTTACTTGTTAGAATGTGTGTCATAGCATGCATGTAAAGCTCAGCAGACAACCTGAGGATTTGATTTTTTTCCTTCTACCATGTGGATTATAGGGATTAAACTCAGGTCATCAGACTGGGTGGCATGTGTCTTCTCCCTTTGATTCATATTTCCAGCCTTTGCTTATGTCTTTTATTGTGCTGCTTTTCTGAATGTTTACCAGATCCAACAGTTTTGTAATAGAGTCTTTGGGGACATTAAATACAGGATCTGGATACTGCAAATAGGGACAAATTGATTTCTTCCTTTCCTGTATATTTTAATTTTGTCACTTATTTTATTACTCTGGATAACACTTCAATTACTATCCTGAACAAGTCTGGACTACATGGCCATGTCCTTGATTTTAAAGGAAATGCTCTCAGGTTTTTTTTTTGTTTTTGTTTTTGTTTTTTTTTTTCCTGTTAAGTATGATATTAGTTGTTAGTTATACATATTTACAGCCTTTGTTTTGTTGAGGCATGTTTATTCTAGACTTTTCAGTTGGGGGATATTGAATATTTTCAAAGCCTTTTTCTGCACCTACTAAAACAACCATGCACATTTTTGCCCTTGATTTATCTACGATCTGCTTTGCACTTATTGGTTTGAATGCATTTTAACTTACTTGTGTTCCTGATATTAAACCCAATTGATCATAGTCTATATTCTTTTTAGTGCGCTGTTGAATCTGGGTTCTCAGAATTTTACTGAGCAGTTTTGCAACTGTCTCAATAAGTAAATTGATCTATAAATTTATAGAATGTATGTGTTATCATTCATTCAACTTATATTTTTGGGAATAGTTTGAGGAACACTGATGTTAGTTAATCTTTAGTAACACTGAAGTAAGCTAATATTTAAAGGTCTCAAGAAATCAGCAATGAATCTAATGGAAACTAAACAAAAATATGGGACAGATCATTTTCAAATGGAGAAGTGAAAATGTCCAATAAATACAAGGGAAAACAAGGTTAACCATTCTTCAACATTGAGGAATTGAATTAAAATTTTATCTAGATTCCATTTTGCCAAGAATATCCATCGAGATAAAACAAATGAAATACACACTGTTGAGGACATTGACAAATATGGAATATTTATATACTATGCTGGGAATGTAAATTAGTCTAGCCAGTATTAAATAAACTGCATATAGATGTTTCCCTAAAATCTAGAATGAATCTATCATACAATCTACCTAAACCTTTACTTAGGAAACCAATTTACTATAGAGATAATTGCACAACCAGTTTTCCCAAATCAGTATCTACAATAACCATGTATGGAGCCAGCCTAAATACCTACCAATAAATTATTGAATGAAGAACATGAGGTTTCATACAGCTCTAGAAATTACAAATGATATCATCTTCAGGAAATGTATGGAATTTCAAATCATTAAGTTAAGTAAAATATACCAGTGTCACAAAGAGAATCAACATGTTTTCTCACTTAGTTACTATTTAGAAAAATGTTAATATGTAAAATTAATCAGAGTTCTATTTGGAATGGGAATGGGAAAGGGTAACAAAGGTAAATGTCATCAAAGGACATTCCATACATGTATAGAATTGTTAAAATGAATATTGCTATTTTGTACAACAGATGAATTTCACTGGTCACAAAAGTAAGAAGTAGCCAGGAATATTTCAACTAATAGACAGGCAAAACAGAATTTACCAATGCTTTATTGAAGAGTAGAGAGAATGGTAGCCATCAGAAAATAGGCATGCCTTTTATTTGTCAAACTTAGAGGATGGAGGCTCACATATTGCAGGAAGAATCAAACTTTACTTTCTCTTAAACAGTAAAAATCTGATGTTGTATGTGAATTCAAATAATCACAGTCATAAAATTAGATTATACATATTAAGTACTCAATGTTGTAGTAAAATTAATTATTGTATGATTTTTCCTCGGATCAGCTTAAGTGACTTAGGAAGGAAATGGGCTGTTGCTATCTTTGTCCTAACATGATTCAGGAGACAGTGAATTGGGAACTCTGGTCCATGTGCAACAATGTTGCATCAATTGCTCTAAAATTATTTTGCCAATCAACCAAAATTATCCCACAATTTGATAGTCACTGATAGATAGTCAAATCAAATCAGAACAGATGCGTCATTCTGAAAACGTAATCATCCATTGCCTCTTATCCAGAGAATGTATGCAATAATTGATAGGGATGATCTGCATAATGAGATATTTGAGAAGATAAGAAAAAATTGAGTATTTTTTCATGATGCTCATGTCTTCGATTTTATTATAAGCTATTTAATATAGTAACACAGATCTACAAGTTTCTGAGAATATATTTAAAATAAGATACACCACTCGCAAATGAGTTTAATTCACTGTTAAGTATTTGATCAATTATATGAGAGTATTTTGTTACATTCTGAGACTGTGTCATGGTAGCCTCCAACTCTTTGTGTATCCCAGGATGGCCTTGATCTCAAGATACTATTTTATATGCCATCGTGTCCAGCTCATTTCATTTATTTTTTATACACATATAAGCATAAAATAATGTTAGGTGATTTATATTTATTGCACTTATTATTTCTCATTTTGATTCATTATTTTTATTTATTCACACTTTTAATTTCTATCAATATCATCAAAGCACAAAATATAAATTACAAAAATTGTCATAAGCACTTATTTAAGTAATGTTTCATGTACAACTAGTGTTTTGTTAAATCAAATAAAAATGTATTAGATATTATTTATAACAGCACAAGCACCATTTACTATTTTTGTATGTGGCTTCTCAAACTTCATTCTAAAAAAGATGATATCACAATATATTTTCTAATGGCATTAATAGCCTGAGGAAATCATTTGTTCAAGTTCTTGATAGTGTGTAAAAATTTCCTTGCCTTTCCCTCCAAGATTGTCCTCTTTCTATTAAATTTAGGAAATAATTTTATTACAATCATGAATGTACAATAGTTGCATATATTAGTATGCTTTGTTGTGATATTGCCACATGTGCAGTTTTGTTATGACTGTATTTGCTTTCCAAATATTCTCTTTACCTCTCTCTCCTCTACCCGACGCTCTTATAATCCCTACAATTTCATCTATCACTTTCATCTTGTCTTTTTACAACTATTTTTTTAATCCAAGATTCTACATATGGTACCACATCTGGCTTACTTTGCTTCAAATTATCTGAGGTTCCACCTATTTTCTTACAAATGACCTTCTATTCTTTTTTATAACTCATAATAATCCAGTGTGGATGTAAGCCATATTTTTTTTTCAGTTATCTGTGTGGAAATGAATGCTTTTGGAACAAATTGAGCATTGGGGGAAAACGTTAAACCAGGCTCACACCAAGAAAATAGAAGAAAATTTCATTGAACTGAGGTACAGTCAAATGAGAGAGAGACCTAAGTGAATCTTTTCTGTCTTTTCATCTCTAACAGTCTAAGAAGATGGGAGACTTTATTTTAAACATAAACTTACTCTATCTTCATTTAGAAATAGAAAGGGTGTGGCAGTTGAAGCTTACTCCTGTTCCCTCATAGCTTCTTCTATAAATTTATCTTTTCTAAGGTTTTACATGAAAATAAACTGACTATGGACTCTATGACCTTGAATCACAGCTGAAGACATTCACTTCTGTACTAGATGGTTACTGTTCCAGTTCATGAAGGAAGAGTAGATAGCTGAGGCAAACCCCAGGCAAGGGGGAATTACTGGGTAAGTGTGAAGCAGCATGAATATTTCTGCCATTAAAACTGAGCTGTGCAGAAAACATGGTAGCTATATTGAGTGAGAAATGAAATACGTGATTTAACAACATAATTGCTACTCACATAACAAGTGGCTCATATCATTACCATGTGAAAGGTCTTATCAATAAATGAAAACAGGCCAATTAAAATGTCATAAATACACAAGGGGAATTACCAAATACTTATTTCCAGATGATAAATTACATGAAAACTATTAATAAAACCAACATAAGTGGGACTGTCTGTGTATCTGTCAGGGAGTCTATCCTCATCTATGGGCATGTGCTTTCAGATATCCAAACGATAATAGGGAAAAATAAACAGACAGACAAAAGAAACAAAGAAAAAGCACAAGAAATACATGCAGACACTGACACATACTTTCACAAACACAGAAAACCCATTCAAACAAAATCAGTAGCCGTATATATAAGCAAATGATCTGTAAGTTAAGCAAGACCAAACAAAACAATGACAAGACAAAGCACTGTAAGACAAAAATACTCCAACAATACCATTGAGTTTGGTTTGTGTTGGCTACTGCTAGGCATGAGGCCTGCCCTTAAGTGTAGCTTGTATACCCTGTGAAACTCCATTGAAGAGAATCACTTTTTTCCCTTTGAGAGTAGAAATCAATTGGAGATAGCTTCTGGTTTAGGGACAGTTTTGTGTCTACTTCCCCTCTGAGCAATAAAATCCTATCTGGCTTAAAGCTGTGCAGCCCCTTTGTATGTCCCCACAGTCTCTCCAAGTTCACATGCACATCACTCCTCTGTGTTTAGAAGAGTTTCCAACTGGCTCTTACAATCTTTCAGGCTTCTTATACAGAGTTCTCTGAGTCCTGAGGGGAGGGATTTGATGGAAACATCTCATTAAGGACTACATGTTCCAATGTCTCTCACTCACTACATATTGTCCAGTTATTAGGATGAAGTGTCTCTGATGACAGTTGAGCAAGACACTGATTTATTAGTATGGCAGAATGTCATTGCAAATCATTTTATTGCTATGTTCCTTTGGCAGAATAATTAATATTTGCTTTCTCCTAGGTCTTTGACCTATCTAGTCTCAGTATGGCAGTTCCGCAGGAAACTGAGACTACACCTCCCTCACAATCTAGGTATATAAGTCTTGGGCATATACATAAAGAACTCTATATCATACTACAGAGGCATTTGCTCAACCATATTCCTCCCCACTCTATTCATACTAGTCAGAAACTGGAAACAGTTTATATGTCCATCAACAGATAATGGATAAAGAAAATATGGCCCATTTACACAATGAAATATTACTCAGCTATTTGAAAAATAAATAAATAAAATAAAATCATAAAATTTGTAAGTGAATAAATAGTGCTAGAAAAAAATTGTGTGAAGTAATCCAAACCAAAAAAAAAAAAAGATGAACATGATATATATTTGCTTGTATGTGAATGTTAGCTATTAAGCCTTTGAAAGCAGGCTAAAATACATATAACAACAGAAATTACATAGGGAGTAAGGCACTAGAGGTGGGAGAGGATCTCCCAAGGATAGGGAAATAGTATAGCTATGGGTGGATGGGGCAAGGACTGCAAAGAGAGGTGAACAAATGAAGGGGGAGAGAAAATGGGCTAAAGGAGACACTAAGGGCCACTTGAGGAGTCATATGGAAAACCAGTACAGTACAAGCTTCATAAATATATTTATATTAAATATGTATATTATATATAAGCATATATAATATATAAATATATAGGAAATAAATATAAATCTAATTCTGCAATACCATAGGAGATAAATCCCTAGCTAGATGTCTCTTGTCATGAAATAAAATATCCAGTGCCAGCAATGGGTTACATTTAGTCAAACTGTTGGTTAAAGAGCCCAGTAGAAATCTCAAAATACCACAAACTATTGCCAAAGCTATGGGTTGATCTCCACAAACTATTGGTAAGGCCATATTGCTGAAGAAAACACAAACACAATCCATTGAACATGAAGAAGTCAAGCTGTTCCCTACCTAGAGTCCTCACCCCTACTGACCAGGGTTCATGTTACTGGAAGGTACTGCATGATGCCAGACAAGAAATATAAACACCAACCCATTTACAAACCCTGCAACCTACAATGGTGATCTACCTTTAAGACAAACTGATGCAATAGTGAGGCAAAAGTTGTACGAGTAACCAACCAAACTCTGATTTGACTAAAGACTCATTCCATGATGTGAAAGCTATGCCCAACACTGTCCACGTGATCAAGAAACTCTTTAATCTCATTCTTCAATGGGGAAAGATTGAAGAATAAGTTACATGCAAATGCTTCTCATAGTTCCTCTTCCTCATGAGCTTATGAATTAGAGCTTGACTTGTAACCTT
Source organism: Peromyscus leucopus (assembly GCF_004664715.2). Classification (NCBI taxonomy): domain Eukaryota; kingdom Metazoa; phylum Chordata; class Mammalia; order Rodentia; family Cricetidae; genus Peromyscus; species Peromyscus leucopus. The sequence continues at coordinate 9,348,531 of NC_051072.1, read as the reverse complement.
TGAGTGTGTAGCAATAATGGAAGATGGTGCCATGGGCCATATTGCTCTTAAGTAACAGAAGCCCATCAAGTATTGAAAATAATATTGCACTACAGCTATTTAGAAGAGGTATTCCAGTTGAATACATATCATAAAAGTGAATGGAAATCTTCATGACCATGGCCACCCACAATGGCTCCTTAGTTCAAAGAACTGCCAGACATTAACATTGCCAGGGGATTCACTTCCCTGCTGAACAGGACTTTCTGCAGCTATTTAGACAGGAAGAGCACAAACATGGGCACTTCAGCCTACAGATAGAAAAAGAATAGCGATTAGCCACAAGCACTTCTATACCACTGAGTTCCTGTGAATAGATCTCTCATGTGCTGAGGCTGTTTAGAAGGATCACTTTTTTTAATCTATCAAGAGTTCACCTAGTGGAGATGTCCAAATATGTATTACCTCATAAGTGTATAAAGACTGATGTTACTAGGATGTACAATTTACAATGTACCTGAGAGAACATAAGAAATTGTTGTTCTCACATGATGTATTGAATCTGTGTGTTATGAGCTCAAAGAAAATATCTGTCTGTCAGAAATAAAATGTTTTTTACCATTAAAAATAAACAGTATTGACATCATGAGTTGATTATTATTTAGTCTAAATTATAAAGACCTCAGACTAATAATTGCAACATTTCTACTTTGTATGAGTCTGATTCTGATATGTTATCTACCAACCTTTTCAAATGTTTTTTCCCATTCATTGTCATGCATTTAACTTTTGCTAAAAACTGAACCATCATGCACTCAATAAAAATAACTCGAGCCAAGAGTCTCTGGTGCTGTGCTACAGTTTGAATTCTTTTTGTGACCATGTGTCTTCAGTCCATCACTTTTTATTAATGCATTCACTTTTGTTGCCAACCACTAACCCAAAACTTGACGGGGGGCTAGAGTGTCTGAGCTGTGTGCTTTATGGAAAGTGAAAGCAGGCTAGAGATCAGCATTTCTCTTCCATCAAGTCAGTTAGCTTCTGATAAAAACCCCAGTAGACTAGGACCTGGTAAATAGTTTCTCTTGATGTCAAGCCCTATTAATAATAAACCCTCTGGGCATATTTAGAAAGGGCTGCTATTTTCTCTCCATGTTTGAAGCATGTATTAATGTTACAAAGAGGGTCACAGTGAGAACTTGGTGAGGACACCTGGAGGCAAAAGGACCAGAAATGACACATTACTCATGAATGGCTTCCCTGGAAGGTTTTAGCTTCATTTCTTTAAAAAAAAAAAAAAAAAAAAAGGAAGTGAGGTAAATTCATCAATGACAACTTATGTTTTATCCTCTGACTTCAAATTCCTATAGAGAGGCTCTTGCATGTGAACATTTCATTCAGTAAGTTTGAATTCTTTTATCATCACATCCCTCTTTTCAGTTCACCAACTGCCCTATAGCCTTGTTTCCTGGAGAAATCTAAAGAAGAGTGTGAACTCAGCAGCTTCACTCTCAACTGTGTATATGTTTTTCTTAATGTATTTTATAATATGAATATATTTTTTGAGGTATCTCTGAAAAAGCCACCATTGACATAATTTTTAGACTGTAGTTTTGATCATATGTTCTTATAAATAATTCTTAGGAAAAAATGCCAAACATAACAAAAAAGACACTGGCATCCTTAAAAGGCTAAAAGTACCTTTATAATTAATATATTTTCCTATTGCAAGAATAACCATACAGAAATAGCTTTAAAATATGATTCTTATGACTTAATGTATTGATTTTGTCAAAATTATAATTCAACTTTTCTCACTTCTCCCTTTCAATTTTTCTGACTATGATATAGATGAACAGGAACACATGTGCACACACAGATACACACATACAAGAATTCAGAATATTTTCTGAGTTTCAGACTAGATTATTTTGATGAATCTTTATTAAGAGATAAGAGACTCTAAAATGATAAGTCAAAACTAATTAATGTGCATACTATTTAGTTTTAAACACAGGTATATAATTATATACCAGTAATTTGAAGTACCTAGTAAATTAAGGTTATATTTAATGTCTCTAATTAAATGATTAGACAATAAATATTCTAAGTGATGATGAAGTAGAAAAAGTAAAGCAAGTCAAAGTGATTTCTGGTAAGAGACACGGTAACAAATAGTGATTTGTTTAGCGTGCTATGTGAGCACGATAACATAGCAACTGTGAGGAGCCCAAGTGAAGTAATAACTATTACCTTCCCATACAAACAAAATATTGAACTGAGGCCAGGCGGTGGTGGCGCACACCTTTAATCCCAGCACTCGGGAGGCAGAGCCAGGCGGATCTCTGTGAGTTCGAGGCCAGCCTGGTCTATGTAGTGAGTTCCAAAACAGCCAGATCTACATAGTGAGACCCTGTCTCAAAACAAAGAAACAAAAAATTTTAATGGATTAAAACCTCACTGTGGTAGCATACACCTGAAATTCTATCAGTTTTGAGGCTTGTAAAATTAATGAGTTCACAATCAGCCTGGGCTGTACAGTGAGTTCAATATCTGTATTGGTTGCATATCAATTCTTTGCTTTAAAAAATAAAAAAAGAAAAAAATGGCCACTTAAAACTTTAACTGGAAATAATACAGTAATAAAATTACTTTGAAACATTTCACTATGACAATGAAAATTCAAATGAGTTACCATTGAGTCATGATATTTAGGCTATTAGTAAAAATCAAATAAATGATGTTTGAATGATTTAAACTTTCTTAAGCACTAAGGAAGCATCATTGTGAAATAGCAATCTGATGGTGTCCATACATGATATATACATGACATGTACATGATAATGCATGATACAACACTAGAAACAAGTCCTGCACATCTCTGACCAGATTGATTCAGCAGTCTCAGATGTCTGCAGTGGAACTGTGATACCCAAGAGTACATTCAATCCTCACAGAGCCCTGACTCACTGAAATTCTTCTAGAGAAAGAAATTAATTTCCCTAGATGACCCAGGGCCAACTTTCCTTTATATACTGTGTCATAAACCTCAATTTTCGACCAACTTCTAAGTAAACCTGTTGATAGAAATGCAAGTGTTCTAGTTTTCCAAATGTGTATATGTATGTCCGTGTCCACACACGTCTACTTGTGAGACAATTTATCTTAAATTCCTTCTCGTTGCTGTGATAAAATACTCTAACAAAAGCAAAATACTCCAACAAAATACTCTAAAAAAGCTTTCAGTACCAAGACTGGCATTCATCCAACCAAGTTGTTTCTCAAAAAGTTTGCAGGGAAACAACCCAGGATACTACCAAGACAATAGGTTGTTTTCCACAAACTGACAGCAAGACCCCATTACTGAAGATAACAACACAACTAATTGAAGGCAGAGATGTCCAAACTGGTGCCTACATAAAACTTTCACCCCCATGTTCTAGTGAATTGGCCTGAAATGATACTAATACACTGCATGCTCCCAAAAGAGAAATGTAAACACCAACCCAATCACAAAATTTTTGATCTACAATCTGTCCTGCCTGCAAAATATGCTAGGGCAATGGTAGCACAAATCTTGCAGGAGTAACCAACCAATATCCGCATTGACCTAATGCCCACTCCAAAAGATGGAACTCATATCTGACACTGCTTGGATGACCAAGAACCAGAGACGAGATAGCCTGGAGACCCATAGTAAAACCAAATAATATTGGTTTAAGATTTAAAAAGTAACAATAAAATTACTCTTAATGATAATCTCTGTACTCATAGATTTGATCCTTATTCAGCCATCATTAGAGAGACTTACTCCTGCAGCAGATGGGAACAAATACAAAGACCTACAGCCAGACATTACACAGAGAAACCTTGGAACCTGTGGCTCTAAATGAGATGTCTCCATCAGTTCTCTTTCCTCACAGATCAGGGAACCCTGAAGAAGAGGAGGCAGAAAGAATGGGGATGACAGAAGGGAAGGAGCACACCAGGAGAACAGAGGCCTTGAAAACACCCGAGCAAAGCTCCTAAGAATTCAGAGACTAAAGCAGCAAGCATAGGTCCTACATGGGTCTGCACCTTACCCTCTGAATATATGTTACAGCTTTCAGCTTAGTAGTTTTACAGGCCCCTTGAATGTTTGAAAGAGTGTGTCAAAAATAAAAAGAGTGTGTCTCTGATTCATTTGCCTTCTCTTGTGGCTCTTTTATGTTTCTGTTGGTTTGTCTTGTACAGATTTGACATAATGGTTTCTGTTTCATCTTAATATATTTTATTTTGTTATGTTTTGCTATTATCTCTCAGAAGCCTGTTCTAATGAGAGACAGAAAGGGAGTAGATCTAGAAGAGATGAGAAGGAACTGGAAGGAATAGAAGGAGGGGAAAATGTATTCAGATTTTACTTATGAGAAAAGAATCTATGTTTAATAAAAGGGAAAAAATAAAATAAGAATACCACAAAAATTTAAAAGAAAACAAAACATAAGATGAGTCTTCCCACATCAACTAATATAATATGAATAACATCCCAAAGACATGTCCTGAGCTGTACTACACAGATGATTCTAAATACAGTTAAAATGACAACAAATACTATCCAATCACTCTGTGACTTTTTAACAGTATTAATGATACCAATTAGATTTATGTACTTGAGGTTTGTGTTAGTTTTGACCAAGTTTTTAGAATACTGTATGGTAATTCCCTTCTATTATGGATCATACTTTAAGGGAGTGATGCAGACAAAATCTTTTTAATGAAAAAGAATTCAATTTCAAAGTGTAGAGAAGTAGAAAAATAGCTAAGTCTGTAAAGTCTTTGCTTGTCTTTTAGGAATGAGGACATGAATTTAAGCCCAAGAACCTATGTACAAAAGGACAGAGATGGTTTTCTTTTGTATTCCTTTTATTGAGGAAACAGAGATTGTTGGCGTCCTGGCCATCTCATCTAATGAAACTGGTGAACTTTAGGTCAATGAGAGATTATGTCTTAAAAAAAAAAAAAAAGAAAAGAAAAGAAAGTAGAAGACACCTTAGGGATAGTCATACACACATACTTGATGTGCAAGCTAATTTGCATATACTCGTGGACCCATGTATGCAGGAAGGTACACAGACCCATACACACACACACACACTCACACACACACACACACACTGTTAAAGACAAATGGCAAAATAGCCAACATTCTCTTTATCTTATTCCACTTATTCTGTTATTTTTTTCCTGTGGTTTGACTTCTCATTATTCTACCACCTGTATTGTGACTCAGAAGAAAGCATGCTTCCTCTAGAGTGCCATCACTCAATACATCTGGGATTGTTTCAAGAATATCAGAGTAGATGTAGTATTGTTTATAGGTGCAGTTTGAGAAAGCACAGATTGAACATGTAGTGAAAAGCACATAGTAACAGGTGGATAAAGTAGTGTGTAAGGTAGGAGACTGGTTGGATTGTAAGTAAGATAACAGGGGATAAAGGATATGGATGCCTAGTCAGGAAGCCACTTGTATAAACATATTGTAGAATTGGTTATAATTTTACTTGAGAGTTTCTGGGCAAAGAAAAATATTTTAGTGTATTACAACAAACTTCATACTTAATAATAACATAGTTTGTGGTACCATCGACTGCTTCCTAACAAATGCTAAGAATCTGGGACAAAAGAGGGACTTCATCATAAGAGAAAATAATGACACTCAACAGAAAAGGTTAAGTGGATTGTCTGTCACGTAAGATCTTATAATTGGGTTTCCAATAAAACATGTGTCAATATGACAATGGAAAGTTAAGTAAATATCAGATAAATCCAAGAAAACTTGTGACAATGACAAAACAAATATTGAATAAAGAGTAATGAAAGAACAGCCACCTCTACACAGAGGCCCAGGGTGTTATTACAAGCAGAATCTTTCACATCCTCAGAAAGATAAATCAGCCATAATTCTTAATGAACCACAGATAATAGTGATGAAATACATAAAACAAAGCTCCTAAACTGTTATGATAGGGTTATAAAATCACAGTGCAATAGTAATTTTGATATATAGCTTTCAGAAGTGATGGATGCAATAAAACTAATTGAGAAATGATTTACGAGCTTTAAAGAACTTACTACCTAGTGCCATTTAGTAAACTTGCTTAGGACATTTGACTTTATATGAAAATTGATGTGTCCAGTTGAGTGTTATACAAAAAAATTATTGTTATTCTTGGGTAAATATATTGAAAACAATGATTAGCAGAGTAATCTGGTATAAACAAAACAAAATAAATCCAAAATAAAAACAAGCAAATAAAAATATATATGACTTAAACTAACTTCAAGAAAATATAAGAAGACATTGTTTTAAAATATGAAATCAATGTTCATTTTGATAGAACTACTACAGCAATTCAATGGAAATGAATGGAAATTGAAAAGTTTATTATATAATACGTAACTATCAAAAACATTAAAAAGGTAAAATGAATTCTTAGTGAAGAAGACCAAAAAATAATTCAAATATTTGCAGGGAATATATATATTGCTGAATCGCACTGCAGACCAATATGGATATTATGTTTAATTTCTTACCATTTTCCTTTGGTGTGTGTGTGCACATGCACATGTGCTCACACATGTATGTGTATTTTAATATGTGGTATAATTGAATGCAAAGGTGTGCCCCAGTGTGCACAAGTTAATACCAGAGCATGACTTTAGATATCTTCCTCTATGTTGCTCTTTGCTTTCTTGCCTTGAGACAGAGTCCCTTACTGAACTTGAAGCTGACCATTTTGGCTAGGCTGGCTTCCCACACACTTTCAGGGTTGACCTGACTCCACCACTCAACACTGATGGTACAGGCACAAATAGTCATGCCCTGTTTCTTATCTAGATGCTGCAGATTTGAACTTAGTTCCTCAAGTCTGCAAAGACCATTACCCAATGACCTAGCTTGCTTACTGTTCACCCTTTAAAAGTTAAATTGTTATATTGATATAATGTACTCACATAAATTTCATAGGTAGATTTGGATGATCTGATGCATGAGGACACTATGCAGTGATCAAACCAACTTAAAAATGTATCATTATTATATTAAAAAATACTCAAAGTCTATTTTCTATTTGAAATGAGTGTCACATTATCGTTAGCAAAACACCCTAATGTGCAGATTACCATAAGGTGTGCTTCTTCTGAATTTCTGATCTTAGACTTGCTTTCCAACTCTATGATCACTTCAGCTTCTGGTAACCTTTTAGAAAGATTCATATATGCATGTTTCTGTGGAATGTTTAACAAAATAATACTAAAAGGTGCAGACAAAATTCTCAAGTGGTTACTTGCAACCACAAGCATTCACAGAAGAGTTGAAAGTGGAGTAAATTATTTGAATTTTCAAAGGGAAGACATATATAATGAGACAAGAGAGCATTGTTTTTAGATTTCTTGCTGCATACTATGGTCTAATCTCCAGAAAGATAAAAATTTGAAATGCAGTGTAAGCACCTTAAAATGGAATGATGAGTTGCTAGTCTATATTCGTGTGTAGAAAATATGTCATAGTGTTTAGTACTTTCTGCCTCTCAAACCATATTACTACAGTAAGCATCTGTGAAATTATTTAATTGCCATAAGTGCACATGAAGAAATAAGCTCAATTCCTTATTCCAAATCATATGCAAACACTAATCAATGGTGGAATTCAAACTGCCAGCTTCCTAATATCATACACAGGAAAAAAAAGTTAAAAATCACAAGATGAACCAGTTCCAGAACACATTTCCAGGTTTTTCTTTTATGATTTAAACATTCTATAACAGTTCAAAAAAGTCTATCTTAAAATGCATGCCAAATAAAATGCAGTTTAGCTGATATTTAACAGAACAAACAATAGTATACTTCACTGATAGAATTTTCATTCCACCAAGATACATACATATAAGATATGTATACATACAAGATACATACATACAATATATGCTTTTCTTAAGCTCATAAAAACAAAATTCCTGGATCTTGGAACCATATTTGAGTAAAACAAGAGGACATTATGGGACAAACTATGGCATGGAATTTAACATGTGTTCCTCATGAAATTAACAGAATTTAAAAATAGTAAAAAGATAGCAAGGAATTGAGAACAGATTTGAGATGTGCACTTAGAGTGTGCTTTTAATAAAAACGCTACATTTTCCAAAAACAAATTTTGTACCTGTCACAACCATTGCTCCCAATGCCAGATTATCAAGCTGGTTTCCGAATTCATAATAATCTGTTTCAGAAGACTGTTGTTCTGCCTTTCATAACTAATAAAGAATCAATTTTCTATAAACAATTTACAATAACAAGTCTTCATGCTATGAGGGTCCCTGCAAAAGCCAAGGCTAGCAGATCAATGATCTGTGAGAAGAAACAAAGAAATCTGGTTCAACAAGCTTAGTTAGCCAATTTTCATCCAAACTTTTAGGGTCTGACACCACACCGTTTATTCTAGGCATATTTAAGTGCAGTACAATTTTGGAAAAAGGTTTCCTGGGAACAATTATCTCAACCCCATGAGCATAATAAAGCTTAAGGCATGACTACATCAAAATACTTTTGCAAAGTATGTGTGCCCTCTTCCATAAAGATGGGTTCTATATCTAAAGGGTATGGGAAGATCTGGTATGCTCTGGGCCACACTGAGGTTGCAAACTGCAAAGCACATGTGTTATCTCCCCTAAGAATGGGTTCTATTTACTGAGAAACAAAGATAAAGATAAAGATCTAGGGAGGAAAAGTCTGGGATTAACATACTCATCTGGTGGATTCAGCAGTGGCCTAACCCAACAGATGACACAGATCACCAGACTATTAACAAGATTCATTCCCAGCCTTCTGGGTGGAAAACATCCCTTTCATGAAGAGACCTACCTGCATGTTTAACATCCCTGGCTTCCTTCGTACCCTCTACATTATGCAATTACAAGCATAAATTCAACGTAGAGATTCATAAGATAAAACTATAAAACCAGAAAGAAGAGAGAAATTCAATGTGCAGTTGTATATTTTTATATCCATCTAAAGTGACATAAGAAATATATAGAACCTACTACATGAAATAATTTTACTTTAATAATGTATTGATTAAATCCACACACACCAATGTAAGAACTATTACCTATTTTAGTAACTATATCTTCCAAGATAAATAATACCATGATCCAGAAATCAAAATTAAATATACCTAAAATAACTGAAATAATACCATGAAACTAACATTATTATCAAAACAGTCACTGATAAATTGTGAAATTATATCAAACTTCCAAATGGCACAAATTGATGATGCATAGCAAGAGAATGATGAAACACTTTAAAGTAAACCAGTGTGAAAACACTATACAACAAAACCTAGAGGTGAGATCTGGTGGCACAGGGCTGTAATCCCACCGACTTGGTGTGCTGAGGTTGCACAGGACTAGAATCCCGCATAATCCCGCATACTTGGTGCTCTGAGGTGGCACGGGACTGTGATCCTACATACCTTGTATTCTGAGGTGACACAGGGCTGTATTCCCACATAATCAGTGCTCTGAGGCCAGAGATCCCAAGCACAGACTTGCCCAGCTACAGGGTGAATCGCAGAGCAGCCGAGGTAGTGTGGTCTCAAGCGGTCTCATCAGAAAAAGTAGAAGAAGAGTTCCTGTTTTCACTGTGCCTGCAGATGGTCCCAGAACCTCTCTCTGTTCATAGCCTCTGCTGTGCAGCTCAGTGCATTTTACTGACATTCAAATCAAGCTCAGTTTTGAACCAGCATTATTTCATTGAACACAGGATCATGAGACATTAGATAATTCCTTTAGGTTACAGTTACAGACAAACACTTTCTGTTGTGATGAACTATTTTTTATATAACACACAGAGTTTGGTCTGTGCATTGAAACAGCTTCTGTCTATTTCTTAAAGCTGATAACAGGCACCCCAAGATGAGTTTTGATCCTGAGGGGGAAAATAGTCAAACAACACCCTCTTTCTCCCATATATGATTTATCTGTGATTATTATGTTAAAGTCAGATGCAGAAATTAAATGAGACAAAATACAGTTTCAAATATACTAAACTCAATTGTTATTTATTGATTCATTTCCTTAAGTTTTAACTGAATATGAATAAACAAATCTTTTTTAGATCATATATCACTGTAGATGGTTGTGAGCCACCATGTGGTTGCTAAGAATCAAACTCAGAACCTCTGAAAGGGCAGTCAGCACTCTTAACCACTGAATCATCTCTCCAGGCCCTAACAGTTCATTTTTATCTTAAAATTCAAACAATAACATTACAGAGGAAATGAGACAATATTCTTATACATTGCCGTAAGGATGGAGAATGTAGATTAAGATAGCTAGTATGGAATATATATATTCAAAAATATTAAAACCTTTGATTATCAAGTTGTTATGGTTTTAATGAAGTGCATTCCATAGTCTCAAACAATTGAATACTTGTTCCAGAGTTGGTGGCCTTGTTGGGTGATTATTTTGACTGTGTTCTGACAAATAAAGCTTGCTTGGAGTCAGACGGTGGAGCTAGCCACTAGTTGACCTAAATTGACCATAGAGGTTTGGAGGACTGTAGACAGAGAAGAGACAAAGTTACAGTAAGTGAGAGGAAGAATAAGTCCTGAGGACAAACACATGTAAGTTTGTAAACATGCAGGCTTAATTTGAAGTCATAATCAAACAAGACATGTTGAGTACAGAAAACTACACATCTATAATAACATAGACAGCAGAACTCTTTTTTTTTTTTTTTTTTTTTTTGGTTTTTCGAGACAGGGTTTCTCTGTGTAGCTTTGCGCCTTTCCTGGGACTCACTTGGTAGCCCAGGCTGGCCTCGAACTCACAGAGATCCGCCTGGCTCTGCCTCCCGAGTGCTGGGATTAAAGGCGTGCGCCACCACCGCCCGGCCAGACAGCAGAACTCTTCAATCAAATGGTTACAATAAAAATAAGGAAAATAAATAACAAAGAAAAACACATAACTAAAACATAGCGATAAAACGCAGGCAGATGATTTTGGCTTGTTATTTTAAAGTTAATTTATTATGTTGGTCCTGCCTATCCATGAGCATGGGAGATCTCTCCATTTTCTGACATATTCTTCAATTTCTTTTTTCAGAGATTTAAAGTTCTTGTCATATAGGTCCTTCACTTGCTTGGTTAGTGTTACCCCAAGGTATTTTATGTCATTTGTGGCTATTGTAAAGGGTGATGTATCTCTGATTTCCTTCTCAGCTTCTTTGTCCATTGTATATAGGAGGGCTACTGATTTTTTGAGTTGAACTTGTATCCTGCTATGGTGTTAAAGGTGTTTATAAGCTTTATCAGTTCCTTGGTGAAATCTTTGGGGTCACTCAAGTATACTATCATGTCATCTGCAAATAGGGAAAGCTTGACTTCTTCCTTTCCAATTTGTATCCCCTTAATCTCCTTATGTTGTCTTATTGCTCTTATGCTGGAAAGGATATGGAACTAGGGGAACTTTCCTCCGCTGCTGGTGGGAATGCAAGCTTGTACAACTACTTTGGAAATCAATATGGTGCTTTCTTAGAAAATTGGGAATCAATCTCCCCCAAGATCCAGCTATAACACTCTTGAGCATATACCCAAGAATGCTCAGTCATACCACAAGAGCACTTGCTCAGCTATGTTCATATCAGCATTGTTTATAATAGCCAAAACCTGGAAACAACCTAGATGCCCTTCAACTGAAGAATGGATAAATAAATTGTGGCACATATACACAATGGAATACTACTCAGCAGAGAAAAACAATGACATCATGAGGTTTGCAGGCAAATGGATGGATCTAGAAAAAATCATCCTGAGTGAGGGAATCCAGACTCAGAAAGACAAATATGGTATGTACTCACTCATAGGAGGATACTAGATGTGGAATAAGGATGACTGGAAGGCTACTCACATCACCAGGGAGGCTACCTGGAAAACAGGACACTAAGAAAGACACAGGGATCACCCAATGATGGAGAAATAGCTGAGATCTACATGAACAACCTAGACATTAGTGGGAGTAATGAAGGGCGGGGGGGGGGGTGAGGGAAAGAGAGCCTGTGGGAGCAGGAGATCCTCCAGCTGGACCAAGAACACAGAGAGAGAACAAGGAATAGGAGACCATGATAAATGAAGACCACATGAGAAAAGGAAGAAACAAAGGGCTAGAGAGGCCCACAGGAATCCACAAAGATACCCCCACAATAGACTGCTGGCAATGGTCGAGAGACAGCTAGATCTGACCTACTCTGGTGATGGGATGGCCAAACACCCTAATAGTCGTGCTAGAAACCCCATCCAACGACTGACAGATCTGGATGCAGAGATCCATGGCTAGGCCCTGGGTGGAGCTCTGGGAGTCTAACTAGCAAGAAAGAGGAGGGTTTATATGAGGGAGAATTGTTGAGACCAAGGTTGGATAAAGCACAGGGATAAATAGCCAAACTAATGGAAACACATGAACTATGAACCAAAGACTGAGGGGCCCCCAACTGGATCAGGCCCTCTGAATAGGTGAGACAGTTGATTGGCTTGATCTGTTTGGGAGGCATCTAGGCAGTGGTACCGGGTCCTGTGCTCGTTACATGAGTTGGCTGTTTGAAACCTGGGGTTTATGCAAGGACGCTTGGCTCATTCAGAGAGTGGGGGAATGGACCTGCCTGGACTGAGTCTACCAGGTTGATCTCAGTCCTCGGGGGAGGCTTTGCCCTGGAAGGGGTGGGAATGGGGGATGGGCTGGTGGGAAGGGGGAGGGCAGGAGGGGGGAGAACAAGGGAATCCTTGGCTGATATGTAGAACTCAATGGTATTGTAAAATAAAATAAAAGGAAAAAAAAAGTTAACTTAAATCACCAATAAATACACTGAAACATTTTTAAAAATACAGTACTAGACATAGATGCAGAAGGTATTTGCGGCAAATTATCCTTGTTTCCTACCCCCCCACACACACACACCTTCCTTGTTTTCTCCTGTTGCTCCATCAAATGGTATAGGCTTGGCCACTCAAAAATACTTCTTGTAGGGTGAGAATTTACGACAAGGCACAGTGAGACCATCAAACTGGACCACTCCATGTGAGTGCATCTGAAAGAAAAGCCTATTGTAAATATGGAAGAGAGAATAGCCTGAGGCATCTAGGGAAGCCCAAGGCTGCCAGTTGTAAGCTGGAACTGCCTGGGAGCTAGCATAGTGATAAAGGAGTGGGGCTGGTGGGCATGGCCAGCAGGCTAGAGTGGGGGCTTTCATGTCCATAACAGGCATATGTTACTAGGGACCTGTGGTAATTTGAATGTAATTGACCACCATAATATCATAGGGAGTGGCCCTATTAGGAGGTGTGGCTGTGTTGGAATGGGTATGGCCTCACTGAAGGAAGTATGTCACTCTGGGGGTGGGCTTTGAGGTTTCCTATGCTCAGGATACCACGCATTGTCTCAGTTGACTTCCTGTTGCCTGCTTATCAAAAGGTAGGGACTCTCTGCTCCAGTACCATGCCTTCCTGCATGTTTCCATGCTCCCTGTCATGATAATAATGGGCTGAACCACTGAAACTGTAAACGAGCCACTCCAAATAAATGTTTCCTTTTTTTTTTTTTTTTTTGGTTTTTCAAGACAGGGTTTCTCTGTGTCACTTTGCACCTTTTCTGGAACTCAATCTGTAGCCCAGGCTGGCTTCGAATTCACAGAGATCTGCCTGTCTCTGCCTCCTAAGTGCTGGGATTAAAGGTGTAAATGTTTTCTTTTAAGAGTTGCCATAGACATGGTATCTCTTCACAGCAATAAAAACCCTAAGATAGGACCTGATGAGCCTGCAGGGTAGCATAGGCTCTGATATGTAACCACAGGTATATGTCAATTAAAAACAACATGCCCCCTTTGTCAAATACAAGGGAAGATAATGGGAAAAACTCCTTATGGAAGACAGAAACCCATTTCACAAGTTTCTGAGAAAAGACACCAGCAATCCTTCCAGAGTCTGTGGTGATATTTTATTTGTACTTTAATAAAGTGTGCCTGGAGATCAGAGGAAATACCAAGCCATTTTAAGTAAACACAAAAGCTGGGCGGTGGTAGCACATACCTTTAATCCTAGCATTCTGGAGGCAGAGATCCATCAGTTTCTCTGTGAGTTCAGGCCACACTGGAAACAGCCAGGCATGGTGACACACGCCTTTAATCCCAGGACTTAAGATTTCATGGTGACACAGGCCTTTAAACCCAGGAAGTGATGGCAGGAAGCAGATAGGTATATAAGGCATAAGGACCTGGAACTAGAGGCTTTTTAAGCTTTTGGGCTTTTAGCACCAGTTCAGCTGAGATCCATTTGGATGAGGACACAGTGGCTTCCAGTTTAAAGAAACAAGATCAGCTGAGGAATTGGTGAGGTGAGATTGGCTATGGCTTGTTCTGTCTCTCTGATCTTTCAGCATTCACCCCAGTCTCTGGCTCCAGGTTTGTTTTTTATTGATAAGACATTCTAACAGTTCCTGCTACCAGAGTCTTTTGGGGTTTGAGACTTAACAGGGAGATGTGTCAGTGAAGTGTTTTCTTTACAGACATGGGAACATAAGTTTTGATTCCCAGAAGTCATAGAAATGCCTGGTGTGGTGGCACACACCTGTAACCCTACATTGGCAGTAATGGTGACATGATGATTCCTGGAATTTACTGCCCAGTCAGTCTAGCCAACACAGAAAGTCCTGGGTTCAGTAAAAGGGGCCTTATTACACAAATCAATGTGAAGAGCAATGGAGACATAAGCTCGATATCAACCTCTGGCCCCTGCATATATGCACACACATGGTCATAACCTTCACACATACCATGCACACACATATCAGAGAAATTAAAGTAACTTCTATCTACTTGCAGTCACACTACTTAGTTGTACTTTAAATATTAAATAAACAAGCACTGTATTACAAAGATTGTACACCACTTCTCAATTATGGTATGAACCACTATCTGAAACAAAATGTTTTTCCATATGAAGTTGAGTATTGTTCTTTCCAGGTCTGTGAAGAATTGTGTGGGATTTTGATGGGGATTGCATTGAATCTGTAGATTGCTTTTGGTAAGATTGCCATTTTTACTATGTTAATCCTACCTATCCATGAGCATGGGAGATCTTTCCATTTTCTGACATCTTCTTCAATTTCTTTTTTCAGGGACTTAAAGTTCTTGTCATACAAGTACTTTGCTTGCTAAGTTGGAGTTACCCCAAGGTATTTTATATCGTGTGTGGCTATTGTAAAGGGAGATGTATTCTCTGATTTCCTTCTCAGCCTGTTTGTCATTTGCATATAGGAGGGCTACAGTTTTTTTTTTTTTTTTAGTTAATCTTATATGCTGCTACATTGCTGAAAGTGTTTATAAGCTGTATGAGTTCCTTGGTCAAATTTTTGGGGTCACTTATGTATACTATCATGTCATCTGCAAATAGTGAAAGCTTGAATTCTTCCTTTCCAATTTGTATCCCCTTGATCTCTTTATGTTGTCTTATTGCTCTGGCTAGAACTTCAAGTACTATATTGAATAAGTATGGGGAGAGCAGACAGCCTAGTCTTGTTCCTGGTTTTAGTGGAATCACTTTGAGTTTCTCTCCATTTACTGAGATGTTGGCTGTTGGCTTGCTATAAATTCCCTTTATTATGTTAGAACTAGAAAAAAAACATCCTGAGTGAGGTAACCCAGACTCAGAAAGTACAAACATGGTATGTACTCACTCATAAGTGGATACTAGATGTAAAACAAAGGATAACCAGACTGCAACTCACGACTCCAGGGAGGCTAACTAGTAAATAGGACCCTAAGAGAGACACAGGGATTGCCCAACAACAGAGAAATAGATGAGATCTACATGGGCAAACTGGGAATGGGGGGTGGGGGCGGTAATGGAGGGCAAGGGTCAGGAGAAAGAGCGCTTAGGGGAATGGAAGGTCCCAGCTGGATCATGAGCAGAGTGGGAGAACAGGGAGGGAGATACCATGATGAATGAAGACCCCCATGGGAATAGGAAGAAGCAGAGTGCTAGAGAGGTCCCCAGAAATCTACAAAGATACCTCCATTGTAGACTACTGGCAATGGTCGACAGAGTACCTGAGCTGACCTGCTCTGGTGATCAGATGGCCAAACACCCTGACTGAACACCCATGATAGAACATCCAGTGTGTGATGGAAGTGGATGCAGAGATCCATGGCCGAACTCCAGGTGGAGCTCCAGGAGTCCAATCAGCCAGAGAGAGGAGGGAATGTATGAGCAAGAGATATTGAGACCATGATTGGAAAAAGCACAGGGACAAATAGCCAAACTAGTGGAAACAAATGAACTGTGAACCAATGGCTGAGGAACCCCCATGGAGCTGGACCAGGACCTCTGGATAAGTGAGACAGTTGATTAGCTTGAACTGTTTGGGAGCCCCCAGGCAGTGGAGCCTGGACCTGTCCTTGGTACAAGTGCTAGATTTTTGGAGCCTGGGGCCTATGCCGGAACACTTTGCTCAGCCTTGGTGTAGGGAGGAGGAGACTGGATCTGCCTAGGCTGAGTCTACCAGGCTGGGCTGACTCCCCAGGGGAGACCTTACCTTGGAGGAGGTGTGGATGGGGGATGGACTGGGGGGGAGGGCTGGGGGGGAGGAGGGAGGACTGGGGAATCCGTGGCTGATATGTGAAATTAAATAAATTATAAAATAAAAATATTAAAAAAATAAACAAAATGTAAGTGAAAAGTGTAGGTATTAAGTCTCTATCTCGCCCCTCTCAGGAGAATTCACATGAAGGAAAACAAGGGCCAGCAAAGGTACCATGGGACAGATATGTTTATATAGTTCTGGTCAAAAACGTGAGCCAGAACAACTAATGTGGAAATAAGAATGGAGTTAGAAAAACAAACAAAACAAACACTTTAAAATCGAAATCTAATCTGCTCCTCCAATAACACTCTTGGTTGTGTCCCCAAAAGAGTCATATCAGCACACAACAGAAGGACCTGTACTTACAGTTTACTGCTACACTGTTCTCAATAGTTCATCAGTTTAAGAGCAGAAGATGAATGGATAAGAAAAAAATGGATAATGAGCTATACACTCAATAGAAAACTATTCATTAATAAAGATTGAGACCATGCCATTTTCAGCAAGTCAGATGGCACTGCAGATCATCAAGTTAAAGCCAGACTCAGATAAATACTGTCCAGTGTCTTTCATATGTGAAGTTTATAATAAAGTCATGTAAGTACGGAAGTAGACTGTCTATTCATAGAAGAGACCAGTAGTAGCTGGGAAAGAAAGACTGAAGTGGGCATACATACCATCAAAGTATACTGCATATATGGAAGAAAATGATAGTATGCAAACAATAGGCACAAGTATTAATAACAATGAAGATACTGATCTGTCACTTAAAATTATAGGTGACAGTGTTATGTTTCTTAGTGATTTACACTATGAAGCACAGAGTATGGCCAATAACAGTGAAGACCAGAATAGAAGAAATAAGGACACACATTTCACTTCCAGTCCAGGAACAAACCAGATGCTGCTTGAAGTACAAGGGTCAGTAATGGCAATTTTATTCATAGCATTTGATGTTATTTGAGATGACACATGAAACCTCTGAAAATAAACTCACAGTTTATGGCTGTGGAGCTCAGCATGCATTTGAACAATAACATTTTGAGATATATGTTATGTATTTCCCTACAGGGTATCAAATGATATTGCTTAAAGTTGAAAATTTAAGAAAAATGGGTCATGCACTAGATTAGATAAGGGGAAGATATCAGAGAGGCAGGATTTGGATCCTTTTGTACTTTTGCACAGTGACTAGAATAATTATGCATACGTGCATATAGCACAGGTAGACACATACACAGAGGACGTAGGTGACAACTTCTAATAAATTCATAAAAACTACATTTCTTTTCATAGTGTTACACTGTTCTTTATCTGATGAAAATAATATTTTCTCAAGAGAAACCTGTATTTCTGTATGTGTATCTGTTCATGAGTATCCTATGTTCAAATTCTACCAATTTTATTAAATCTCTAGCAAGGGGAACACAGCATGAACTCAGCTTAAAATAGTTAAGTCCTTTCTGGCTTAAGATCTTGCAGTTTTCAACATCCAAGAGTGAGAAATAACTTTTGTCATATGTATACCATTAAATTTAGATAGATAGTAATACAAAGATAGATAATGATACATAGATAGATAATGATAGACAGACAGATGATAGATAGATATAAGATAGAAATAGTGATGCATTGTTACAAAAATATCTTTTATACTCAGAGAGATTGAGACGTTTGCTGGCTCTCAGGACAAAGTTGATAACACACCTTGAGGTTACTTAAGACAAGACTGACATCCTCCTGTGCACTCCAGGTGTTTGCTTAAGCTACCTTTGAGAGAAAAAAATGTAGCAAAGTACTTACCCTGAATTTCACATATAATCAACTTTTACAAATAATGCTGATCCATAGTTGCAACTTAACTAATATACTCTTCCGCACACCTATGTGTATGAATATATGCAATGAAAATAAATTCTAGAAACAGAGCTTGAAGGCAACATTCTAATCCAAATATCAACCATAAATATTGAAAGTAACATACAGATATTGCTTAGTAGAAAGTGTTTATTTGTGTCCTGGGTCAGTCAGGGTCAGTTGGAATCAATAAAGCTTTACCTCTTGTAAAATTTTGTTAAAGATTTCTGTAAACTATCTCTCATAGCTTCCCCATGCTTTGTGTTATGTTCAATAAATATAGAGCAAAAGACCCTGGAAGGGACAGATGTACAGATTCATGGAAGATAGCATTCAGTCAGGCATAGATTCAAACTCATACAACATACAGAAGACCAACAGAAGACATGTGGAGAAAAGTAGATAATTCAAACTAAGGTCATCTCTTCATTAAAGTACTCCAAAAGGAAGTGTCTCAATTTCTTTCTTTAATACAATACCAACACACATTGGTGACTCTAACTTTGTCTCTAATACACTTAACCAGTACATTTGATTCTTTGGTGAGGAGCCTCTAATGAGTTAAATCCATAAACATGGGCAAATGAGCATACGCTCTTGGGCGCGCGCACACACACACACACACACACACACACACACACACACATGCTCGAAATAAATAGTGGATATATGTGTGTATAAATGAACTAAGAAGCAGACATTTTAAATAGAAGTGCTTCCATTTATAACATTGGTGATAATTATACAATTCACAATAAAATATTCTGTAATTTCTAATATATTTTCTATTCGGTCTCTACTAAGCACTCTTATTTCATAAGATTTCATCATTGTGACTTGGACAAAGAGTGGCCCCACAGGGACACATGCAGCTCATGTTTATAAACATTCAGCAGTGTCATGATGGGTGGTAAAATACCAGCAGCCAGTTATATAATATTACAGAGAAAGCTAAAATCCCTAAAGCATAACTCAGAAATTATCTTGTATCTCTAACTTGTTCTTTCAAAATACATGTGACACAGATTCAAGAAAATGAACAGGAAATACTGTAAGAACAACGTTTCCCTCCACAATGGAGGGAAACAAGGACAGAGAAAGAAAGGAGTTGAAGAAGGAAGAAAGAAGAAGAGGAAGAATAAGAATCTCAGATAGGAGAGGAGAAGAGGGAGAGGTCAGAAAACAATGGACAATGAAAACTGGGGGCAAAAACACTGAGTTCCTTGAAATTATAAGATTCATTTCAAAAATTTATTCTTTGAGTGTTCGCCTTCCCACATTGAAAAATTACTAGGTTATGTCTAGCCTTTTGTGGGCAAAACTTTTCCTGAGACTTTATTTTAGACGCTGTATTTGAGGACTCCTTTTTAGTCATCACATGAGCATGTTTAGTTGTTAATTCTTTCTGGTCCATTTTAGAGCACTTTACCATTTATCTTCAGTCTATGTGCATTATGTTTCATTAAATGTCCCCATGATGGACATAGGTCTCTTCAAAGAAAGGGAAACAACATTGGTGATGCAAGCAGCATCCTGTATGGGTTCCATCTCCCAGAGAATGCCTTAAGTCAAAGCAGATATGGGTTGGTTACTTCCACAAGTTTTGTGACAGTGACACCATTGAACCAGTGTATCTTGTGAGCAGTTTACCTGGTAGATCGAAGGAGCTGTAGCTGGGTTTGTGTTCACATTTCTCCATGCAAAGTACTGTCTGTCCTGTACCCAAACTGCTAGAACATGGGTGAAAGCACTATGTAGGCACCAGCGAGACTTTTCCATGTTCAATGAGTTGTGTAGGTGTTGTCTTCGGCAGCGGGGCCTTAATGTCAGTTTATGGAGAGCAAGCTGTTGCCTTGGCAATGGCTAGTTTCTTTAGGAATTCCCACAGGCCTCTTTGGCCAACAACTCAATTAGATGTAACCCAATCCTGGTACTGGAAGCTTCACTTGGTTACAAGAGATGGTAAATTGAAGCACTGTCTCCCCCGTTATTTGACAATTTCATTTAGATAGCCTTTATATATGTGTATATTTATGAATCTTCTACTGTATTAGTTTTCCTCAAATGTCCCTTGATTTTAGCTGTCCCTCCCCCAATACCTCCATCCACTTGATGCTCCCATTCAAGCCTCCCCCCATCCATCCATATACAACAGGGTAAGACAACGCAAAGTTTCCTCCATCTTGTATTCTTGATGAAGCTATTTCAGGCTTAACTAGAATTTGATCTACTTGATGGTGAATCCTCTGTCCCTTCCAATAACCTTCTTTCTATGTTCCTTCTTTCTATTCTCAGGGAACACGTGGCTTTTGTCCCCTTGGAACAAAGTACGTCTCAATGTGGCTCCTTCCTTAAATGGTCTCACAGCTGGTTTCCTGGTCTCTGCTCACTCTCGTAAGCCTTTGTTTACCTATATCAGACATTAAAGGCTGGGATCTGCATGTGATGAGATAGAACACGTGATGTCTGCCATCTCTTAGTAGACACATAGGCTGGACCCATTCCTTCTTGCTGTGAATAGAGCAGGAATAAACACCGATGTGCAAGTGTCTCTGTGACAGGTCAGAGAATCTTTTGTGGCTATGCTTAGGTGTAGTGTGGCTACAGTACTTCTCTTTTCAAGTTTTTATGTGACATTACAATATTGACTTCCATAGTTGTTACATTAGTTTATGCTCCTACTAGCAGTGGATTAAGGTTCTCCCCGCCCCACGTGCCCCGCCACTGCCTTGCCAATATTTGTTGTCATTTTTGGTTTGTTAATCATCATAATTCTGACAAGGTGAGATGAAATCTCAAGGTAGTTTTATGAGTTTGAATGAGAACTATCCATAGGCTTACATATTTGAATGCTTGGTCCACAGTGGGTGGAACTGTTTATGAAGGATTAAGGAGGGGTGTCCTTGTTGAAAGAGGTGTGTCATTGCTGGTGGGCATTGAGGTTTTAGAAACCCAACCATTCCCAATTAGTTTTTTTTCTCTCTACCTCCTATTTGCAGATAGAGATATAAGTTCCCAGCTACTGCTACAGTGCCAGGCCTGCCTGTCTGCCACCATGCTTCCCACCATGATGATCATGGACCCTAATCCACTGAAATTTTATACCACAAATAAACTCTTCTATAAGTAACCTTGGTTATGGTGTCTCATCATAGCAAAAGAAAGTAAATAACGCACTCACTAAGTTATTGACTTTCAGAATTTGTACAATAAATTCTTAAACTTCCATTCTATGTCTATATAGAATGGCAGCCATTAACCATCTGAATTTAAAATAAATAAAATTGACACATCCTTCATTTTAGTTTTAAAAATTTGAAAGTTATACCAATCCATTGAGATTCCTTATTTTTTTAATATTACACTATGTCCTTAAAGATGTTACTTCCTAAAATATCCTTCACATTCATTTTAAATTAAATTTAAATGCAACAATTAAAAAAACATACATTAAACTCAACAGCCTCTACAAAAGTATTGCCATACAGCCTGCAGATTTGTTGCTGTGATGGGTTTCATTAAACAAGCTGATTGGCCAATAACTGAACAGAATAAGTTTAGGCAGGAGACCGAACCTGACGATGCTGGGAAGGAGAAGGGCAGAGTCAGGAGTCACCAGCAGATGTAGGGAGAAACAGGATGGACATGCTGTACTGAGAAAAGCTACCATGCCACATGGTGGCAAAGCATAGATAAGAAATAAGGGTTAACTAAAATGTAAGACTTAGCTAGTAACGAGCCTGAGCTATTGGCCAATCATTTATAATTAATATAAGCCACAATGTGTTTATTTGTGAGCTGATTGAGGTACAGAAACTCCTGCCAACAGAATGTTCTTGCATATGTTCTGCTGTATTAAAAATTCTACTCTTGACAAAGCAATTGTTATTCTGTTCAGAGCTTCTGAGCACTTCATTGTTATGAAGTTTGCTTCTCAATTATGAAACTAGTTACAATATTTCATTTATGTTTCCAGGACCATCATTGCCCTCTGGCTTCCCAGAGGGTCAAATTAATTATGGCTCTCAAGTTGAAATATCAGCAAAATTAAGCTGTAACATTTGTAAAACATTGTAGTCTAATAAAGAGCAACTGGTATAGTGAGTTTAAATTAACTTCAAGTGCTAGGACACAAAAGAAATCACATACTAAGACTTATTGATGAAAGAGACTAGATAAACAACAATTATTTTTCTTTTCTTATTCAAGCAATTCCACATAAACAAAATACCCAGAAATATAATTTCCATATTTCTAAACTAGTAGGATATTATTATAACTTAAAAGTGTTGAGAAAATTAATATTAGGTTGGAGAGTAGACTCAATTACCAACAGCAAGTGCAGTACTTAAGAAGACAAGAGTTCAGTTTACAGAATACATGCCAGCCAGATTATAGTCACAAGTGATGTGAGCTCCAAGGGATTTGTTTTCTGCTTTTGGCTCCTATAGACACCCTTAGGCATGTGAATGTCCCACCACACAGTTATACACACACTCAATGTGTACATACATAGAAATTAAAACTCTTTATAAGAGAGAAAATTGGTATACTATAAATAAAGAGATCATTGTGTAAAATTCTTTTTTCTGTATGTTACTTCAACATGCAGTACTAGGAATACAGCTTAGTGGTAGCACATTTGCCTTACAAGCACACAGCCCTATTTTCCAATAGATTGGAAACTTGGGAGACAGAGGCTGGTGGATCTCTGTGAGCTTGAGGCCAGCCTGGTCTACAGAATGAGTTCTAGGACAACTAGGAATATATAGAGAAACCATGTCTCCCCCCCCCCAAAAAAAAATAAAATTAAGAAGAAGAAAAGAAAAGAAAGGAAGGAAGAAAAAAGGGGGAAGGAGGAAGGAAGAGCAAAGCAAACATACAAAAACAAATCTCTTGATTGGATTAGCTTACACAATATGATCTGAGCAGTCTAACAATGGCTGTCTGTGTACTATAGAGGCTGAGAGACTGGTAGTTGCTCAGCCAATGAGGCTAGATGTGTCAGTAGTCCCAATTTGGATCCAAAAGCCTGGATGATCCTGGAGAGCCAAGGGTCTTCAATTAGTATAGAAGACCAAAACAATACAAAAATAAAAAAATCTGTTATGATATCAATAAAAGAATGCAACATCAACACCATCACTGCCAACTGGGTGGGTGTCCCTGCCAGAAAGATCGGAGGTGAGCAGCTAAAATGCAAAGCTTTCCCTTCATTGCATCTGGGTTGCCATGGAAAAGTGCGGCACACATGCAGGTGGGACTTTCCACTTCAAGAAACATCATCAGATCTCTTACATGGCCTCATCGGTTTGTTTTCTAAGTCATTGCCAATCCAGTCCAGTTGATAATCAAGATTGACAATCACACCCAGTACTAGAAAAATAATTGTTTTGTTTTTAAAGCAGAATTTATTATTGTGTGAAATAGATAGATACTGACTCTCTTACTCCATATTAACTGTATGACGGAATGCTCTAAGTAGCTCACAGACAGCTAACATTTTAGCACAGAGAAAGCTTGGAAACTAAAGCTGAAGGTGAGTAAGGTTTCTAGAGAAGGCCTGCTGAAGTGGTCTCCTCAACCAGAATGGACTAGTGTTGGAGGTGTTTTCCTGTTTGCTTTAATAAGGTGTCTAATCTCATTCATGAATACAACAGTCATATGACTTAATCAGTTCTTAGTCCATTTCAAATACCATGCTCCTGAGAATATGATCTTGACATAGGAATTAGAAAGAAAATCAAATGAACAATTGGTGGAGGTAGGTTTGATACACTTAAAAAAATCCTGCTTCTCCATCAATATCTTAATTGTAAACTGGCAAAATACATTCACATTTGATTAGTTTATCTGAGTATCTCAAAACAAAACTGGATTTTTAAAAATTGTGTGAAATGTGTGCTTCCTAAGTGAGTATTCACTCCCATTTTGTATGAGCTATGCCTTGAAGACATCTGCTGACTACTACGATCTAGGACCTCATTGGACATCTTCCTCCATGCCCTGATGCACTTTGCATAAATTTAGTTACTACACTTAAGGGAAGGGAATCATGTATAGCTTATCTTCAATGATGGATTATTTGTTTAGAATAATCCTTTCCAGGTTTACCCATGTTGTCAGATACCATGAAATTTCCTTATTAAAACCCAAATAATAGTCTCTTTTATGTACATCTCTTTTCTTTCTTCTATTTAACTTTCTTTTTTTGTTTATTCTTTGTGTCGTTCACATCATGCATCTCTATCCCATCCATTTCCCCATCCCTTCGTATCTTCCCTCTGCCCTTGCAACCTCCCCCCCCCAAAAAAAAAATAAAATAAAATTTAAGAGAAAAAAAAGAAAAGAAGAAGTAAGAAAAGAAAGGTCAATCTCATCATGGAAGCTGCAGTGTGATGCCGGGAGTCATGCAATAAACCCTTTATCCATCTGTTTTTACTTACCAATGTTCATTGCAGAGAGTCATTGGTCTGGTTCGAGGCCTCTGGCTTCTGCTGCACTGTGGATGCTGGGCCGTTGCTGGGACTCCTCTCGCTTATCCTGCTGTTGCCCTGTGTTGTGGATTCTGCAGCTTTTGGCAAGTATTATTATTATTAGCAAGTAGGTTATGTATTAGCAAGTAGATTCTTTTTAAAAGGGATTCACGCGCTCCAGCAGATCACAAATGAGGTGGATGTTGGAGTGGGCCAACTCATAACCCAGGTTCTGTGCCTGGGTAGTTGCAGGGTTGGTCAGTTCTCCAACTCCCGCTTGTCCTCACCACCAAGATGAGCCCTCCTGCACTGCCCTGGCTAGTTCAGGCCTTGCACGGATGAGCCAGGGAAGGGGCAGGGCCAGTTCTGCTTTCACATCCTCAGGGTCGGGTTTTCCCACATCTACACCTTCAGGGCTAGCCCTACTGTGTTGCCCAGGCAAAGGGCAGGGGCCATTCTCCTGAGTGCTGCGGCTGACAGAGGCAGAGACAGTTCTCCTGCTCTAATGGCCTCAGGGCCAGCTCTCACACCTGCCTCAGGCATTGATGAGGGGCAGGCATTTCTTCCCTGCCCATACAGCCACATGACAGATGAGTATACACATCTTTCCTTTATCCATTTATCCACCAATGAACATTTCTGCATCTCTGCATCTCAGTGATCATAAGCAAAGCTGCAGAGAATGTGGGAACACAAGCACATGTCTTTGAGATTCTGATTTTAATTCCTCTTTTATTGAAAGATTGAGATTGGGATCTGTAGCATGAATCTTAAAAAGTCTTATTAATAAAACCAAACCTGAGGCTAGTTATCGGGGTGAACACTGGAAGATCAGAGAGACAGAACAAGCCACAGCTAAACTCACCTGGCCAACTTCTCAGCTGGTCTTGTTTCCTCAGACTGGATGCTTCTGTGTCTTCATCCCAAATGGCTCTCAGCTGAACTGCTGCTGGAAAGCCTGAAGCTTAACCAGCTTTTAAGCTTAACCAGCCAAATGCTTAACCAGCCAAATGCTTCTAGTTTCTGGTCCTCACGCCTTATACACCTTTCTGCTTTCTACTACCACTCCCTGGGATTAAAGGCTTGACTTATCACCATGCCTGGCTGTATCCTTAAACACATGGATTTCTGCCTCTGGAATGCTAGGATTAAAGGCGTGTGCTACCACTGCCTATCCTTTATGTTTAATATTGTGGCTGCTCTGTCTGTGACCTCAGATAAGTTTATTAGCATGCACAATATTTGGGGGAATACAATACCACAGGCATCTACCACTAGGTATTTGATACTTACACATTTATCTTTTAAGAAACTTCACTACCATGCTCCATAGTGTCTGTTTCATTCAAATCACCACCACCACAGTATTGTACCTCCACATTTCTGTCTCTTTATCGAATTTTACTATTTTCTTCTTTTTTTTTTTTTTTTCTGGAGCTGAGGACCGAACCCAGGGCCTTGTGCTTGCTAGGCAAGTGCTCTACCACTGAGCTAAATCCCCAACCCCAAGTTTTACTATTTTCTATTTTATTATAATTCATCCTATAAAGTAAGAGCCCATTAATGCTTTGAAATGCAGTTCCTCTCTAATTAGAGTTATTGTATAGTTTTGTCTATGGTGTAGTAACTTTTACAGAATTTGAAATTTTCATACATGAGTATACTGTATTTGCATAACTTTTGGCCTTCCCTTTCCACTCCTCCAACTTCTGTCTTTATCCCATCCTCCCATACTGACTCCTCTAGGAGTCCCAACCTCTTGTGTTTATAGATAGATAGATAGATAGATAGATAGATAGATAGATACATAGATACATAGATACATAGATTGATCATAGGTATATAGATCAGAGACACACACATACCCACCAAACCACACACACACACACACACACACACACACACACACACACACACATATATATATATATATATATATATATATATATATATATATATATATTACATGATATAAGCAATCAGTGGGTCATGGTGGGACATTCATCCACAGAAAAAAATTATTCTTCCACTTTTATTAGTCATTGATTGCCTGTAGCTCTTCGCCTACATGTGGGTCTTGTGGACTTCCCATATTGGCATGTTGACTGGTATGGTCATTATTCAGGTCTTATTTTGGCAATGTTATTGCTGAGATTTTATATTTTCTTTTGATGCATTTATATGTATAGCCTTTGCTCATTTTTTGTAACTGCATAATTCGGTTTTGCTACTGCTTTTGGAAGAGATCTTTGTATTCTTTGGATATTAATGTCATGTCATATTTTAGGCTTGATTTAATTTTCTCAAATTAATGTTCTTTGGGCGTCTATATGAATTGTAGACTTTTTTCACAATGTCATAAGTGGAACTGTAAGTTGGACAGGTAGTGTATTAGCAAGTAGATTCTTTTTAAAAGGGGTACAAAGACATTGGCAATGAAGCCAAGTTTTTTTTTTTTTTAAAGAATGTGTAGTGATAGCTTTAAAGTGGTTATAGAATATCACTCCGTCCAGGGATTTCCAGCAATTCTACTCTCCATCAAATGAGGATCATCCATTCACACCAAGTGCAGCTGTATTCCATTTCTGCTGTCTCACAGCAGCAAAGAGGTGTATCCTGGTCAATAAAAGTATCTCCTCTGGCCCTTACAGAGAGGAGAAGATTTGACAGTCAAATTCACATAGTCAGTGATCCAATAAATTAATAACATTTACAAATGATATCAGGATGCCAACCGAAGAAAGCACATAGGAAATGAGTGTGATATGGGAGCTGTCCTAGGGCTGAGGAAACATTTCCAATAGCAGCTACATGCTGACTCTTGAGGATAAAACACATGATCTGTGAATCAGGCAGACCATGTTCTAGAACTACTTCATATTGTAAAACAGATCCATGCCCCAATATTGACACAATTCATTAAAAAATTGCTCTGAAAATGAACAAAAACCTAACCACAGAGTAACAGCTAAGCCTCCCAGATTACCAAACCCATTAAGATACAGAAGCGTGTAGATGTGTGTGTGTGTGTGTGTGTGTGTGTGTATGTGTGTATTCCACTTGTCTTATGTTTCAAAAGAGAGGAAACTGAAATTTATTTATTAATTAATTAATTTATTAATTTATTTATTTACTTGATTTTTCAAAACAAGGTTTCTCTGTGTAGCTTTGGCACTTTTCCTGGAACTCACTCTGTAGCCCAGGCTGGCCTCGAACTCGCAGAAATCTGCCTGCCTCTGCCTCCCGAGTGCTAGGATCAAAGTCGTGTGCCACCACCATCTGGCTAAGGAAACTGAATTCGAAGAACCAGCAAGATACCATTGCAATCTGGGTTGTGAGTTTGCTCTGGAAGGGAGTGTATGCTATATGAGTGTAGATGAGCACATGGCACCTTCAGAAGACTGCATATCCTAGCACCTGATGGGTGATGATGCTACACACAAAAATGTGATTTACTGTTATTTTTATTCTACATATATTTTGACATTAATTTTTTTCTGTTATTATGCTATCAAACTACGATTTTTATAAAAGCAAAATCCACAGCACAATAGCAAATTTTAAGAGATTAAAAAAATTCCTGCTTTATTTCCTTCCTGCGTGCTGTACAAAGTACATTTCTCAGTGACAACACTGTTAATACGTTTTTGCAATACTCCTTAAGTCCATAACTATATATTTCTCTGACCTGATGTATATTGTAAAAAAAAAAAAAAAAAAAAAAAAAAAAAAAAAAAAAAAAAAGGCCCTGCATGCAAATATGCCTTGTACACACCAGCGTTTTGCTTTTAAAGTCTTCTCTTGTAAATGATAATGGTAGATTACCAAATTCACAATGTTAAACATTTCCTATTATCAGAAGGAGAACTTCCTGGGCAACATGCATGAAACCCAATGGTATTCTGGATGAGACTAACCGTCTTGTCTTATTTATTCTGAAAGTTGACATTGCACATTCTATCATTTTAGTGAACTGAAATTATAAATGCAGTGTGGATTTCACAAGTTCAGAATCTCACTGATGTATAATATTTTATATACAACAGTACATTAAGATAATACTTGTGATGGTTAATCTCAGTTGTCAACTTGATGGGAGCTGAATGAAGAGCTTCTGGATGGAACTGTTGTGAATGTCAGATGGCTTGAAACAAATTAGCAAAACGAAGTTCATAACATTCAATTTAAAATTAACTTTTTAGCATGAGAAATGTGTTTCAAGATGGTGGAAAAACTACAACGACACAGTCTTTTAGGATATAGCTGGGAAATTTCCCAGAATTCACAGCGGTTATGACAGGCATGCACAAGACCTGCATAATAATATCAAGCCTGATTTCTATAGTTTAATTTGACCAAATGTTACTTTAAGTCTTCAAATGTTTATTTGAATTATTTTGAATATCATTTGAATTATTATTTTTCATTTGTGTGTGTGTGTGTGTATCTGTGTATGATGTGTGCTTGCATAGGGGGGTGGCATATGGTTGCCATAGAATGCATGTGATGATCAGAAGACTATTGTATGACATCAGGTCTTTCCTTCCCCCTTTACATGGGTTCTATGGATCAAATTCAAGTCACAGGTTATTGTTGCAAGTGCCTGTTTCTAATGATCCATTTCTTGGTTCCCAAATGTTATTTTAAGAGTATTCTTTCCATCTGGAGATGAATCATGTAATACTGAATAATGAAATATATTAACTTCTCACCTCTAAAGCCATTATATTATACACCGAGTTCTATTTAAACAGATATGTTTTAAATATGAACATACTTATAGCACTTTATTAAAATATCATATGTACTTTATAAATTCCCAATTCATTTCTGCACCCTCCACAAGGATTATGCTATGCTGTGATTGAGTTTTGTATTTACAAGAAATTCCAGTTTTGAATCTATCGCCACAAATGTGATGGCATTTGAGAGTTCAGCATTTGGACATGGCATTAATTCCTGAAGAAGGGACTGCTATGGACGGACATACATGTCACACCCCTATTGGAATAAGAGCTGAGCACTCTGAAGACTGCGTTAATCACCATCTGCTGCACAAAGGGGCTTCTATAATGAGGTTTGAAGAGATGTACTTATCTGTACATATAATGATAAGTCATTAGGAGTTGGTTTAATTCTATGTCCATTTAGCAGAACGATAGTAGTGAGCTCCTCCCCTAGGTGCTAGGGCCTTTCTAGCAACATCTTGGCTGCCATTAGCCTGTCAGGTCTGGGGTTTCTCTTGTGCTGTGGGTTTAAATCCATGAAGAAAGGTGTGGGTTCTTCCAGGAATATTCATGTCATTGTTTCACCAGTGGACAGGCATGGCCAAAATGGTCACATATCTACTACTGTATAAAGAAAACCTTCCGAGAAAGCAGCTAAAAAGGCTTTTAGAGGTCTCATCTGGGGTGGGAAGAATAGTTTAATAGGAGACGAGGACAGCAGGAACTATAACAGCAAATAATTAGCATCTACAGGTGACTCCACGAGCCGGGGATGGCTTTCCACAGAAGCAGGATTCAGGCAAACCCCTTCCAGAGCTTTCCAGAGTGGACAGAAAATGGACATGACAGATCAGGTTTGCAAGAAGTTGAAAGGGTAAAGAACGTGCCCATTCAGTCACTAGGCTTGCAGGAAAGTGACAAGTTTAATGTGCTCTTTAAAGTAAAAAAAAACAAAAACAAAAACAAAAAAAACTTCACACATTCTGAAACACGTGTTAAATGCGTAGTAGGAGAGGCACTAATATATGGAATGTGCAACTGCAGAGATCTTAGTGGGACAAATGTTATGGGACAGAAGACCAGATAGTCATGAAGGAAGTCACCAAGAAAGTTCTGGAAGCCCGTAGTTCAAAGCAGTCATTTACCGTTATTATTCGTTCTTCCTCTCATTCTCTTTAAAGAATGTAGAGACTGAATAAAAATGTATAATTCACACTATATATTAAAATTTCATCATTCACACATTCTAGTTTAATTAAATTTTTGTTTTATCTTTTAGAATAATTTTAGAGAACTTAGATTAAAGGATATAAAGGCTGCTTCTATGTGTATTATATGATATAAAGGCTCTTTTATGTAAGAAAGCATCCAAAAATATTGGAGGGAATAAATTTAATACTCAGGCAATACAATTTCTTTATATTCCTGAACTTGAATTGAAAGTACCTACAGCCTAATACATTATATAATTCTACATTTAGTTCGTTTTCTTTTGCCTACTTTGCATGCTGCTCTTCTAAAACGTAAACATTGATTCTTAAAACAATTCAGACCAAGACTAAATTGGAATTCTTGCCAGCCTAAGCACACTGCACACGTATTTAACTGCATTCTCTTTTCAACATTGCCTTAATACATTTCAACTGCTTTATAAATCACCTCCAGAAAGTTATGTCAAATATAAATAACTCTACTTCCCACATAAGGATTTCTGTGTTTAAGCAAGTGTACTTTAGTCATACAGCAAGGTCAAAAACAACTATAGCAAACAATCGATCAAAGTTATAATAAAAGTTTCGGGTTACAAAATGTAAAATTCTATGAAAAATAGAAATTTGCACATTCCCTGGTGGTTTGAGCTTAAAGAACCCTTCCAGCTAGAACTCACTCTCTTCCATAATAGGCCACATTAACCCTTTAAACAGTAACATTGGTGACCTCCTTTGCAATGGGTAAAATCCAATTTCCTTCTCAGGCAAAGAAGTATTATACCAAATGTCTTTCCTCCCTCTCAGCTGCCCTTCTTTGTGTCTCAGAGTTCATAAAGCAATTCCCCAGCCTGAGAACAAAATAAACAAGCAAATGGCAGCCTTTAAGGAGCCCTAGGCACTACACCTAGGAGGATCTGCAATCTAACATTTATCAAGCCACAGTGAGTTACAAAACATTTGAGAAATGTGTTTCTGGAGGGAGTTGAGAGAGCTCATTAGAATCCACTTTGATGTATAACGGAAGCGTCATGTTCATAAACCGCAGGAACATTAGAAAAAACAGCTGTTCTTTTTCCAAACAGAGCAGCCACATCAGTGTGAATTTCACCATGGGTGTAGCTTAATTAAGTATCCCATATTATACAAAAACCAATCCACTGGCAAAACTACATCTTTATGTTATCTTATGATAATAAAAGCCATTCACATGTTTACAAAGAAATTTTTGCCATATTTAAGTTATTCATTTTGAGAATAATTCTCACTCATGTGATTTTATAATGTTTAAAATAAAATTGCCTTGTAGCATATATAATGTCTCAGCATTCCATGAGTTTTGTTTTATTTTTGTTGAAATGTATATTATCTGTTGCTGGAGTTATCCTGCCTTACCCACAGTCAGGACAAATCTTTGTCACCCGCCAATCCCACAGCCGCTCAGACCCAACCAAGTAAACACAGAGACTTATATTGCTTACAAACTGTATGGCCGTGGCAGGCTTCTTGCTAACTGTTCTTATAGCTTAAATTAATCCATTTCCATAAATCTATACTTTGCAACATGGCTCATGGCTAACCAGCATCTTCACATCTCAACATCTCAACAGCTTTTGTAATCAAATGTGGTTTTTTTTAGTTATGAATATCAAAGAGAGCATAATCGAGATTCTCTGTATGGTAGCTATCTTTACGTGGCTTATTTTATATATTATCTTGAGCCTATTGCTTTAAACTATAGCATTCTAAGACTGAAACAGAGCTGTGGCTGCTGGCTCCACCCACTTCAGCTTTCCAACATGGTGGTGGTACATTTTTTGCCAACTCTGGGAGCCATCAACTCTCAGAAATAGTGGGTCTATGTTTTTATCAAAGCAGCGTGTAGCCCAGAAACCACTTTTTGTTTTGTACTAGCAAAGGCTAAATCCACAACACAGCTTAATGTGCCACTTGCAGAGGCCTCATTCCCACCATACTGCAGGTCGAGTGCAGATGCTAGGAACCCATCATAGTAGCTCAAACTGGCAGGCTGCCGCTAACTTGAGAGAAACAAGTAGGAACTGTTTTAAGCTCTGTTTTAGAAATCTTTTTTTTTCAGGTTTTAGGTAGAAACTCTTGCCCCACGTTGGGTGCCATTTGTTGCTAGAGTTTTCCTGCCTTACCCACAGTCAGAACAAATCTTTGTCACCCGCCAATCCCACAGCCGCTCAGACCCAACCAAGTAAACACAGAGACTTATATTGCTTACAAACTGTATGGCCATGGCAGGCTTCTTGCTAACTGTTCTTATAGCTTAAATTAATCCATTTCCATAAATCTATACCTTGCCACATGGCTCATGGCTTACCGGCATCTTCACATGCTGTTTGTCATGGCGACAGCTGGCAATGACTACTTCTGCCTTCCTGTTCTTTCTTTTCTCCTCTCTGTTAGTCCCACCTATACTTCCTGCCTAGCCACTGGCCAATCAGTGTTTTATTTGACTTGACCAATCAGAGTAATTTGACATACAGACCATCCCACAGCAGTTATCAGATATATAAAAACATAATTTTTACTAGTGGGATAAAATCATGTTTGTATACATATGTTAATCAGCTAGTGTTTAAAACAGATTTTAAATATATGTAACTTTTTAAACACCTATAATTTTTTCATTGTGGAAGCCTCTGTCTACATTCTTCTACCTTTTTGCAATATAGTATGTCTTGTTTTAAAAAGGGGTTTATTATTTCTATTGTAAATACTCATTGCCCATGGTACTGAGTTATACATTCACACATTTTGCACACTGAATAAATATATTGTTATATTCACACCACTGTACAATATCATCCTTATACAGAACTTGGAGCATAGACTATAACCCAAGAAGCCAAATAGTTCTGTGTCTCTTTGTTTAGTGAAAGTTTCTGCCCAGGTTTAATCCAGACAAGAATTCAAGGCTACAATTGTCATTTCTGACACTGCCCATCTTATTTAACCACACTACCTAAGCTAATTGTATTCAAAGCCAGTTTTTTTATTTATATTTTAATTTTTGAGATAATATAATTACATAATTTCTCCCTTTCCTTTCCTCCAAGTCCTCTCATATACTCTTCCTTGCCTTTCTTCATTATTATTAAATTCACACACATATACTTACCTACCTACATACACACACACACACACACACACACACACACACACACACAGAGTTGTGGAACCCAGTTTCAATGGATACATCTACAAACATTCCATCACCCACCTAAAGTTCAGCTCAGATATCATTGTTGAAGAGGACGCAAGAAGATGATAAAAACCAAGGGATCAAGAAGTTAGATGTTAGATTTGTGTCTGTTAAGAATATCAGAAGCTACATCCACAAAGTCTCACCATCATGACTGTTTAATATTATGTCTTAAAAGTCCCAAAGTAGAGGGACATATACCATTTTAGGTTGTTTATTTCTGTATAGAATGAGTAGACCACAGAATGTTTTCAATAAGGGGTGCAGTTACTTTTTACCTTATCTATTGCCTACTACAATTATTGGCAAATAATTTCAAAGATCAATGGATGATTTTAAATTCCCTTCATTGTGTCTTAACAAGCAGCCTCAGACTACATCTTTGTCAAGATGTAGAAAGATGTATTGGTACTGTAGGGATTGGTTGTAGAAAAAATGAAGCTATGAGTCAGGTGAGATGGTTTGGTTGAAGTCAAACTACTGCTGGTAATTTTGATAATTAACTTTAATATGAGACAGATTGGTCCCCGTCTCCATGTTTTCTCTACTCACAACTGAGAATTTACAGTAATATAATAACGTTTTCCATATAGCTAAGTAGTAAGCAGCACATATACCTCAGCATATTGTTTTAACTTAGAGTCTTATATAAATTATTTTATTGTCACAGTTTAAAAGTGTAAAATATCTGTTGCAAAGATTTGGAATATTTCTCAATTACCAAGTTTTTTCATCTAAGTTTTCTTGTGATTGTAATATAGTTTTATTTGGCCAACTCCTGACCGATATTTTTTGTCTTATTTTGTACAGATATAATTACTTATTTTATTATTTTCTTCTTTGTTGTGTGTCTGTACTTAGATGGGTAGAACTTTAAGTTCCATTTTAATGTGAATAACATTTCTGTAATATTATATTTATTTCTTTGATACTTTGGTCCATATTTAAATCTTAAAAATGTACTTTAGATTGCCAGTAGCAATATAGACCTCCTAAGATTTTTAGGATGGCTATATAACTAATATATCTGAAAGTATTTTAATGTTGGCTATCATAATTATTTATTACAACACAGTTTCTATTTAATACTATGAATTTTTTTACATTTGTATAACCTTTATCTTAACAAATTGCTTTATATTTACAATATTTTCCTGATATTTTACAATATACATTTACTTTATTTGGGCTATAAGTAAAAACAAAATCTTTGGAGATTCTAATTTGTCATTTTGTTGTTGTTGTTTAATGTATAAGTAGTCTGGTTTCACTTTAATATCCTTTGTTTTGGTTTTGGCGTTTTGGTATGCAATCATTGTGTTATTCATTCTAGAATACGAAATAAACCCTTCAAGTGTGGCAATTGTTCATGATCAGCTTGTGAAGTCTTGCTCAGTAGCCATACATAAAGTATATCTCTTTATCATTTGATTGCAGATTTCACTCACTCTTTCTTGAAAAATTCTGCTGATGCCCTTTAATATGAAGATATCTACCCCTAACATGTTGCTCTGCAAGGGTGTCATTTGGACTCCTAAAGCATCCTAGTGGCTTACAGTAATGATGTGATTGTTGTCATTGTTTAAGAGAATACACACTGACATGATGGAAGCTGTTTTGACCAATTTTTTTTTTCTTTAACCCTAGTGCTTGACTAGGGTATTGTGAGCCTTCAGCTGAAGTTCTGAAAATGAATGGAACTGATTGGGTTTGATGGAATTTGTTTGATGTGACCATAACAGGGTTGAGGAGTGAGTCTTAGATAAGGAGAATGATTTTATTTCTGTTCACAGAGTAAAGGTGCTCCAATGGCGACACAGTTTCACTCAGGTTTTGTTAAGCCTAAATTTCTCTTCCCAAGTTTATGGTATACATGTTTACTGTTGTAGGCTATTGCTAAGAGATTCCATATGATTTAATAGTCTTTGTAGTCTATTATTTGTTTCTATTACATTTAACTGTAAATATTTTAGAAAAAATGTAATTCTTGAATACGTTATTTTTTTCCTCTTTCATATGAGTTGGTCATTTATAACCTAAGATACACATTAGATTCACATACATTTAAGTAATAATTAAAGAGTACTGAAAATTTTAGTTTGTAATGTAATATAGTACAAATATTTTTATAGTTTTCATCCCTTATAAAATGGATGTTGCTGAGATTGATTAAATAATCTTTCAAAAATTATATGATGCTCAGTTATTAAGCTGCCTTTTTTAAAATTCTGGTTTTAATTTAACATCAACTTATCTAGTAGGTACCCAAGGAAAGCTTATGGTTCTTTAGCAATCTGGTAACTTGTCTGGATGAGAGCTTGAGTCATTTCAGTAGTTCATTAATTTTCCACAGATTCATGGCCAGTATAGTGTCTTAATGTTGTTAATCAATCCCTGTACTCCAGGATCTACACACTTGACCGCTCCTGATATAAAATACTTTTATATTATCCTTAGCTTTAATTTTTAATCAACTCTCCATATTTAAATTTAGTCCAGTTTGTATTTTCTAATGTTAGAGAGGTAGAAGACTATTTTATGGTATTTGTGTGTGTGTGTGTGTGTGTGTGTGTGTGTGTGTGAGAGAGAGAAAGAGAGAGAGAGAGAGAGAGAGAGAGAGAGAGAGAGAGAGAGGGAGAATTTACCCTGTTCTGATTCTTGTGAGAGAACAATACACCCCTTGTCTTGCCTTGTGAATCACCATACCTCTAGATAAATACTGGAGACGATGTGTCACATAAGCAGACCTGGCCATGTGACATACTTGGCTGATGATCTTTGCATACAAAAGATCAAAGAAACACTTTAAATGTTGGTTGTATGGTTTTTCATTCTCCCTGGGTCTTCCATGTAGTCATCGCTATTTCAGTACTAGTCCCAGAAAAGTGCCAGGCCCCTTAGCCTGGAGGAGGGTGAGAACCAACACATCCCTCACCTAACATGTGAGCAAGAGAAACACTGGCACTTCAAATAATGAAGATACTGAACTTTATTAGGGCAGCAAAGCTGTATCATCTAAGGACTAGCATTTTTAATCAATCGAACGTAATGCTGGTTAAAACATTCCAAAGTCAGTGGCTGTGCTGGTTCGTTTGTCAGCTTGACATAAGCTGGAGTCATCTAAGAAGTAGTAACCTCAATTGAAAAAATTGCCACCACCAGATTGGCCTAAGCATGTGGGTATTTTCTTGATACAGTGGCTGATGTGAAAAGCCCAATCCAGTGAGGGCAGTGACACCTCTGGGCTGGTGTTCCTGAGTTGTATAAGAGAAAAAAAAAAAAAAAAAACAACTGAGCAAATAGTGAAAAGCAAGCTAGTAAACAGTATTTCTACTGTGATCTCTTCTTCAACTTCTTCCCCCAGGTTCCAGCTTTGAGTTCTTATATTAGCTTACCCCAACAATGGACTGTATCCTGTCCAGTGAAATTGTTGTATGTGTGTCGTGAAACCCCCAGAGACCACCAAGGAGCTGGGTTCTGATGCAAGCACACAGGGGTCTCTTTATTGTCAGGTTCGAATCTAGGCTGCCAACCTATGCTCTGATGCAGCTGGTGGAGGGAAATGCGGTGGCCCAGGTCTCTCTCAGGGGTTGGGGTTTTAAAGGAATAAAAAACACAAGCCAGGAATTACATGCCTTGGTGGTTTGGGGAGTTGGGTAGAAGGGATATGGGGCAAGGTGAGTTTTTGAAACTGTTGGTCTAGACTTTCAGCATGAAACCATATTTGACACTATTGGGTTAAAATTTTATGAATTTATTTGGAACCTCTTGGCCTATAGTCTCAGTAATTAGGAAAGGGAGACCAGGAGGGGGAGAAATACCATCCTCAGGAACAGACAGGTGAGGAAAACTCACTTATCTGGAGTTTGCTTGGCCTGATGAGAAGTTTACGTTTATATTTAGAAGACAACCGAGGAAAATTTAAAATCCTGAGCCTGTGACCCAAACTGTATCTGTATTGTCCTAATGCCAAAATCTGAAATTTTACAATCTTAATGATATCACCTGCATGTGGTTTCAATGAAGCCCCAGAGGGGAGCACATATGTCTCTGGGCCCCAAAGCTGCAGAGGAATGAATACCAGGTCTTGACTGGACCTCCAGCCTGCCCAGATGGCTAGAGTGCTGGGTGCCCCACCTATCCTTGAGCCACTGACAGGAAGTGGCTTTTTGCTGCCCTTAATAAAGATGGTGGTGAAGTCATATGACCTGTTTGTCTTGATCTTAGTAAAGATGGCATCTGCCTGACCACGTGGTCATGTGAGGTATTTTTTTTTTTCTATCCCAAAATAAACTGAGCAGATAAGACACATATAAACTGAAGCATTTAAAAGTCAGTCAGAGCAGGGCGATGGTGGCGCACGCCTTTAATCCCAGCACTCGGGAGGCAGAGCCAGGTGGATCTCTGTGAGTTCGAGGCCAGCCTTGACTACCAAGTGAGTCCCAGGAAAGGCGCAAAGCTACACAGAGAAACCCTGTCTCGAAAAACCAAAAAAAAAAAAAAAAAAAGTCAGAAAGAAATATTGGTGTGGTGGGTGATGTCACTCTATATGCTGTGAATTTGTTGCTCTCATTAGTTGATAAATAAAATGCTGATTGGCCAGTAGTTAGGCAGGATAAGCAGATAAGGAGAATTCTGGGAAGAAGGAGGCTGAGTCAGGAGTCATAAGCCAGACACAGAAGAAGCAAGATGTGAAGGCAGAACTGAGAAAAGGTACCAAGCCATGTGGCTAAACATGGATAAAAATTATGGGTTAATTTAAGTGTAAGAACTAGTCAGTAATAAACCTGAGCTAATGGCCAAGCAGTTATAATTAATACAAGCCTCTGAGTGTTTACTTGGGGGACGAGAGTTGGAGAGATTTGTCCTGACCGCCTGCAGGTTGGGACACAGGAAATCTTCCAACTACAAAGGTGGCCACATGGATCATACATTTTCATTCACACGTAGGAAAGAGACTTTTTGAAAGAAAGATGGAGAAAAGTTTTTCTGGGAAACGTTTACGGTTAATTCATAGGAGCTCGGAGGCAGTGCTGTGGAGGGGACTGGGAAACGGAGTAGCAGTGCAACCGAATGGGAGAGAAGGGACTTCCCCAGGCTTCGGCATGATGCGAACAACCTCAGAAGAACAAACTCTGAGACCACGCTGGAGTTCTCTGCCCCCTGCCTACTGGCAGCCGATGGGGAGGGGCTCAGGGCTGTGCACCAAGGTCCCATGGGTGGAACAGGTAGATGAGGTCCTGGCAACAGAGTTAAGCAACAGAGAGAAGAGATTTAAGAGATAAAATTATAGACAAGGAGAGGAATTAGAGGCAAGGGACAGGCAAAGAGAACAAACTTGGCCTGGTGGGCAATTTTACATGTTGCAGAAAAGAACCAGGAGACTGATGGTGATGTAATCGCTTAGCCGAGACTGGAGGAACATGAGGGAGGGGCAATAAGGAAGGACCTGGGATAGAAGAGGGTAGGTGCATTTTCCACAGTGAGGTACAAGGTCCAGCAGACTGACTTCCAGCATCCCAGAGGGTCAGCAAGGACCGACCAATGGTGCAAGATAGCCAGTGGACTGTCATACCAAAGGTAGGGGCCGTGGAATTGAGTGTGCACAGGCTGTCTCCATATGCCATCACATAGGGACAGGGGCCAAAGGGCTTAAAGCCCGAAAGACACGTGGTGCTGGCTTGGAACTTTGGGAGACCACAGTTGAAGGAGGAGCAAACCCACAGTTGTGGGAAATGCCCGGAAAGGAAGAGAGGAATCTTACCAATAGGGTGAAGAGTCCCAGCAGTCCTACAGTGCGAAAAAAAATGGTGGATGGCACAGGGTTCCAGAGTTTCTCAGACTGCCAGAGGGCAGGGGAAAGCAGTGGGATTGCCTGCCGACTTCATGGCACCAGTGTTACCATAATGCATGCAGGGGACCCTGGCTGAATGGGCCAGGGTATCCCACAGGTGAGGGGAAACATGCCAGGCAGATGCAGCAGCGGGCTGCAGCATGTAAACAGTCAGTTACTCACAGCCAGGCACTGCTTCCGCGCAGAGATAAGTTTATTATAATAGTGAGATAAAGAGAAAGATAGGGAGCCGGGCGGTGGTGGCACACGCCTTTAATCCCAGCACTTGGGAGGCAGAGGCAGGAGATCTCTGTGAGTTCGAGGCCAGCCTGGGCTAAAGAGTGAGTTCCAGGAAAGGCAGAAAGCTACACAGAGAAATCCTGTCTCGAAAAGAGAGAGAGAGACAGAGAGACAGAGAGAGAGAGACAGAGAGACAGAGACAGAGAGACAGAGAGACAGAGACAGAGAGACAGAGACAGAGACAGAGAGAAAGGGGAGGAGAGGAGTCAATGATGCACATCTCATGGGAATGGATGAGAGGGAGTACCAGTTCTCTTTCTTGAAGGGGACTTTATGTCAGGACACTGGGCAGGTCTCCAAGGGGTGGGTCAGAATACCAACACTAAGTACATGTATTTCAAAGCACATCATCATTACATTGGATGTATTGTTTCTCACTAATGTTTTTCTCTGTGTGTATGTGTTTGTGTATGTGAATGTAAGTGTGGGGGATGTATATGTTTACAGCTGTGCATGCCGGTGTACACACATGTATGTGGAGACTGGGGTATAACTTCAGGAATATTTTCTTAGTCACCATCTACCATATTTTTGCAGATATGGTCTTTTTCTGACATGAAGCTCACCAATTCAGGTGGACTGGTTGGCGAGGTAACCCTAGGCATCTGCCTGCCTCCGCTTTCCTGGTGCTGAGATTACAAATGTGTATTTCATTTCCAGCTGGGGGATTAAATGTGCCGTTTGTTCAACAGCACATTACTGACTGAGGTGATACCTCAGTCACCACCCCCCACTAATTTCTTATCTTTCATTTTATCTCCTTTATTCTGCATATTTTGAACCACTTATTTTGGAACATTTTCTAAAATATGATTTCATAAAAACACCATTGAGATAAAGAGATCACTTAGCCATCAAAGATGATGCTCACAACCAAAATGTCAAGACACTGTATTAGTCAGGGTTCTCTAGAGTCACAGAACTTATGGAGTGAATATATATATATATAAAACTTCATTGCAATGACTTACAGAATTCAGTCCAACAGTGACTAGTTATGAATGGAAAGTCTGAGAATCTAATAGCTGTGCATCCCCACAAGGATGGATGTCTCAGCTGGTCTGCTGGGATCCAGAAGAAGGAATGAATGCTGAGAAAATGAGGACAAGTTTATAGTAGAAGGCATGGCCCAGATTAAAGGTATTCCTGCCAGCCTCAAGGTGTAGAATAAAGATGTATATCTTCCAATCTCAAGATCTGGATCAAAGGCATGTTGCCGTCTTGTCTTATGATCCAGATCACAAGCGTGCTCTCCATTTATATATTATGGTTCATTCCAGATATAGCCAAGTTGACAGCCAAGAAATGTCATCACACTGTCTATACTTGGTATTTCTTTTAGCTTAACAGGTACATAGGAAGCTGCCCTTAAGGGTCAATGGATCTTTGCAGCCAATATATAAGTTTAGAATACAGTTATTTGAAACGTAAGAAAACCATCCCATCTATTTTGAGTCTTTCAATTTAAAAAAAAACGACTTAAGGCAAGCAGTGGTGGTGCACACCTTTAATTTCAGTACTTGGGAGGCAGAGCCAGGCAGATGTCTGTGAGTTCAAGGCCAGCCTGGTCTACAAAATGAGATCCAGGACAGGCACCAAAACTACACAGAGAAACCCTGTCTTGAAAAACCAAAAAAAAAAAAAGACTTAATTTAAATAATCACAGTAGGTTTCAACTTTTATTTCTGCCTGTGCCAAAAAAACAGGCTTCTCCACCACTCCTCTCTCTCCCTCTGTCTGTCCTTTATTTCTCCCATGGGCACATGGCTACTAAGATGGAACCTAATTTCACAGGCCTTTTGGTAATAACGGTGGTATCAAGTTTCCAACAATAAGACATAACTGGAAAGCCATGTAAAACACCCCACCCTTTTTTTTCAGCCTCACACACACAAACAAAAAGGCTGCCTAGGAGTTTTGTTTTGATTTCCTCTTTCCTGTCTTGAGAGCTGGAACATAGCATGGCAGAAAAAAAGAAAGCCTTATCATTGATGCTCGTATTGATCACGGTTTGGCAGAATCTGGGCTCCTGATTTATCTCCCAGATCAGAACTCCTGTTTCAGTTGACAGTAATCATGCTGTTATGGAGGAGGTAAAAGGCTGAGCTGAGATGTGGAATCCTCCCTTCTCCCTTCCTCCCTCGTGGTTCTTAGATTCTGGTCCATGGATCGATGTGTGTCCCCAAACCACTCTCAGTTGATTGTAATGACAGACCCTCTCGGATACAGCATTAGTATGTGACTTCATTCTGGCAATGGTGTTTAAGAGTGTCAGCCCAAATTGTGATGCATCACATTAACTGTACACGGCCTTGTATAAGCACGCAGAAGTTTCAGTCATGGCACTCTTTAGAAGTAAGAGTAATTAACAATGTTAAACTTCCATCTTCTTGGGGATATGTCTTCTTAGTGATCTGTGGGGAGATATTAGAAGTTTTAATGAAGCTTAACTTATACACTTAAGACACGGGAAAGACCCTTGTGTGTTTCAACTGAGAGCCTAGTCAGCTTCTGTTTCCTTGAATACTATTCTCCTTTGAAAGAATGGCTGAAATGAAAACTGTAATTATTCAAAAATTAGTACTTTGCAGAAGTAAAATAATTTCCATGATTTATTAATGATGATGATGAAATATGAACATCAGGAAAATGTTACATGTGACAGAATTCTATGAACACTCCCTGAGAGCTAGTCAGCTTCCAAATACTCAGTATAATGAAATATGTGACCATTCTGATGAGACATACCTCAGTCTGTTTTCCAGATTGCCACAGAATGATAGTACAAATCCATACATGGAAAAAAAAAAGGATTATTTAAAGGTCAAGATAAGCCAATGGATTTTTAATGCAAAAGTAGACTAACAGTGAACTGGTAATGGCTTGGGATATACCTAGCAACTGACTCTGAAAAAATAATAAGCGATCACATTTTGGTGTAGGGACAGAAAAAGACCATTAACATCTATCTGAGAAGGTTAAAGCACCCTACATTTCCAAAACAAGATCTATGTGAAAGAAGATTGTTTTTCATATACTTCAACAAAACAATTCAAGATAGATGAAGCAATGAAACCCTCTTGCTTTCTGATGAAGCAGACATTAAAGAGGACTGCAAAAGTAAGAAATTGTGTCACCCTATGATTACTTGTTTGTGGAAATGAAGATATTTTTATTCAAATATATTTGAGAGAAATATATTTCATGTTACTATATTTTGCAGCCTCCTATTTAAATTTGAATACATTATCAATACATCTGAGAAACGTTAACAAAACTTTTTAATGTTGAAATCTAAGTGAACAATTTGTCAAATACAAAATGTTTAAGAACTGTGGGCCTAATCTCCACACTAAAAAAAGAAAATACCAAAAAGAAGATTCCAGAGCAGAGGGAATTCAGTCTCCCCCATCAGATTCACACATAGGGAAGCCAGTGGGGTATTTCCTTTGTTGCTAATTGGTGTGAAAGGTCTCAAACCACTGTGGTTAATGCATCTCTGGATAGGAAGACATGGCTATATAAGAAAGCCAGGAGGAGCAAGCCATTAAGCAGCAATCTTCCATGGTCTCTGCTTCAGCTCCTGCCTCCATGTTCCTGCCTTGAGTTCATTCCCTGACCTCCCTTCATAATGGACTACAACTTAAGCTGAAATAACTCTTTTCCTCCACTAGTTTGATTTCAGTTCATCACAGCAATAGAACCCTGATGAAAATA
This sequence comes from Peromyscus leucopus, assembly GCF_004664715.2. Lineage (NCBI taxonomy): Eukaryota > Metazoa > Chordata > Mammalia > Rodentia > Cricetidae > Peromyscus > Peromyscus leucopus. The sequence continues at coordinate 9,304,529 of NC_051072.1, read as the reverse complement.
CCAATTTGGTGAATGCATTCTTCCCTAAGCCCCATTTTTCCCTAATTGGATTCATTTTCATCTTCCTTATTTTTTATTCATCGTATTTTAATGATGCAATGACTACATGACATTTTCTATTTGTTTATTTCAGGCAGTACCTCACTGTTGCAATAGTAAGGTACTAACCTTAAATTATTCTGTAACCCACTTTCACCTAAAATTCACAGTAAGTCTCCTTCCTTAGCCTCAAAAGTACAAAAAAATATGCTTGCCTTATGGCATTTGTTTTAAGTATTGCATTTTTAAAGGTTTGTTTTGAAAACTTAAAAAGCTGGAGAGATGATGGCTCAGTAGTGTAGGTTGGGGAGAAATAACTCAGTGGAGAAGGTTGGGGAAAGATGGCTCAATGGTGAAGGTGAGAGAGATGAGTCAATGGTGAAGGTTACAGAGAGATGGCTCAATGGTGAATGTTGGGGAGAGACAACTCAATGGTGAAGGTTACAGAGAGATGAGTCAATGGTGAAGGTTACAGAGAGATGGCTCAGTGGTGAAGGTTGGGGAGAGTTGGCTCAATGGTGAAAGTTGAGAAATGGCTCAGTGACGAAGGTTTCATGGCTCTTATAAAGTGCCAGACTTTGATCACCAACATCTGTAATGGTTGCCTCACAACCACCTGTAACTCTAATTCTGACCTCTACACATCTACTCACACACATGTATGTGTGTGTATGCACACACACACATGCACATACACACATAATTAATAAAAATAAATCTTATATTCTTTGCATTCACTTATTTTATTAGTTGGTGGAAGGGTGTGCTCTGATGCATCTGTGGAAGCCAGAAGACTATGTGCAGGTGTCAATTCTCTCCCATGGGTTCCAGGGACCCAACCCAGGTCCTCAGATTTGACAGTAACTGCCTTTACCTACTGAGCCATCTTGCTAGATCTCACGAGTTTTTTTTCAGACCAAAGTCTCAGTATATTATTGGTTGATTTTGAAAATATCAAATAGTATATGTAGTTACAATGTGCACACTGATGTTCTAAGTGTATCTCTTTCAATGTTCCTGAAATTTACAGTGCCAATTGCTCCTTCTAAGCTATCCTCTATCTACTAAGAAATTTCTATCAACAGGAAGGTTCCAGGTCTTCTGCTCTCTTTTCATCTTCCTGGTTAATTGGTTTTCTCGTGTAACTGCTGTTACTGCCTTTAGTTTAAATCTTGATATCCTGCAGGGAGGCAACATGCTGTATTCTGTTAGATGTTTTACCCCTGGGGCAGCAAAGGCATAGCCTTGCCTGTTACATCTTCCCTCGGGTGGTTAGAAGATGGCTGCTCTCCAAGCTGCCCTTATTTTAAGCAGCATGTATTTCTTTTCTTAGATAGTCCTGAACAATTTGGGCCAGAGCATTTCTGATCTGAGAAAACACAAGGGGATTGCTAAGAACACAAGTTAGGGCATGGGGATGTAATTACCACCTCCCCCTCTTTGGGAAAGAAGGCAAAATACAGAACCCTTGGAATGGTTGCCCTCTCTTCCAGCCTCTATCCCTCCTACTTCAGTAGCAACTTTTCTCATTTCGAGCACTGCACAGATTTCCCGAAGTGTCTTGTCAGCAGACTCTTCATGCTTCTACATTATTACAGCTATAGCTTTGTTTGAGATAACTTTTTCCCCATATTTCTTTCCCAAATGATGAAATGCGTTTCTTAACAGAACCCTAACAGACATAACAAATGAAGATCCTCGTAGGCTTCAGTGTAGAACTGTGCATGCATTCGTTGGCAGTTTATTTCCCAATCTCATCTCTTGCCTCTTAATCTATGTAAATTATTTGCAATGCTTCACCTTGCCAGTATGTAAAGATTTCTGACCTCATCATAGAGCACACCTTATCCTTTCATCTCTCCAAATCCTGTTGCTCTTTGTGGCATTTCACTATATGTTACAAGGTCTGCTTTATCATTATTGTCCTCGGCCACACTTGCTTGATGAGCATGTGCCTGCTCTACTGCAAGACTGTATTTTACTTGCAACATTTACCTTTGAAGCTACCTGTTGGTTGCCTAAAGATTTAGAGACTGTCCCTTTTTCAAACAATGAAAATTCTTCAGTGAAGGGCAGAGAGATGTCCCAAAGGGGTAAAGTACTTGCCACACAGCATGAGGACCTGAATTTGGATCATTTCACACATACAAAAGAGACAGACAAGGAATATGTCTGTAACCCCAGTGCTGTAGAGGTAGAAAGAAGAGGAGCCTTTGAGCTTCCTAGCCAGCTAATCTGAGCTCAATCTCTAAGTGCTAGGCACAGTGACAAGTTTTATATAATAAAAATGAGGTAGAAAAATAATTAAGAAGGCACACTACCTAGACCTCTGTTGTGACATGCATGCTGCTTGCCTGCACGTATATATGTACATATTGAGCAAATTTACACACACACACACACACACACACACACACACACACACACACACACACACCACTCACGTACAATCCTTCAACGCATGCAACTTTTCTTTCACATTTCACTCATGTCCACTTATTAGCACTTGCTTGTCCCCACTGATAACATTGTTCTCACTATTTGCCATCTGGTCTTTAACCCAATGGCAGAGGTTTTCGTATTTAATTCATGATTGCCTCTTCCAATACTAATGTATTCATTAGCATGCATAGACTTTAGTGAGTCTACTCCTTCATTATGGAAATCAAACAAGGATTCCAAAGGGATCCTCACTAGTGAGTCATAAAATACACTGATAGATTCACAATATATTGTCTCTATGAAGTCTAAAGAATAGGATAGAGAAATGAAACATTTGCCTCATAAGAGGCACCCAGAAACAAACAAACAAAAGAAATACTCTGGGTATAGACCAAATACAACATTCTGAAAGTCAGATAGTTGATGAGAAAGGTATTTCAGATATGAACCTATATTAGCATTTATATAGCTGCATACCTTTGATATGTTATTTTATTATTAAATACTAATTACATAAAATATTTTGTAATGGATAATTTGCTGGTTTAAAAGAAAATAACCCCCCAAAGGGAATGGCACTAATGGGAGGTGTGGCCTTGTTGGAGGAAATGTGTCACTATGGGGGTGGGTTTTGAGGTCTTCTCTGCACAAGCTACAAACAGTGGGACAAACCACTTCCTGTTGTCTGAATATCAAGATGTAAAATTCTCAACTTCTTCTCCAGTACCATGTCTGCCTGCATTCCACCATGTCATACCATGGTGGTAATGGACTGAACCTCTGAACTGCAAGGCAACCAATTAAATGTTTTCCTTTACAAAAGTTGTCATGGTCATGATATCTCTTCATAGCAAGAGAAACCCTAAGTGAGACAAATATATACTTAAGTTATATTAAAATATTATTATATAATAAATGATATTGCATCTGTATTTTAGATTATCAGATAGTCTTTATATTCACATTTACTTAAGCACCAAGGAAGCTTCTTTTTTTAATTTATGTAATTTCTCCTGATGATATGTGTGAATACTGGATAGCATCTGTTGTTTACAAGTTCTACCTATCCATTGGGTCACTTGCAATTTTATTTTGCACATTGTAAACTATGTTATCAAAATCCAGGAAGGTAAACAATTGAACTGACCTAGTTAACATTTTAATGAGAATATTATATTATTTAGCATCTATAGTAAGGTTTAAATAGCTAATTTAAAAAAAAACTGAATTTTTGTTGAAGCAATACAATTCCAGCTTCAAACTAAAACATAGTACATAGACCAATTTATCTGCATCTTATTCACACACTTGAAGAAGCACTCAGTGGAACTGTTACATTTTTGAAGTGTTTGCCATTCTCGGACACATGTTCCATTTAGTTCTCCTCCCACAGTTATTCGTTGCCTCTTTCTGAATGGTTTATCAAAATCTTTTTTTCAAAAATGGTAAAAACCATGAGGGCAAATTCTCTTTATTCAATAAATAATGAAACAAAACGTACTATTTTTCTTAATCTAAGGATATATTTGCAACACTTTTCTTAGAAATCTAGGAGAAAATGAGTACCTTCAACATAATAATCATGTAATCGCGTTCCATCATCTCCAATTATACAGCAAGAACACTGCACTGATAACTATATTTAAAATTGATTACATAGTAATTTAGAAGGGCTATTAATAGGGATAATACTTTTGATTTGTTGGTTGTTTTCTGAAGGTGAAACTGATTTGTTTCCAAAAGTTAACACATCTTTGTTGTTGTTGTTGTTGTTGTTTAAACTTTTGTTATAATTTGAGTTAGGAGATAGAACAACCAAAAACAGGTGGCCCCTGTAGCCACCACAGCATAAGCATTCAGAACACACTTCTAAAAACTTTTGCAGCAATTTCTTAAATCTTTTCATGTGAATTCTAAAGCTTCCTCCAACTTGACTCCTGTATAATCTCCCATGGTATCCTTCATTGGTTGTGTGCTCTCTCCCTGTACCAAGTCACGGACGTCTGGGCCTCCATTCATTCCATAGCATTTTTCATGTTTTCCTACATTTAAAAAAGCATTAGCAAATTCTCTTTTCCTCTTAAACTTTCTCTGCTTCTGTTTGCCGATTTACATTTTGGCAAGCCATTTCTTGTTTTTGCATTTATCTGTCCCCAGACCATTGGACAACACCATCCCAGAGTTCTGTTTTTATGTCCTTATTCTATCTGGTATAATTGGGCTGAGTCCTGCCTCAGGGGAGCAGCTCATGTCCCTGAACTGACTAGTCCCCATAATGAATTGCTTCCCCTAGTCTCTGCCAAGACTGCTACAGGAATGGGGGCCTGACCTAAGCTGGCATAATTAGAATGACTTCTGGAAATCACAGAGAGAATAGGTAGGACTCAGAAACATAGCAAGGATGCACACAACCCATCAGTGGTCGGTCAGTGGGAACAGAAGGGATGCCTGGGATGGAAGCCAGCACAGAAAAGAACAGATGGAAGAATTGAAATGTTCAGACTTGATGCGCCTCTTTGGCCCAAGACTGCTGAGGCAGAGCCTCTGTGACATTGCTCTGTCCACCTTCTTAGACCAGGCACTTTGTGTATTTGTATTGATTTTGCAAATGCCTATCCACATTGTTAAAATGTTTTCATGTATTTTAATGCCTATGCTTTTTGTCAATATATTCCACAATCTCATTACTAATCAGTCCATTCATTCATCAACAAAACTTAGTGCTACAGTGTGCTTGACAACTAATGCTCACTGTGATGCACCAGGAACCAAATGATGACAATTCAGTTTCCTGTGCTCGTAAGGAAATTACAGAATAATGAGAGATTCTTATTTTTAATTTATTTTTTAAAGTGTTTTTTTATTTTACATACCAATCCCAGTTCCCCCTCACTCCTCTTCTCCCACCCTCCCCTCCTCCCTCCATCCCACCCCCATCTGAGAGATCCTTTTCTAATGAACTCCAACAAACTCCTCTGAACTTTTCTGAATAGATCCATCATCAGGAATTCTGTGTTTGTCTTGGCATTGTTTAGTTTAACAATGATCCTTCTGTTTCAGTTTCATTTCTTGTTGCTCTGATAAAACACCTTGACCAAAACAACTTAAAGGAGAAAGAGCTTTTTGACCCACAGTTCCAGGCTATAGTACACCACTGGAGGGAGTCATGGCAGCAGGGCCTAGTCTCGTTACATTCACAGTCAAGAGCAGAGAGCAAAGAATTAATGTGTGCATTCTAGTTTGGCCTCTCCATGTTTCCACAGTCTGGTGTTCCCTGCTCAGAGACTTCCCCATCCACAGTTAAGATGGATTCTCCACTTTAGTTAACCTAATCAACATAATCTTGGTAGAAATCAGAGACTATGCTTAAGGAGGACATCCTTCAAGTACATTCTAAAAGTCTACATCCTGGATGTTCCTAGCTTTCTGTCATGGTGACAAGTCAACCATCATATCTTCCAAGGAAGTATTACTGGAATCTCTCAATCTCCAAATATTAAGTCTGAATATTTGGTTCTTTGGTTCTCTAATCTCTAGATGCCGTCTGCTCACCCTCTTCTTTCTTCATAAAGATTCCATTTAGCTTTGATTGCTCTGTCATCTGACCACATTCTCTGTCTCTCCAGCCCTTGGGCTTAGTGATTCATGTTAGAAAATGTCTGTCCACTCATGTTTCTTCTTTGGTTCCTTGGCTGTAAATCCCAGTCTTCCTGAGTTGTCTTTAGAAAGAGCCCCCATTGCTTCATCTCAAAGTGAAATACTTGTTCCATCTGTTGTTATTGACCTGAATGAATCTTAGCTTTTTAATAAAAGACATCACAGGAATGCTTTGTTTTCTTTACAAGTACATGGAAAGACAAGTGTAAGGTGAGTGCTATAAAAAGGCACATGGTATTTTGACGGAGAATCTTCTCTACAGCCAAAGAAGATAGAATGAGGAAGAGATTCCTTTATGAAGAGGTATTGAAAGCAAAATGGAGAGAAAGACACTCCTTGGGCAAAGTCCTCAGTGAGAGAGGAGCCACAGAGGGAAACATAAGGACGGGCTTCAGAGGCCAGTAGAAAACTGAAGAATTTAATGAATAGAAGGGCTTGGTGGATATAGTATTTTTTTAAAAAAAAATTAGTATTAAAACCAAAATATGTCTATCAATAAATCAAACACGGAGTAAACTAATCAAAATTTACTTCTTTGCTAACTTTTGTACAGAGTAAATTTGTGAGTGGGCAAATGGTGGCATGCACTACAATAGTCCTGTGGAGCTTCTACCCCACAGATTTACACCACACTAGGCACCCTGTTACAACAGTTATGGAGCGAGATCTCATTCTGGTGACAGCATGATTTATAAATATTTTCAAATGGCCAGTAATAAAATATAACAACTTATTTCATAATCAATATCGAGGTACAGAAAAATTATTTCTGGATTTTAGTAACTTCCCTAAACTTTAAAAAGGAAAGATGACCATCAAACAAAGGAGGGAAATCAAGTGAAAATGGTGATCTTAGAAGTTTCTTAAAAGTAAACTGTCATTTAAGAAGGTTTTTAAACTCCTAAAGCACTACAAAAATTGTGTGAAAGGGACAAAATGTTTGTTGAGTAATTTACTTTCCAAATTTTGTAAATTACTGCATGGTTTATATAATTGATGACTATATTTCACTGTGTTGACAATGTACTAAATTGGAAATGTAAAATTGTTTTCGATGCATATTAAAACAACACAGCATAATATGTCATCTTGTCCTCAACCATTTCTTTTTCATGCCCAGAGGATGAAGGCAGGTTGGAGAGAGTTACATAAACAAACAAATAAAAACTATTAGGTAAGGAAATAAATCCTTCTGAGCTGTTAGAAAATTAATACTGATTATAAATGCAGAGTTGGAGTTTGGAGTGGATAATCTTGGTGCACAGCAAGAAGCATATTCAATAAGCTGCCTGAGAACCCACTCAAAGTATAACAAGCAGTGAACATTGTACAACGTATTTACAATTACTGCTTAACAATCAAGACCCTAAGCTACAGTTTGTGCTTCTTTTTCACAGAAATGATACACGTTACCCACACACATGCAGCTCCTGCCTGGCTAACAGCACCTTCCACTTAAGTGGTTATGCTAATGAACTTCAGGGCTTCATGAGCTGTTGCTCCCTCCTTGAAGTAACAACATTGGATGTGCTCACTTCATGTGAAATCTACAGGAAAATTCTGCTTTGAGCTTCAAAGCATATGTATTTTAATATGTAAAATGGTATTCTAGATAGCTCATTCTGGATTTCATAATTCACCCTGCCATGTCTGTATTGCTTATAAAATGTGTCAATCTACTTCTACATTCCTAATATATCTCCATTCCAAAAAAATCTATAGAGACATCAATGTCAGCATAGTTTACATTCCCCACTCTCTCTTTTTTTTTCAATTTTTCTCTCAAATGTTACAGAGATCACTTCCCCAAAGACCACACAACCAAATAAATTAAAAACCTCATTCCCCCAAACATTCTTTCCTTAATAGACTTAAGGAGATATACATGTTTATTACTATGTTATGTGTTTGCCCCCTAAATACAAGAGCAAGGCCATTGAGCAATGCTCTAAACATAATGTATTTTGAATAGTAGCTAGTCAATAAAACCTGTCGATTTAATAATGAAAAATATCATTTATCTCAGCTATTTTCATATACTCGGCATTTCATAAAAAAAAAAAAAAAAAAAACTCTTACAGGTCTAAGCATATTGATTTGGTAAGCATGATGAACATGAAAATCAGATTTGGAAAATTAAATATCATGTGTTCAAGCTGAATATTTAACTTGAGGTTAAAAACTGCTAATAGGGGACTGGCAAGACAGCCCAGAGATAAAGGTTCCTGTTGTGAAGCTTGATGATATGCATAGGATCCCTAGAACTTACATAAAAGTTAAAAGAGAAAACTGATTTCTGAAACTTGTCCTCTGTCATCCACACCACACACACACACACACACACACACACACACACACACACACACCAGGAATGTGCATACCAGACCCCCATAGTCATGATAAATATGGACATGTAAAATGTTAATAATTTGTGTAAAATGTTAATAATTTGCAGACTAAAGTATTTTGATTAGGAACATAAGAGAGATTTGAAGCCAACTTCATCTATGTGTATCTTTAGAAAATGAATTTAGGGTACTCAACACAAGGAATAACATTCCCAGTGCCATGGATCTCACACATCTGGTCTGTTTTGATGATTGCTCTGTCCTTCCTCTGGAACAACGACAAGCATGCACTAAGCATCCAAAAGATTCCTTCTGGACATGACACAGTTGTGGCACCCAAGAATTCACCAATGTATTGGTATCTGCACATGATTGGCTCATTAACATCGCATTGTCTAAGAGGGTGGAGCCCATAAGGTCCCACTCCTTGCTATGGGACTATCTGTCATTAACACTTGTTGGAGGAGGTATGTCACATTCTTCAATGGCATTTCTCCACTAAATAACTTCTCATTCCATCAAAGTCAAATCACTCTAATTTAACTTATTTGGTAATTCACTCACAAAAGTGCAATGTGAGCTCCTTGAGCGTACAAGTGCCAGTGGGAGAAGGGTGGAGAAGAAGGAGGGTAGTGAGGATTGAGATGACTACAGTGCACTATATAAATGCATGAAACTATGAAACAGTTGCTGGAAAGTGAGTGAATTGGTGATCAACAAATAAATAAATACCATGTCTAGTAACGATTGCTCCCATATATCTCAGATTTTCAGTTCCTCCCTTTAGCACACTGAATCATTGCCCTTCTCCTCTCCTGCACTCACACCTTCTTTATGCCTTGACTCCTTATCTTTCGATTGCTTAATTAGTAAACAAATTGAACCTAAAAACGACAATAGCAGAAATGCTTCTAAAGGCAATGACTCCAATGGAACTTGGTGATGCAGGTGCCTGAGGATGAGATGGTCTCTAGACAGTATTCTTATTGCTTATAGCTAGAAACATTTGCTGTGTAAGTGCAAAACTGTTTCCAGCCACATCAAATAGACACTTGAAAACCTAGGTGGCAGGGGTGTCACTTTTCTTTCAGGCATTTGAGTTTATAGCCTGACTTCTCAACATACAAAAAAATAGGGATAGATTTAATTCACTCAAAGGCCAAATAATTGTGAACAGACCTCCATTTACAGTTACAGTGTTCACACTTGGGGCACTTCCCATCTAACCTTCTAGGAACTACAACTCTGCATTATAGGACCCAGATAAAATGACCTGACCCTATAAGTACCCTGGGAGTGGCCATCAAAGCTTCTCAAAATGTACAATATTATGAGTACTATTATCACTCAGGATTGTTCCCAAAGACCATTTCCAAATGTCACGAAAAGTTTGACACTCTAGTGGCAATTAGGAAAGTTTTGTTATGTGGGAATGCCACTTTACAGCAAGAGGGTGGCTGTAACATACAGGAGAAATGGAAAAGGAAAAGCCCTGGAGGCAGAGGAGAAAATCAAGTCTGCCAGAGCTAACAAACTGAAGTTTCCACAGGGGCCATCCACTGGTAAAGTTGGTAACTAGATATTATCTGTATTTTGACATGACCACCTGCCTTCACATCATCTGTATAAATGCAAGATTTTTTTTTCTATCAAATGCACAGTCCTGTTTTTACTTCTCATCTTTTAGGGTCTACTTTTCCTTAGTTTTCTTCCCTTTAAAGCAGTACAAATTTCTTTTATGCCTTAATTCACACACAGGCTAAAGATAATTATCTCAATGCTGTGTTTTCTCAGGGAAGCTTGATGCTAAGCATTATTCAAAAAGTTTTTGGTTCTAAGTTTCAGGAGTGGACTCTGAGAACTTGCCTGGGAAATAGAGTGTGCATATATTTTGATTACTCAAAATCAATCACTAAACATATAACTCTGACATCACCTACACTATTTCCTGTAGCTAGAGTTTTCCTGCCTGGTCCATGGTCAGGACAAATCTCTCTCACCCGCCAGTCCCACAGCCACTCAGACCCAACAAGTAAACTGTATGGCCATGCCAGGCTTCTTGCTAACTGTTCTTATAGCTTAAATTAACCATATAATCTATAAGTTGCCATGTGGCTCGTGGCTTACCGGGATCTTAACATGTTGCTTCTCATCATGGTGGCTGGCAGCGTTTCTCTACTTCAGTCTTCCACTTCCCAGAATTCTCCTCTCTCCTTGTCCCGCCTATACTTCCTGATTGGCTACTGGCCAATCAGTGTTTTATTTATTAACCAATCAGAGCAACACATTTTACATACAGAACATCTCACTGCAATTTCCCCTTACCTACTTCTCCTACTACACCAACATATGCTCTCTTGCTCTTCTGTAGGTACCAAGATTCATACCTGCCTACAGCATCATGCTCTGTCTACTTCCTATGCCTAGTACTTCCCAGAAAGTGGTTTCTATCATCTTCTCACTTCTTTCTAACATTTTCTGGAATTGAGCATCTTCTATAAACCCAAATTTCCCAAAATGTTCACTAAAGTCAATTTCACACTCTCTAGACATGTGATTACTATTACCCACAGAATCTTGTGTTATTTGTGGTTTCATAGGTCTTGGTCATTTCACACTGTAGTCTCTTAGTTTGTTGATTGTAGGCTTGGAGGAAAGGGGTGGATAATTGCCGATGGATGTGGTAGAGAAAACCTGTTCACCTAGGGCAGCCAAGAATAAAGAGAGAAGGCCAAGGTTCTAATTACACCTTCAAGATCATGTTTTCTTAGTGACCTAACTGTCTTCCATCACCACCTTCTACTGCCTCCCAAAAGTGACCAAAGTTGGAAAGAGGGCTTTAGAATATTGGCTTTTGGGGGCCACTAAACACCCAACCCACAAGAGTGCTGTAGACCATTGTATCAGCTATTTGTTTATCTTGCATACTGGTTGAGGCTAACTACCGATAAAGTTTACATAAGCAGTGCTATCTAATTTACTCACTGCTGTGTCAGTGTGTAATAAATTGTTGTCCAAATGTCTGAAGTGTAGAGCCTGTCTTACAATTAAGAATTCCAGATTGAGCATGGCAATAGGCCCAGCTGACAGGAGAAAATTCTCCTTTTCAGGCGAATGATAAATGAAATAATATAGAAGTTGTGACGGAATTAGAGAGAAGGCTTTCTAAAGCATGATTTTATGCAAACTAGCCACAGAAGAGTGCACAGAGTTGGTCAGTTAGCTAAATGGTTGATAGAAAGTGGACATTTATACATTCTTTAAGCAACTTAGTGACAAGAAGGAGTAAACAAAACTACGGTAGAGAAATGAATGAATCTTTCATCATTCTAGACGTTAATGTGAAATCTCTTCATGACTACTGAATAAGTAGTCACATTTAGGAAATAAAAATGCAGAGCATTCAGTTAAATTTGAATTTTCCATAAAGTGAATAAAACATAGTATGATGAAGTTTCATACAATATTTAGGAGCCATGGGTTTTATCTGGCAGACCTACTCTTAAGATGACTCATTACAGATTTACTTGAACTTGTGAAAGCCTGAAACCTAACTTCCATTGTGAAGTCCACCCAAGGAAATACATTAAAGAAATTGTGAGAACATAAGAGGGAAACCAGATACAAGGGTGAGGCCAAGATGTCTTCTGGTCAGTTACGGTTTAGAATCTGCATTTTTCGGGAGAGACTGTGCCCTAAAACCTGGATATCGTCTTTGGACAATCACCTGCTTTCTCTAGAAAGACAGAAAATGAAAAAGGGGGTGCACAAGATGAAGAAACAAAAACACACAAAGAGCACCTACCACTAGAGACCCCACTTTGTGCTTGGTTAAGGAAAAATTTGAAAGAAAAATATCATACCTTATTAAATGAGAAAATAAAATGTTACTAGATTGTAAAATCACACTTTCTGATGCATAAAGAATGATTTGATCATGGCTCATCATATATATATCCATGTCCAGGTTTTAGTGAAAAATTCAGGATGATGAAATAACTATCATTTCCTTGTGTTTATTTATTTTTACTTTGCAATTGCATATGATGTTTATACTGCTTTAAAATAAATAGTTCTATCAAAACATTTATTTTTAGTAAAAAGCATAAGCACTCCATAGATTAGAAGCGATCCATTGAATTCAGTTTATGCCTGTGTTTTAGGATCTAAGTTTGCTGAGAGGAATCTTCACTGTATCCTTTGTAGTTTCAAAGAGGCCTTTGGAAATCTCCTGGTCCTGACTCTCTACACTCTATTTCACATCACCTGCCACTAACTGACCTGGATCACAACCATTTTACCTCTTAGCAGCACACAGTCTTCCATTAAAAACCACGATGAAGATGATGTGTTTGCTTTGGTTTTGTCTTAGGTTTATAGAAACTCAAAAAACAGTAGCATCTAAGGTTTGCTTAGCTGATGAGCACATTCAGAAGTGTGGGGTCTTCACTGCAGTGTACAATGAAAACCTTCTCCAAATAACCACTTCCATTCATTGCTATATTTATAAAAACCATCAGTACATTTTTTCCCTGTGAAATTAAGTACTTATTTAGAACAAGAATTGTCATACATTGCTTTTAGCATATTTGAGTCTATATTTTCATGCTTCAGATATTATGTATAGATGCCATTAAGTTTAAGTAACATGAGGGGGGTTCTTGTTACCTCCCAACCTCCCTTAATCACAGTTCTTGGAAAGAGCTCTGCTATTTGCTCAGTCTTTTGTTTTGCCTGTCAACACTCAGCATGCCAGCATGTTCCTGAACGCCAGGCTGCTTTTGCTTACAATCCAAAGGCTCTAAAATTAGGAAAAAGAAATTAGAATTTTATATCTCTAGCTTTAAACTTTGACTTTTATGTTGCGTTCATCTGTATTTTAGCAGAATCTTGGCAACATTTACCAATAAACTTGCTGTACTTTAGTGTTTATATGATGCTGTTAATTTAAATTTGGATTCATTTGTTTGATGTGTATGATACCAACTAATTATTCCTAATAAAATTGAATTCTAAATAAAAAAAAGAAATATTGGCACTGTTTACAAGGTATCATTTATAGTATATAATATATATATATATATATATATATATATATATATATATATATATATAAAATACTGCAACTCCTTAGCCTAAAGTAATCTATAATTTTGTTTCTTGGTTATTTTAGGCTTCAGTTTCAAATCTTTCAAAACCTGACAAAAACAAAATGAGGTCCAAGGAATAATTAATAAGAATATTGATGTCAATGAGTTTAACCTCTGAGTGCGGTGCTCTACATCAATGAAGTTCTTCTAACGCTGATCCATCACAAAATGCCATGGTAACTCCTCTCAATAATGCTACATATCTGGCATCTGTAAACAGAATTCTAAATGGTCTTATTAAATAAGTAACACAGAGCCAAATACAGAGTTAAAGCCAAAGAGATCAGAGCACTAGCGAAGAGCCAAGACTACCACTCACCGCCATCCTTCACCAGAGAGAGAGACCTTCTTCCTATGTGACTTGTCTTTTTATTGCCTTTCTGTTCTGCCTTCTCATTGGCTCTAAACCCAACAACATGACTTCCTCATCACTGCCTGTCTATACAGACCTCCAGTTCTCTGTGGTTGGTACTAGAATTAAAGGTTCGGGTCACCACACTTGGCTGTGTCCTTGACTACACAGAGACTCTGCCTGCCATGTGATCAGATTAAGGGCATGTGCCACCACCACTGGATTTCTGCTTAATGGCTCACTTTTACCTCTGATCTCCATGCACCTTTTTTTATTAACATACAAGTAAAATCACATTTTAGCACAAATAAAATATCACCATAAGCATCCCTTGTAGGAAATTGTTTGTCTTCACCAGATATCCCCTACAGATTTTGATATGAGTGTCTACAAGACATGTACCCTTTTGTCCTAGTGAAAAGACAAAGGAAGATCAGAGCAAAGAATATCTCGCAGGCCTCCAGTATGCTCACATGGATTCTAGAGGAAAGCCATTTAAAGCTGTTTTATCGACAATCTATATGGACAGTAGTGGTTTTTAAATTGTTGATAGAATTTTTTTCAAACAAAATGAATATAGTTCCTAAGTTCTTTATAACTCTTACAAAAGTTAACTTTCCTGGGGTCTGAGCATAGTTTATTCATGTGCCTCTTCAAGCCAAAGCAATAAAAGATGCATAGCTAGTAAATGACCTAAACCCAGATTTCTAATATTCATTAAAATACCTTGAGAAATAATTTGCTTTAGTTTTTGCCATTGAACAAACTCAAAAAGGCCAGAATATTTTAAACTTTTCTCTAGTCTCACTTTTTTAATTACTTCACTCTGGTTACAGAACATAATGGTGGCAAAAAGCTATTGCCAAGCACTGATAAATATTCAAGATATGAATCTCTTAAGGACCAAGATGTTGGTTCCTATTACCATAATTGAATAGCAAGCATCATAAGTAAATAAAACAAATAGTCGAGAAGCCATGCTCTCTTTTGGATAGTTTTGGCTAGGTCCTGTGTAGAGTTCTCATCTGCAAATGACCAAGGCCATCAAATTGGCTAAAGGGATAAGAGATCATTCAGTATGGTTAGTGCTCCCCTTGCAAAGAAGAAAGCAAGAGAATCTGAGTCCATTCCCAGAACTCGAGTATAAGAGAAGCTTAACGGGTGGTGGGGGACTGTACATACATGTAATCCCAGTGCTGCGAAGTAGAGACAGCCCAGTGACTCACTGACCAACAAGCTTAGACATGGCAAATTCCAGATTTCCAGGTTCCTGACAAGATAGAAACCCACCCCCCATGAAAAGAAAGTATCTGAGAACAGAAAACTATTTTCCTAACCCTGCATTAAGTTTTCTTTTTCTCTTTCGTTTGGTAAATTTTATGCATGCATGTGTGGTGTGTATATGTGTTGAGAGAGAGACAGACAGACAGACAGACAGACAGAGACAGAAAGAGATAGAGGGTGTGTGTGTGTGTATGTGTGTATGTGTGTGTGTGTGTGTTAGCCAGAGGGGGCATATTGGATGTTTGGGTGTAGTTCTCTGTTCTCAAGATACTCCCAAACAACTAATATTGCCACTCTGCCACTCTGGTTCCCTCTCTCTCTCTCTCTCTCTCTCTCTCTCTCTCTCTCTCTCTCTCTCTCTCTTGTGCATGCGCGCGCACACACACACACACACAACACATGCATGCACTCACAAAATTTTCAAAACAATAAAAAAGAAAAAGGAAACAACGCAGTTTTAAGGAAATAGGCTTGATCGGCAAGCATTAAGCCTCTAAAACACATGAAAAGAAAAGATGGGTAGGATGGCACATCCTTCTAATCCCATAACTTGGGAGAATAGGACAGGAGCTTTTCTGGGCCTACTTAGCAAGTCTCTGACCACTTAGACATGCTGTCTCTAAGAGTAGATGTTGTCTCAGGAACTAGACCACAAGTTGTCCTATGACCATTACATGCATGAATACACATGTTCACACACACACACACACACACACACACACACACACACACACACACCTCTACATGCACAGAAATAGAAACATATATAAACAATCATATACAAAAAATGAATGAATGGGAGAAGGAAGGAAGGAAGGAGAGAGGGAGGGAGGGAGGGAGGGAACAAAGAAGGAAGAAAAGAAAGAAGGAAAATGTGATAGCTTAATGCTGAGAACAAATCAAAGTCAATGCAATAATCTGTCATTTTTTACCCTGAAAAGGGGAAGCTCTAATATATCCATTATTCTTCATTTGCAATATTCAGAAGTAGAAGGGTTATCTTTGTGTGAGGCTATTGTGGTTTGGATGAATAGTTCAAGTTCTGAGTGCTTGTTTGCTAGCTAATGGCACTATGGGGAGGTTGGAGAGCTGTGGGGACATGGTAGCACCTTTCTGGCAGAAAGACATTCCCAGAGATAACCCTCTGAAGGGCATACTCACCTCTGATTCTTTCTGTGCTTTCTGCTTCCCAGTCTGTGTCACTTAGAGCATCTAATACATGGTTTCACTGCCATGCCTTTTCTGCAATGATGGGTTGAAACGGAGAGTCAAAATTAATCTTTCTTTCATGTGTCTTCTGTCAAGTGTCCTAAAACATTGATGAGAAAAATAAATTGAACAGGGGCTGTCTTATTTAGGGTTTCTGTTGCTGTGATAAAACACTATGACCAAAAATCAAACTGGGGGAGAAAGAGATTACTTGGCTTGCACTTCCACACTGAAGGCCACAGTTGAAGAAAGCCAGGACAGGAAGTCAGACAGAAAAGGAACCTGAAAGCAGAAGTTGACCCACAAGCCATGGAGGACCATTGCTTACAGGCTTGCTTCCCATTGGTTGCTCAGCCTGCTTCCTTATAAAACCCAGGACCAGGCCGGGCAGGAGGGCCTTATGCCTTTAATCCCAGCACTCGGGAGGCAGAGCCAGGCGGATGTCTATGAGTTCAAGGTCAGACTGGTCTACAGCATGAGATTCAGGACCGGCACCAAAACTACACAGAGAAACCCTGTCTCCAAAATCAAAAAAAAAAAAAAAAAAAACAGGACCACCAGAGATAACACCACCCACAGTGGGCTGGTCCCTTCCCCATCTATCACTAGTTAAGAAAACACTCAACAGCTGCGTTTTATGTAGGCATTATTGCACTTCCCTCCTTTCAGATGACCCTAGCTTCTATGAAGGTGATGTAAAACTAGCCATGACAATTGATGCCTTGTGAACTTGATACACAAACATATCACTATGAAGCCATCAACCTTCCTTTTTTTGGTCATCCTCAAGATCTCACATTAACATCAAAATCACAATATGAAACGTGTTACAAACTTAAAAGTCTCACGATCTTTACAAATTCAAACACAATGGGCTGCTCCCCCCATCAATAACTAATTAAGAAAAGGTCCTACAGTTGCATTTTATGTAGGAATTTTTCTCAGTTGGCGTTCCCTCCTTTCAGATGACTCTAGCTTGTGTGAAGTTGATATAAAACTAGCCAGGACAGGGGACATAATCATGATTCAACAATTCTGGGATCTAATGAGCTTAAAGCTATCACTTAACAGAATTCTTTATTAAACTAGTAGGTTAACAAAGTTATTTTGATCTAAAAATAAGATTTATTTACACATTATATATTATGTATGATTTAGTCACAATTCTATCTATGTGGGAAAATAAAGAAAAATTTTAATAATTGCTACCATAATTCACATTTTAACTTTTTTTTAGGGACTGTGTTCATGTGTATATGTGTATGTGTTACATATATATATGTAGTTGTATATGTGTATGTGTGTATATGTGCATTTGTGAAGGTATGTGTATGTGCATGTGTATGTTTGTATCAGTATGTGTGTTTGTGTATATATGAGCGTGAGTATGCCTATTTGTGTGTGTGTGTGTGTGTGTATGTGTGTGCACACATGAGTACTCATGACGGCCAGAACAGGGCATATGATCTAGAACTGGAATTATATGCAATTATGAGCTGTTCTGCATGGGTTCTGGAACTATGCTCAGGTATACTATAATAATAATGAATTTTCTGAGAGAATTTTATGATTTTATTTCCAATAATACAGTATTTTTGATAAGGAGAAAAGGGAATGATTTGATTATATTTTTGGAGTCTCATATAACTGTTCTTATCAATGTATACAAATATTATAAACAACTATTCTAAACAAATATAATTCCATTGAATCTTCTTTGAAGTCAGGTTTTATTACATGTGTGTGTGTGTGTGTGTGTGTGTGTGTGTGTGTGTGTGTGCATTTGTGTGCTGCACATGACATTATACAAATGTTAAGGTCAAAGTACAACTTGTGGAAGTCAGTTCTCTCTTTCCACCACATGAATTCTAGGGACTAAACTGTCCTCAGATGTGGCAGCAAAAACCTTTACTTGCTTAACAATCTATACCCACATAAAACAGAATCTTATATCAACTAGATGGTCTAGAACTGAGCTCAGATTAGTTGATATTTGAGTATAAATGTAATATTATTAGTTGAGAGGTAATAAATAATAAACATAACTCTGATTTAAGAGGAAATAATATATGTTAAGTAAAATCTACACAGTCCTGTGTGGTGGTTTAAGTAAGAATAGCCCCCATAGGCTCATGTATTTGAATGCTTAATCACCAGGCAGTGGCACAATTTGAAAAGATTAGAAGGTGTGTCCTTGTTGGAGGAAGTGTGTCACTGGGAGTAGGCTTTGAGATTTAAAAAGGCTGTGACAAACTCAGAGCCTCTCTCTGAGCCTAAGGAAAAGGATGCAGTTCTTAGCTACTCCTCCAGCACCACACTTGTCTGCCACCATCCTTCCTGCCATGATGATAATGGACTAAACCTCTGAAACCATAAACAACAAATACATGCTTTGTTTTATAATAGTTGCTTTAGTCATACTGTCTCTTCATAACAATAGAACAGTGACTAAGATACCCTGTATTTAATAACTTATTTTTTGTGTGACTCAAGAATCATTCCCAAAGAATTTATGCTGCACATGCCCAAATGCAGTATACTCATCATACAACAAAGAAAATTAAAATACCATCATTTGGGGGTAAGATTGGGACTGTAGTGGTAAGACCATAAGATGCCCACCTTGAGTCTAGATATACTATTTGTTTTATTTCTGTTGAAAATTAGAAAAAATGAATGTTATTAGAAGAGTCTAACTAATTTTGAAATTAAGGAAGCAGAGGAACATAGTGTAGTAGGAATGTCTGTTCAGGCCTAAGTATTTTTAATGTCACTAAAAATGTACTCTTGCTTTCGTGAATGTAATTTTCACAGCTATTTCTTTTGCAATTACCCTTTAAAATGTAAATATTTTTATCTTTCATTTGTAAGTATGATGGGTTTTACCAAATGATGTTTGAAAAAAAAGTTTATAGAGGCAAATATTTTTCCCTGCATATCTCTGTGCTATTTTAAAACTGAAATTATCTCTGACTAAATGTTCTGTTCTCAACAGTTAGCAGTGGCTTTCAAATCTTGTTTTTTAAGTTAATTTGTTGCAAATTCTTTATCTGTTGCAAAATGTATCATTTCTACTGAGTCTGATTAAAAATTCACAAAATTCATTCAATATTTCTATGAAATTTATAGTGTGACTTTAGATGTTTCTAAGTGCACAGAAACTGCATTTTCATTGTTGCTTTTTAGCTGTTGGTGGACCAGTTTATTATTAATTTATAATTCCATTATTTAATCTATCATTCTGCTATTGGATTCAGGGTAAAAGGGCTATTTCCTCAATATTATCTACTTCTAGCATACTAACACCATGTCATTATAGCATTGGGAGTCATAATTACCACCCCTGAAAGTCACTCTTGAAATAATGGTGTTTAAGTTCAAGACTGCATGATGTTAATTTATATGTAATTTAATGAAACGAGTGTCTCCATTAAAAGATACTTTGAACTAAAAGAATTATTCGGAATAAAAATAGACGATTCTATTGGGAAAATGTTTCTAATATCATTGGTAGACTATGAGGCTATTGGATCAGCATGAGGGACTAGCAGTGATCTATGTCCCCAAATATGTGTTGTGAAAGTCCCTCTTCTCCATTCACCAGACCAGTGCTCACTGTCTACATTAGTAGAGTTCTATAGAAGATCTGAACTGGTAGAATGAATATATATTACAAGGTGAATTTATGATATTGCCTTATATGATAGAGTGGAGAGTCAAAAGATGGCTAGCTATATGCTGGAGAGGCTTAGCACCCACTCGCCTCTTGCCCAAAAAAATCTACCTACCTCAGCAACCCAATCTGGGGCTGCAGGCCTGGGGGATTGTTTTTTTAGAGAACCACTGACCTTCGGTTCACACTGGAAAGTGGAAAAACACTGGGTTCCACTCTCACTGAAGGGTGGCAATAATAGAGAAGAATCACTCCACACTAAGAAGTCAAGATGGGCAGACAAAAAGACGCTCTGTTTTCCCTCATTTTATTTGGGTCTCCATCCAGAAATTTTTTACCTACTCTGCAGGAGAGTTTCTGCTTCCCCAAGTTAGTCTTCTAGGAAATAACTTCAAAGACTAGCCCAGAGGTATGTCTTTTAATTGATTGCAGGTCCCATCAAGTTAATAATTAATACTAATGATTTCATTGTTTTATCTGTCTTTCCTTTAAAACTACAAGATAACCCAGAAGAGTGCCAAGAGTCTGTATTGATTTGGGAGCCTACGTGACTTCTCCTCTGACCAGCAATTCATTCTGACATATCCCATACCCACAACTGGGACTTTTTGTTTTCATATATCACTGGTTTAGGGTAACTGTTCTTCCTGCCCATCCCACTGTGCATCTCCTCCATCCCTCACTCCTCAACTGATTCAAACTTTCTGCCCCCAATATTCCCCAACTCTACTTTCATTTTTACCAATATTTGACGACACTTGTTCTCTTAAGTCATCTTCTCCAATTTCCCCTTTGCCCACCTCAAGTAGATTATCATACACAATTGTTGAAGATAGCACAAACCCTGGTGTGGGACTTATAGACATCAAGGAGAAAATGAGCTAGAAACTTCTAGATGTCTAGCTTTCACAGTCTCAGAGGGTGCCATGCAGCCACCGGCTAAGGTGAAAGTTATTAACAGTATTATCCAGCTGTCCTACAAATAAACAATGTGAATCTGTTAGGCAATATGTGTCCATTTGTAAAATAGCATCATGATTGTTACAAATGTAACTAACTGCTTTCTAACTGAATCTTTGGCCTGTTTTGCAGGAGGAAATCCATGTCTGGTACTATGAACCTTATCCAAAACACATAGTTAAGGAAGTCAAATGCCCCAGGAGTAATTTAACCACTGTTTAGCAAAACTGACATAGTGTCCAACTGACGTCTAAATACCTGTGTTTACACCCAAGCAAAAATAGTGATGTTAGCCTTAATCACAGAAGCCTCTCTCTTTACCATTATCAGTAATCAATACTGATAGCCATCACTGCTCAAGCTGATGAGAATAAGTTGCTGTTGGATACTCAATTGTAAAGAACACATGTATAGCATCCCTTCTCCAGCACAGGGTACAGTGTAGAAAAGGAATGAAATGAATGTAGAAGAGAGAGGAGAAAATACCCGTGAAATGTCAGCTTCTGGACATGACACAGCAATTACAATAATGAACTCACAACAGCAGCAGTTATCTGCTCAAAATTGGCCTGTCCACAGTCATTCATGGATGGAAATGGAGCTCTTAGAGCCCTTTGTTTTACTGAGGAACTATTGACTACTGAGATATTCTATGGCAAAGGCCATTGTCTTTAGTTGTGTTCTCATAGGTGATACCACCAGGCTTCAATGGACAGTTCCAAAACCAATATGGCACACAGATGGCCCTTATGAAAAATCAGTGTGTTCAAACAAAGCAAAAAGATGTGTATATAGTTAAAAGATCTATAGGGTGAATTGGGGAGGATATAGAGGTGGAAAGGTGGATAATAGAGGGTATGGTACACATGTATGAACTTAGAAAATAACAGTTAATAATTCAAAATGCAATGTTACAAAAATGAATGCCTTTTGAAAATATAAATAGCCAGTTAAATGAAAAAAATGTATAGCAGAAGAAAATCTCTAAGCAAACCGGTTTACTAAATTTCTATTCAAGAAAAATATTGAGAAACCCACTATGATAGAAAGTAGAAACTAAATATTTCAAAATATAAATATCCACTAAATGTTATTTGTTTTACAGGTCAGAGAAACTTGTCTGTGTTAAATTGGTTTCAATGACCACTATTATGATGATAGATATCACAGACCAGCCCAGTGCGAGAAGTGATTTAGAGAAGTTGGCTTTTCAATATCAATTTATATTGTAATAAAAAAAATATGCTGCTTCTATTCAATAAAAATGAACATAGAGGAACCTTTTATATATCCCACAGGGGGAAATGTAACAAAGGATTCAATTTAAGAAAATCCAACTGTAAATAAAGTTATATATGTGAAAATGATTTGGGGTTTGAAGAAGAAAATACAGTGTTTACCCAAGGTAGGGCATGAGGTCATCTGCAGACATGGGAGCCCCTTTCCAATAATGATGTACAACCACTTCTCAGACCACATAGTCTTTTCAACGACAAAACACTTTACATCCTTTTCAGACCAGAAGCAATATAAACCGTATAATAGTTTGCCTAGTAAAAATTAAGAGATTGATTTGTCAAGTTGATACATATTAGAGTGGAAATGTTCTATGCATTTTCAATGTTTACTTATGTATAACATGGCATACGCCACTATGATTTTACATTCAAGTATGTACTGAAATGATGGTTACAGGCAAACAGATTACTGTAACTGCGCTTTCCTTTCCTGTTGGGAGTGGGGCAGCTGAGAAAGCAGATAAAATCTGCTCCTTTAGAACGTCTCCTGTATGTAACTCACATCTTTAGTTGAAGTTTCGTGCTGTGTGGTTGTTGCCATTGCCACCATCATGTAACAAAACACGTATGAAGACGATTCTGACAACATGACAAAAACATGAAGACATCAACACCCACCATCTGTGACGTTCTAATCAAATAAACTTCACTCAAAATACCACACATAATCTGTACACATTGGTATAAATATTATAAATCATGACATATAGTAATATATAAATACTGTATAAAGTAATAATATAAGTATAGCATGTCATGAACCTAAAAATCATATATTTTTGATATGAAGTATTTGGCACCAAGCCCTCTTGTCCTTTAGGAATGAAGTATAGTGAACCAAAAAAAAATCAGTTTTCAAATGAGTAGGAAACAACTTAAAATTGAGTGAAAAAAGAGCACCACAAATAAACTTTTATGTATAATAAAATACATCTATTAGTCTTTAAATTATATAAATAATTTTGATATTGTTAAACAGGAAAAAAATGGCCACTCACTAGAAATTTTAGAAATTTATGATGAAATGCTCACAAAAGAAACAAATTGAGCATCCTGAATTAATGCCTTTGATAAACTATACTTTCCATCTTGTCAAAAACCATATACACAAGTTTTATTTTGTGAACTGTAAGCCAGAAAGAGAATCTCACTGAAGATTCATAAATTGATGTTTATGAGTTTGCCTGAAACAAGGAAAATAAAAAGCTTGAAAACATCAAAGCAGCTTCTTTTATTAATGTATTTGTGGCATTTTTGCCACACTGTACCACATTAGATTTTGAACTTTTAAGGAGAAAACTTGAAGAAGAGTTATATTTCCAGAGAATTAAGCTATAAGAGACAAGAAAACAGCTAATGAGCTTGGAAGTTAATTATTTTATAGTAATCAAGAACACAGATTTTAAAGTATATAACATACTTACTATGTTGACATTAATGAACACAGAGTGGTTCATGTCTCCATATCATCCAACAATTACTCTTGTCTATAGCCTCATTTGGAACATATAATAAAAATAAAGAGTAGTTTATAGGTCTCTGTAGAAGCTAAATTCATACCCAAGAAACTGGGCTGAGGATGTATCTCAGTGCTAGTGCATTTACCACACTAGATAAAAGCCCTGGGGTGAATTCTTACTATCACATAAGAAAAATACACTTTGCTTAAAGCTAGTTGCTAGCATGCTCACTTATATGAGTCTTAAAATTCTATATCATAAAGCATTTCAAACCTGTAACAATTACTGCAGGCATACAAATTCCATTTTGATTCTCATTCTGGTTAATTATAAAAGTGGTTAAAAAAAAAAAACCTCAAAGAACATGTTTCAAAACAGTAAGGGTATCAAATCCATTTAGTTAATAAAGGGCACATTCCCCAATGTGCAGAAACACAGCACACTTTACCTGCCTTTTGTGATGTTTGTTTTCATGAACATGGATTGATAAATCTGGAGTGTCTGAAGTATACATGTATTTGATCCTTATGGTGAGAAAGTATACTTACATATGTTTAATAATGTTAATGGAGTCACTTTTCTGAAAGCCTTGGGTACTGGGTCAGAAAAAAGAAGATGAGTTCAGATGTGGGTGACCTTTGTGACAGGACAGCATTTACTGAAAACCAGGTTCATGAAAGCACTTCCGAAAATATTTGAAATTTGAAAACTTTGATCATGAATGTAGCCTCACAGCACTAGAATCTAAGTGGACTTCAGAAGATACCATGAAAACATTACCAGAACGAGGTAATGGGATTGCATTAATAGAATTTCTAGTTGAGAATATGCCTTAATAGAGACTCTATGTAAATGTAAAAACTCAAAGACAGAAATTTGAAATAGGAATGTTCACCTTCTGTCTATCACACTATGTACGTTGAAAGTAGGCAACTTATGTAAATTTAGCTACAAAACCTAGAGGAGCTGGGGTCTTAGTGGAGACTTTAAAACTTTTATGTTGATGCTAAATGAATGAGGATACAAGTGCTATTAAGGATACCACTAGGGCTGCAGAGATGGCTTAGTGGTTAAGAGCACTGACTGCTCTTCCAGAGGTCCTGAGTTCAATTCCCAGCAACCACATGGTGGCTTACAACCACTTGTAATGAGATTTGTAATGAGATATGGTGCCCTCTTCTGGCCTGCAGGGACACATGCAGGCAGAATACTGTATACATAATAAATAAATCTTAAAAAAAAAAAAAAAAAAAAAAAAAAAAAGGATACCACTAGTAGGCTTTGCATTGTGGAAAGCTATGGATTGAAAGAATGCTGCAATTTTAGTATATTGCCTCAAAGTTCATGTGTTGAACACTTAGCTCATTAAAATGGCCATGTTGAGAGTTGGAGCCTAGTGTGAGGATTTTGTGATATGGGAGCAGGGTCTTCATGAATGGAAGTTGCCATGTCAGAGTAAGTCTTTGGTTCCTGAGACTGGATTACCTGGTTCACTAGCAGGTTGGTATAAGGTAAAATGCCTTTCTTGTCACCCCTTTCATGTACCTGCTCATCCTTCCCACTTTTTGCTGTGATCTGAAGCAGCATGTGAGCACACCAGAACCCAGAAAAAGCTCCAGGACTGTGCACTTGGACTTCCAGTCTCCAGAGGTGTGAGCCAAATGAAGCTGTATTTATATAAATTAGTCATCCCCAGACACCTCAGTATAGCAGGTAAGCAAGCTGGGTCACTGGTGTGCATTATTTCTAAGTGTGTCTGTGAAAGCATTCCTTGAAGGACTAGACTGTAACAACGGATTCAGTAAAGGAGGTGGCTCACGATAATGTGTCCAATCTGTAAGGGTCTGAATACAAACAATAAATGAATAAAGGAAGCACAGTTTTTTTTTTCTTGAACTAGGGTGTCCTACTTCCACAGCTTTTCATATCAAGTCTGCCTGATTTTTCAATGTGTCAAATGTTAGTTTCAACATCAACTAATCTGGTCATCATGTCTATGTTTGGACAAAATGAGATCTTGTGTTTGCTTGGACTTCACTTCGCAATGGTCAGATTGTGCAGTGTCTCATTGCCCACAACTGAATGTTTCCATCTCCTATGAAACCTTTGATTAATGTTAGGTATCAATATGACTATAGGAAAGAGTACTGAATAAACTAATAAAGCACTAGTTGTAGTCCGTGATGATATTCAAAATGAAAAATAACAAGGCTCTGCACCTCATCCACATACCACCTAATAAGTAGATGTCCTGGGTGTAAGAGACACAGGAGAATAAGCTAGGACTTCACTCTCCCTGGCTCTTGAATTCTACATCTTACACTGTCTGTTGAGACTTTCAGCCTTAGACGGAGAATTCTACCATTGGCTTCCAAAAGGTTGACAACTTTAGACTAAGTCTGACCCATGCTCCAGGCAATCCAGTCTCCAGTCTTCAGAAGCTGGTGGTAGAACCTCTAAACCTTTCAAAGCCAAATCTAATAAATCCCCTTTTATATCTACATACATATGCCATTATTTATTCTTTCCTTTTAAAGAACACTGATAAATATAAGTACTGACTCTTATATTTATATGTGTGTATGTGCATGTGTATATACTATATATAGGAGTCACACAGTCACACACACACACACACAAAAAAAAAAAAAAAACATTTGTAACAGAATACAGAGAGATCTGCGGGACTTAGATTGACTGTCCAAAGAACATCTTTCCCTTGTTACCTTCCACTAATGTTCTGAGACCTGAGCACTCTGTAGTGACTGGAGACATCGTGAATTGTTTAAAATATGATTTTAGGCTTCTTCACACAAAAACAGGAAGAGATTGAAACCATGGTTGCATATGCTAACAGGGAACCAGAGTAAGTTGGAGAAAACAGAAGGGAAGGGAAGGTAGGGAGATTGTTGAGAGCATGAATCTATAAAAGGAAAAATCCTAGGAGTAATAATGAAACAATTTTATGTAAAATAAACCCATTTCAGAAAGTCAAATTTTAGGAGTAAAAATATCATCCAGCCCTACAGAGAAAAATATCTTTTCATTTGCATTCAGCATTGTAAATACATAAAGTTTCATACGCTGGTGAGTTTGTCCCTAGATATAGTATCTCAAATTCTGCTAGGGTAAATTTCGTATTCTTTCTTATGTTTTGTTGAGAAAGTGTAATACACTAGTGTGACTTAGCTCTGTATTCATAAAATTTTCTCAACGGGCTGATAATTTTCATTGACATGAGCCTTAAAAATCAAGAGACCAGGGTGTTCTTCAAGCCATCAATATTTAAAATATCCATAATTCAAAAACCAGAACTTTAAAGGGTATGCTTCGACTTTAAGGGTAAAATACTAAAATAGAATATTGGCAGATGATTCATGTATTATGAACCCACACTTTTGGGGATTATAATGTGCACCATTTTGAATAAGCAAAGCCAGATTTGTCAAACAAAATTCAATGTTGCTCATACCACACTCATCCTTCGCTGCTGCCGTCATGATCATTTGTTCACGAGCCTACTAGGTTGTAGCAGGCCTTGCTAGGGAGAGAGACTGTCCAGATCCAGGGAACAGATCATTCTATGCACTCCTTCGTTAAAATCCACAACTTACACATAGATAGATTTTTACTGCCATTTCCTCCCAGATCCTGAACCATTCAGACAATGCGGTTTCTAATACTTGAATCAGGATAGAATTGCACCTGTTACCACTTTACCACATAGTCAGCCACACTATCCAAAGTTCTTTTCAATGGGAAGATGGAGCATCCTCACTGGGGTCTTAAAGAGGATCTGTGGGTAGTGACATCATCATGGCCTCTTAAGAGGGTCTGTGGGTACCCACCTACATGTGGGTAGTGACAGTCACACCAAGGCATCTGTAAACTGGGTCTGTGCCTACCTTGCCAGGTGATATGCCAACAGCACTGAACAGTACCTCAGCAGCCACATTTTCCTCATGTACTATTTGATGTTATGAGCAGAACGGATCACAAGGCAGGCTGGATTTATTGAAAAGTTTTCTCTTTTTCTGAGCCATACACTAAATTAGCAAAATTTTTAGTCAGTCTGTTCATGGGTAACATACCCTGCTGAGAAATATTTTGACACCAAATTCTGAATGGGCCCACTAGGAATTGTACTTTTTTCATGGTTGCAAAAAAAAAAAACCAAATGCACAAATTATCCTGTAGTTTAGATGAAATATGTTGATCTACCCCAAATCACTGGACCTCTGAAAATGTAAATGCAATAGAAGGATTCTGAAATTTAGTTATATTTATTTTTAACACTCTATCATGCTATAATATTTTTGTTGTCTCTAACGTAATCCATATTTTTGACACAATGAGAAATTATAATACTTTGTGGGGAGAGAAGATAATATCCCTGCAAATGTGTTCAAAGTTATATTATAGAGAGGAAAAGTTAACTTGTCCCCTAGATTTAAGTCAGATTACAGTTCAAGAATCCCTAAATGAAGTAGAAAAATGGTGACTGTAAACATCTTGCCCTGCTATATGAAAGCAATCT
The DNA here is from genome assembly GCF_004664715.2 of Peromyscus leucopus. Lineage (NCBI taxonomy): Eukaryota > Metazoa > Chordata > Mammalia > Rodentia > Cricetidae > Peromyscus > Peromyscus leucopus. Next base: position 9,276,120 of record NC_051072.1, on the reverse strand, counting down.
AATATTGATGGGGCTTTGAGCAGGATGGATACACAAGCATTTGTAACAGATACTGTAACTAGGCATTTATTTGCTCATGGAATCAGAGCACATCTGTCCCCAAAGCTATAAATGCAGTCACCTCTTGGTAAAGATTATTATTGTCCATTTCTGTACTCCAACATCTGCCTGTCAATTTTCAGGCCAAACAGGAAAGCTGAGTTGCGATTATTCCTGCTTCTTTAAGATGTGAGTCATCTAATCTTGGTCTTAACAATTACTGCTCATACAAACCCTCCTCTTTCTCACCAATTGGACTCCTGGAACTCCAAGAATCTACAAGGTTGAACTCAATCCCCAGGGGAGTCTTTTGCCCTGGAGGAGATGGGAATGGGGGATGGGCTGGGGGGAAGGCAGGCGGGGGAAGAACAAGGGAGTCCGTGGCTGATATGCAAAATTAAATTAAATTATAAAATAAAATTAAAATTAAAAAAAAGATGTGAGTCATTTACTGTGTTTACCAATCTCTGGAGGTTCTCACATAGGTTAGGTAGTCATCAGAGATCTTGTTCAATCGCAGCACACGGTGAATCAGGTGATACACTGAGCCCACTGCTTGTTCTCATAATTCCAGAACATATATCGTCCTCAGCGGTGGAAGAATGTCCATACTCTGCCCTAGCTCATGAGAGAGGATAAGCGGTGACTGAAGAGTGGACTGATGCTCCAAATGTGGTCTGACAGGAGCACTACAGTGAGATTCCGGGTGACAAGAACTAGTGCCCAAACATATGACGAATTGCTTACCCATTGCTGGGGGTGGGGGGGCAGTGGACAAAAAAGACTGTAAGTCCCTTTGATGAATACTTGAACTGTGTGGGGCTTCACCCAAGGATGAGTACTCTACTTTAATTAGTGATTCTGGGCATGTAATCTGAGTCATAAATAAAGAATAACTGGGATACTATGACTCTCTTACTTCACAACTTCGGCTAGGCTCTTGTTGGAGGCCTTGCTGGTCAGGAGTTGCAGTCTACCATGCCCTGGCATACTCCAAGCTTGTCAACATGGAGGATTCCCTCCCCAGTGAGACTTCCTGCTCTCTACCTGCCCTTATTTGGAGAAGGTCTAAGAACAGACACTGTAGAGTTTAGAGTCATGGTGTAGGGGCTATATCAAATTTAATTATGTTGATATAACCATGTGAGCACAAGAGGAATTTTGTATTTTTTGCTATATCTGACTGTATTCTAAAATTTCAATTAGGTCAAGTTGATTGATATTGTTGTTTAAATAAAATACATTCTTACTGGTTTTCTGTCTGTTCAGTTTACCAGTTACTGCTGCAGCACTGGTAAAGTCCCCGAACTCTTCTCTGTCTATAGTTTTGCTTTATTTGCTTTCAGATACAGATAACTAGCCTAAGGTTAGAAGTACTAGACAGATTATTCTGGGAATAAATCACACATTTTAATTGAATAACTCTCTAAGTCATAGTATGCATTCTTACAACATCCTATTCTATGCTTCCTGAGACATTATCTCTGGATAGATTAACCATTGTGATTTAACTGTCAGTTTCTTCAAAAACTCTTTATTATTAAAAGCCCTTATGTTCATGAGTAATGATTTGGCAACTCAGATATGCCAAAAAGAAACCATGAAGTGTCCTTTTAAAGTATCTTCACAAGAGCAGAATAGTGAGAACAGTGCAACGAAACTTGAGAACTGGAGAGGATCAAGGGATAAAAACAGCATGTTCATATGACTTTCATTATGATGTCTTATTGCTGATGATTAACTGAAGCTGTAAGGAGATAGAAACTCACTGGGCAAATCCAGAAGCTTCTAGACCATTTATTCAAAATCTAACTTGGGAATTTGAATATCTGAATTCATCCTTTTCTTTCAATACACCATTCAGCTAATATGATTTATTATGGTTATTATTAACCATTTACTGTGGTAATTTATTAAATTTTGTCATATCTGTATCTATAATGACAGAACATGTCATATATACGCATGGCACTATTATTTATTTCAGCATCCACTAGAGGTTTGAAATAAGAGGAAGCTATTGCACTTAGAGTTTCTGCATTTATCCTGACACTTAGCGAATTCAGAAAGCATTTTTCACATCTACCTTGTTGGTTGTCTAAGAAGTCAAACAAATTTCCTTGGATTAATGTAGAAGTGATCCAAACATGAACAAATGATATGTAATGTTGCCATTCAAGAATGTCTTACTGTATTGGGAGACATGGTCCCAGTGCTAATTAATATATTAATGAGGATCCTTTAAGAGCACTGAGATCTCAAACTTCTGCCCCTCTGTGAGGCAGAGGTTGAGGGTGTGAAAATAAGAGACCTGCCCAGCCCCACTCTTTGCTCCTTGCTGCATGGGGGTGAATTAGCTGGGGCAATGATAGAGAGCTCACCCTGGTGTTGAGTAAGGAGGAGAGTGGGAAGGGTTACCAACTCTACATCTACTGAGACCCAGAGGCAGGGTTGTGTGTTGGCTCACCAACATGTATCCCATCTCTGATCTGCTGGAGTATGTGAAGGGGCTAGTCCTGCAGACCCAAAGATGCAGGATCTCCACAACACAGGACAACAGAACACGCAAGAGGAGTCCCAGTGAGAGCCCAGGATCAATGGTGTAGCAGAAACTAGAGGCCTCAAACCAGATCAGTGACTCTTTGCAATGAACTCTTTCAAGTAAAGATATATAGACTAATGAGTTTACTGTGTGGCTCACTGTGTCACACTACAGCTGCCATGATGAGATTTTTCTTTCCTTTTTTCCTTTACTTTTGTCTTAAATTTTATTTTGTTTTTGGTGGGAGGTTGGAAGGGCAGAGGGTGGGGAGCAGAGGTCAGACACAACAGGATGGGAAGATGAATGTAATTGAGATTCATAATGTAAAAGAAATAAAGAATAAATAAGTGTTCACAAAAATGATACCTCAACTATTCAATAATAAAATTTAAATGCAATGATTTTTAGATGCTGGACTGGCAAGGTCCAAGTGAATACTCTCAATTTTTAACAGTAAAGTGAGCAGTGCTACCCAAATGGAAAGTAGTGAAAATGATAATCAAAACAGTCTACTTGATTGATACAATGATAATAATAAGTAAGCATGATTCTAGAAAAGCAATGGGAATGTGAGTACATTAGGAGAAAAGTTCAGTTCAAATGAATAAGAGCCTATGGTTCTTCTTCTTCAGGGATCATCAGCTGATGTCTGTGAGCGGGGAGGGAGCAGAAGAGAGTGAGCAGGGTCTGAAGACTTGTGGGTCGACAGAGATAGCTCTCTAGGAGACAGCTTCAATGAGTCAGCTCAGCTCTATTCCAGCTCTATATTCCCAGGGAGTATATGGGATGGCAGATGGTAGCTGAGAATCATCTAATTTGCATTAAACAGCACGCTCCTATGGTAAAGCTTCCAGTACAAGTCTTAGTTATCATCTGTGTTAGCATGGTCCTATCATAAAGCTCCCGGGACAATGTCTAATTACCAGCAAAGGGGAGAGCTCGAGCAGGAAACTCTGCCAAGGGTCACACTAGAGATAAATCAGGCATCCAGGCTTAGGGATAGCTTTCAGATAAGGTCAGCCTTATTCGCAAAGGAATAAAACTGTAAGTCAATAACATTGTTGGGGCTCCAGAATATTTAGCGATTTACTAGCACCATTTTAAGTAATTTATGAGTAAAAAGAAGAAGAAGAAAAGAAATCTAGGCTGGGTGGTGGTGGCACACACCTTTAATCCCAGCACTTGGGAGGCAGTCAGGCAGATCTCTGTGAGTTTGAGGCCAGCCTGGTCTCCAAAGCGAGTTCCAGGAGAGGTGCAAAGCTACACAGAGAAACCCTGTCTCAAAAAACCAAAAAATAAAAAAAATCTATTAAATAACCAAATATATATGAACTAAGTTAAAATGAAAATGAATACACACTGAAATCAGAGGCAAGTACACAGACAACTTTGAATCAGAATTACAGAAAATAAATATCCAAAAAATAATATGCTCTCTTAAAACATTAATACTTTAGTGCAAAAATTATGCATAAAATGTTGTAAAGAAGCCGGGCGGCAGTGGTGCACACCTTTAATTCCCAGCACTTGCTAGGCAGAAACAGGCAGATCTCTGTGAGTTTGAGGCCAGCCTGGTCTACAGAGGGAGATCCAGGACAGGCACCAAAAACTACACAGAGAAACCCTGTCTCCAAAAAAAATGTTAGAAGAAAGATAATTAAAATCACAAAACAGAGGGCTGTAATTACAAAATTAGGAAAACAAGAGCTTATCAAAACCAATAGTGGAAGCCAGTTAAGGGGCATATACCTGGTATCCCAGAACTGGAGAGTACAGGAAATTTACTGATATTTCCTATGAATGAAATTCTAAAACTCCTTAATTAAATATTAGTATATAATCCAGTAATATAAGAAGTAATTCATCATGATTACAGTGTTTGTTCCAGAGATACAGAAGATTTGGTCAACATTCACAAACCACTCTATATAATTTTCCTATTAACTGGCTGAATCAAAGACTCTAATGAACATATCTTTTGATTCAGAAAACTTCTCTGTATGATAAAGCACTCAGTCCTCGAATTTGGTAGTTTCCATGGCCAAGAAATTGAAGTATACAAAATCCTACAGCTTCTTTACTTTATTTTATTTATTTTTATCTATCTACCTACCTATCACTTATCTACCTGTCTATCCACCCATCTACCCACGCACTTATTAACTTATTTATTCTTTTGGGGACAAGATTTTCTGTATGGTTCTGTTGGCTTTGTGCTCATTATTCAGCCCAGTTACAGTTTACGTTTCTCATGGGACACCATAGGTTTTGCTCTCAGGATGAAAATCAAACTATGAATTCATTTTTTTGTGCTCTCATTCAAAAAAATATAGATGAATGAAAAGAATGAAGCTAGAAAAACAGGGGAATTAAATATCTTTCATAGACAAAATAATTATGTAGAAAAAATCCAATTTCTTATAAGGAATAAGTTTCATAGGATCAGATAAAAAAAACAAATCTAAATTTTCTTCACTTTTGACATGAGTGTAAAATAACTATAAATTTCTAAAATATTTTCCAAATTTACAAGTTAGAAAATTTCAAATTAGACTTACAGATTTTGATCTATAAATCCAATCTTGTTGAGCCTGTGTCTTCATTCCTATGACAACCGTCCACTGTATCTAGAGAACAGCAGAACTGTTTTCTCTAGTTCATGGTGACATCTTTTAGATTAAATGGACACTAAATAATAAGACCAAATATTAAGCCATTAAAAATAACTCCTTTCAAGTACACTAACTTATAAAACAATAATTTGACATCAATATTGATCCCTACACATTTAAAACACACTTGGCTTAAATGAGACAAAATACAAAGCTAAACAAAGCAAAGACAAAAGGGGGACAATTACTTGAACATAAGTCTAACAGAATGTAAGTACATCTTGTATACAGAAAATGGAAATTCTAATCACTAATGGAAAAAATGTGGTAAATACAAGGGTCCATGTGTGAGTTTACCTGCACTAAACTATTAATTTAAATTTATTGACATTAATTACAGCAACAGAAACACAGTAAGAACAGTTACAGATTGAGAATTCTCAAACATGTGAATATGCAGAGTTAAACATTCAAATGTACTCACATATATTTGATTTCTTACTAAATCCTTACTATTATACAGACTGACTTACTCCTAATTTATTCCTAATCTTGTGGGGAGATGCTATACCTGCCCAAATTGTATCCATCCAAACACTGTGGCAGAAGTTAGAAACTGCAAAAGGTGTGTTACATTCAGCACACAGTCTTTTGTTTTACTTGTTTGATTTTGGTTTGTTCTAGAACAGTCTAGAAATTTAGAAATATTTTTATATATTTAAAAAGCAAGAAAGCTCAAGTACAAATCATATTCCTAATTTCTATTTATTTTACAATTTCTTCTCAACTAGGCTCTTGTGACTAATGGTAGAAAATGATTGTTTTTCCCTAGGCAAAGTTCAGATACTTTGGTTGAGCACTGCCTAGGAATCACTTGTTTTCTCTTCCTTCCTGTCCTTGGCTGACATTTGAATACGTTACTTTGGTTTTGGACCTTTTATGCACATGTACAAAAATGTTCATATGTATTATTTGTACAGAAAATGGATCATTTTTCACCAAGAGTCAACGCCTAAAACTAAAACCACAGCACGTTCCACCTCTCAGTGTGCAGAAGTCGAGAAGAAACTGACTCACTTGCCAGCTCTCCTACCCCTAAAAATGCAGCCAAGACTGTGTAGTCTCCAGCAAATCTGATTCTTTCTGAGGCAGATTTTTATCTTAGGTTTATATCAAATCCCCTACAGATGGTGATGCTTTGAACATTTAAAATGTCATTAATATGTGAACTTTCCATATATATGAAAATTTTGTACTTTTTAAACTTCTCTGATAAAATAGGGTTTTAAGAAATCAACAACTTGGAAATGATTTTTCCTTTCTAAATAAGTTCTTTCAAATTATATTATGATTAAAGGTAGTGAAAAAATAATGTGAGTATTTGGGACGAAATGATACCAGTAACATTGTGATGGTATTGTGTTCCCAAAAATATTGTGTACCCTAATAAATTTATCTGGGGTCAGAGAACAGAAAAGCCTCTGGAATGCTAGCATTAAAGGTACGTGCCTTTAATTTATTAAATTATTTAATTTTATTAGAGTATACAATATTCTGGGGGACACAATACCACCACATAACATGAAAGTACTAAAAACATCGTTAGTTCAAGATTAATCGGTCCTATAAGGTGTGCATTATGAAAAGTCCTGTTGTGATGACATATGTTTATCTATGTGTATATAAATGTATATAAGTGTCTATGTTTATATGAATATTTATGAGTATGTATATATGTGTTTTTTTTTGTTGTTTGAGGATTTGTACAATATAGTTTTATATTATTCAACTCCCTCTGCAAACTCTTTCCAGATTTACAGACCCCTTCTTTACCCATCCAATTTTGTGTCTTTTTTTCCTTTACTAAACCCATCAGGAATAATTTGTGTTGCTCAAATATTCTTGGATGTGTGATAGTCATTGAGAGCATGATTGACTTACCAGTGGCTAAACTTTTAGAGAAACCTGGCTGTCCTTCTCCCAGCAGTTAATAATAACCAGTAGTTCCTCAGCCATGGGTAGGACTTCATGCCCAGCTCCGACTCAGTGTTGGAACTTGGCTGCCTTGGGTTTCCGTAGGTCTTGAACATGCTGTCACAAAGTTGTGTGTTCAGATGTGCAGCTTTCCTCCTGTGTCCAGAGAACACAGTTTCCTGGTAGTTACCACTGCTTCTGAGTCTTACATTCTCCCCAACTCTTCTCGTGTTGGGAGTCTTGGAATCCGAGTCTTGGAAAGAGGGATTCAGTACTTATGCTCTTTTTAAGGCTGGTAATTCGACAGTCTTTTATTCTCTGTACCGAAATACAAATCTGAGGCATTTTCCTGATTAATGAATTGTAAGATACAGTCTCATACACTGAGCATCTCTGTGTTAATCAATATCTACTGCAAATAAAAACCTCTCTGAGAAGAGTTGAGAGGTGAATAAATATGTAGATATAATGGTACATCATCAGAAGTTAGTTTAATACTGTGTCCATTTAACAGAATAATGGTTTTTGTCTTGTGGAGCAGGATTTAAATCCCAATCAGGTGTTTGGTTACTACCTTCTTTGTGCCACTATTGTACATATCCTGATAGACTAGTCATTATTGTAACTCACAAGGGTCACAGATAGATAACTGATGGCTACTTATCTTTTTCTGCAGCACGCATGACATTTTGTGAAATCTAGCCACTAAGAATGTACCTTTCAGCTCTATAGCAGGTCGGTTTTTCCATGTCCTATGACTCAAATATTTGGTATCTTCAGCAATTCCCTCTGCAAACTCTTCCCAGATCTATGAGCCACTTCTTTACCCATCTAATTTTGTGTCTTTTCTTTTTTAACCATCAAGTTCTTGTGGATGCTGACCACAAACGCTGGTATTTTAGTTAAAGTTTCTGTTTGCTGTGAAGAGATATCATGACCACAGAAACTCTTATAAAGGAAAACATTTACTTGGATGGCTTATATTGTCAGAGGTCCATTATCATTAAGTTATATATCATTATAGTGTCAGAGGTCCACTATCATTAAGGTATGACATGGTGGCATGCAGGCAGAAGTGGTGCTGGAGAAGGATCTGAGAATGGAAAAGGAGCTACATCTTGGTCCACAGGCTGCAGGGAGTGATCTGTCTCACTGGGTACAACTTAAGGAAAGGAGACCTCAAAGTGTAGCTGGAGAGCTTCTTTCCAGCGGCTGCCAAGCCCCAGCAGTCCCGTAGCCCACTTATAAAATAAACACACAGACTCTTATATTATTTAAACTGTTTGGCCTAATGGCTCAGGCTTCTAGCCATCTAGTTCTTACATCTTAAATTAACCCATTTCTATAAATCTATCCCTTGCTACATGGCTCGTGGCTTACCAGTATTTTACATGTTGGTACTCATGGCAGCAGCTGGCAATGTCTCCTGAATCAGCCCTTCCTATTTGTCAGAATTCTTTTCTCTGCTTGTCCCACCTATACTTCCTGCCTAGCTACTGGCCAATTAGCATTTTATTTATACAGAGTGATATCCACAGCATCAAAGTCCACCCACAGTGACATATTTCTTCCAATAAGGCCACACCTACTCCAACAAGGCTACACCTCCTAACAGTGTCACTCCCTTTTGGGGGTCATTTTCTTTCAAACCACCACATTCCACTCCTTGGCTCTGAAAGGTTTTGTAGACATACTTTAATGCAAAAATGCATTCAGTCTAACTTCAAAAGTCCCCATAGTCTATAACAGTTTCAAACATATTTAAAGGATAAAGTTCAAAGTCTCTTTTGAGATTCATGCAATCTCTTAACTATAATCACCTGTAAAAATAAAAATACAAAAGCAGATCACATACTTCCAATGTATTGTAGCACAAGATATACATTGCCATTCCAAAACAGAGGGAAGGGAGCACAGTGAAGAAATGCTGAACCCAAGTATAAGACCAAAAACCAGCTGGACACACTCCAAGCTCTACATCTCCATGTCCGACATCAAAATGTTCTTCAGATCTCCAGCTCCTTTCAGCTTTGTTTACTGCAACATACTTTTTTCTCTTGGACTGGTGTCCACACCCTACAGCAGTTTTCCATCAGATATCCCACTGCTCTGGCATCTCCAACATCTTGAAGTCTTGAAGGCAATTCAGGCTTCAAATTCACAGCTTTAGGCAATTGCCTGTTTAGGCCTCTACTCGTGGCCACCCCTGACACATGCCTGTCGTTAATGGCTTTCCTTACTCACAGAGGCAAATTCCACACCCCTTTTCTTTTATCCTTGCCTCTACAACATGTCCTAAGCTGTCCAGTTCTGCTGATTACTGGGGCTGGAACATGGCCCCCTTATTCAGTTACATCTTCAACAACTTTCTGTTTTCAGTGTTTTCCTTCACTGCCTAAGTTTGGCGGTCCTGAAACTGGATCTGTTGACCAGTCTGGCCTCAAATTCAGAGATCCACCAACCTCTGCCTTCTGAGTGCTGGGATAAATAGCATGCAGCACCATACCCTGCTTTAAGCTTTTCTTTAATTTTTCCTTTTCATGCATTGGAAACTTAGCTGGGTGGGATCTTGTCCTGAGATCACCACTCCTTTTATTCTATTTCTTAATCTGCTTATCTTCTTGAATATATGCCTTAGCTTATTCCACTTCCTGGTGCTCCTTTTCTCCTCAAATTGTACATTTGTGTTTTTCCTTGCTCAGCTTGTTCTTTTACATTTTAAATTGGCATAAGAATGACCAGTGATAACCACACATCAGAGTCAATATTAGGGTGTTTCGAGATTTCCTCTGCCAATGGAATTAATTCAAATTTCTTCCCTTTAGGCTCTGGCAAACTCTTCAGACACAGGCAAAAAGCAGCCACATTCTTCACCAAAATATCAAAGAATCATCTCTGGGCCACATATCAATATTCTCAGAAACCTCTTGAACCAGGTCCCAACAGATTGAATAACTTTTAGCACCACTGTTTTTCATGCTCCTACTAGTATGGCCCATTAAGCAGCACTTAAAGCATTCCACTTCTTTCCTAACCCAAACTCCCAAACAGAAACATGGTCTGGCCTACTACAACAATATCCCAGTCCCTGGTACCAACTTCTGTCTTAGTCAGGGTTTTTGCTGCTGTGAAGAGATACTATGACCATGGCAACTCTTATAAAGGAAAATTTTATTTGGGGTGGCCTGCTAACAGTTCAGAGTTCCAGTACATTATCATCATGGTGGGAAACAAGATAGCATGAAGGCAGACATGGTGCAGGAGAAAGAGCTGGAAGTTCTTACATTTTGATCTGAAGGCAACAGGAAGTGAACTGAGAAACTGAGTGTGGCCTGAGCATGCATGAGACCTCAAAGCCTACCTCTATAGTGATATTCTTTCTTCAACAAGGGCATACCTACTCCAACGAAGCCACACCTCATAATAGTGCTACTCCCTATGAGCTTCTGGAGGCCAATGCCATTCAAACTACCACAACTGGCAATAGGATGCAATACTTGGGAGTGTCTATGGGATGTCACTGGCCAGCAATTCAGTTTGGTTGTTTTTCTGTCAACTTGATAAAAGCTAGTCACCCGGAAAGAGTCACTGTCAGTTAAGGAATTGTATCTATCATGTTAGCCTGAAGGCAAGTCTGCAGGGCATTTTTGTTTGATTATTGATATGGAAGGGTATAGGGTATATCCAACTCTGGGTAGTACTATGGCCAGGCTGGTGGTACTGGGTTGTATAAGAAAGGCAGCTGAGCAAGTCACAGGGATAAGACAGTAAGCAACATTCCTGAATGGTCTGCACTTCAGTTTTAGCCTCCAGGTTCCTGTTTCTGCTCCTGCTTTGAGGCATTGTGTTCAGTATCTAGAAGCCAGACAAACCCTTTATTCTCCAAGTTGCTTTTGCCCAATGGTTTTTCACAGCAACAAGGAACATGCTTTTAAATCCCATAAGAGAATCAGTCCATTCCCGGCACTAGATATTTCATTTGCTTGTCTGTGGCATCTATTTTATTGTTTCCTTAATATATTGTAACTCTCTCTTTCTGTCTCTCTGTCTCCCCCTCTCCTGTGTGTGTGTGTGTGTGTGTGTGTGTGTGTGTGTGTGTGTGTATGTGTGTGTGTGTGTGTGATAGCTGGTTTCCACATGACTTTTCAAAAAGCCTTCAGTGTTATTTATCCCTTTCTAATGTGTTTTTAAAGAATACCAGGTCTGTTGCATTCAACACATAATCAAGAAACATTTGGTTTCTCTAATCCATAGTTAATATTAAGCACATGCAGAGTATGTGACATTCTCTCTATATCCTACAATGGGTGATTAAGACTGAGTTAATGGATTTACTTTAGGTTCCTGAGAACTTCACATTTCTACTTCACACTTCTCAATAGTGTTGATACCAAGGTAGTACTGCCATAATATGGTAGACTAGAGTTCCTTCAAAGAGCAGTCCAAGGCTGCAAGCCTTTGATAAACCTCAAAGCAAGGCTTTGAAGTGAAGAAACAGTGCCTTGGAAATGGACTCACGGGTTTTTTTTTCTTTTCTCTTTTCTTTTTTTTTTTTTAAATCTCATAATGTTTTTCACAGAGATTATTTTGAACTTTTATTTAGAAAGGGCAGGAAACAAAATATAAAGAAATAATTGATCTTCACGGTAAATAAAAAGCAAAGTGGCAATGTTTGATCTTGTTATTGCTATTCTAATTTTACAAATCCCCATCTAAATATTGACATAAACACATACAAAAATAAATTATTATTTTATAGGATCATAATAAGTGTAATGACTCAACTCAAACCTTGTATCAAACACTAATTGTTATATTCAGATAAAATAAACCATCTTCTTTGTTGAGACTCATTTCTAATTCTGTTTGTATCTCCATGAATACTGAGTTTAATGAACTTTGGGAAATTAGCATGTCTGTTCATGAAAAAAATTCTTTTATGTAAACTTTAGGTTTGAGTCTGTAAAAACTTATATTATCAAGGTTAGTAAACTAACCATTTACTTATGACATGACCACATCTCTATTTTAAACAGTAAGTAAATATTTTAGGAGGAATGGTATTTTTCCCTCAAACTTAATACTGCTATGATAGATTAGGAAGAGTTGGTAGAAGTCAAGCTCCACTGGCGAAGAAAACATAATCACTATCGTATGTGAAGAAACCAGCAACCCTTTTGAGTTCTCAAGTCTTTACCTGTCTTCTTAGAAAATAGTAATACAGATACAATTTTCTTATATTTTCTGCACTAAAGTAGACACCTGGATTTACATCAGTAATTTCAGAACTGTTCACACAGATTAAAATATCAAACATCATCATTCAGTTAATCATTCTATCAGATAATGAAATGAATTCAGAGTCACTATTATTAGAATTCAGGTTTGCAGCAAAGAAGCATTTCTCGTTCCTTAGAAAGGTCATGTGAACAGCTTGATTATTCAGCTGTTCCAAGTGCTTTTGGGGGGAAAATAGGAGCTAAAGAAAGAGTGAGAAGTAGTATGGTAATAACTCTCCAAACTTCCCATTCTCTCTTATGCTTTCACATGTTCACTGAATAAAAGAGAAGGCAAAACATTTTATACCCTGTTTTCCGTTTAAATGGGACCTTTTGATATTATATTTCATTTTAAAAGTCTTCAGCAAAACTGTGGAATGTGAAACTCCTGGTTTTCTTTTTCTTCTGTAAAGTTACAAGTCATTGCCAAACAAACTTTATCATTTCTGCAAATGGTGGGAAACTCATTTAACTATGTTGTCTCTGAACTTGTCAACAGATTTGAGAAAAGCAATTTCAGATGTCAGAATGAGAAAGCACTGAGGGGAAAAAACAATCTTTTAAATGCAATCTCTATGTTATGATGCATTATTATTCCCTGTAATTCTGCCCTTTGATGTATGCATAATTTTTGGGATAGTCAATTAAAAAGCCTTAAAGACCCTGTGGCCATGTTATGAATTATAATTATTTGAGCAATCTGGTGCTCAGGTAGGTAAATGGCTGTGTCAAAAAAAATGCTCTGAAAATAATGAAGCAGATATGGAGGGTAGTAAAATATGTTTTCCTTGTTGAACTCAACCCCATAACACAATGTCCTGGACACTTTGTCTTTCTGTGTCAGCTCTCTGAGCCACAGATTACAACTTGGAATTTTTTTTTTCCAGAGGAACTTTCCAGGTAAGTATTCCAACTCCTATTTAAATAGCACTGAAGATAAGAATCCTAGTCTATAAAAACGATTTACCTGTAATGCTTAATACTCACTGCTTTGGAAAGGCTCCAGAGCATTTTTCTCCTGCTGCCAAAATCAGCTCTAACCTTTACAATCAGACCCTCTCAAAGCAGATTGCATTTTCTATACTGTCCCCTGCCAGCAAGCACATGGATCCAATTCAGGCCGTGGACACTCTGTCTTCGAGGTTTACAGGCCTCATGTTAGCTGTAAAACCTCACCAGCCACAATGAATATTGCATCCTCCCGGCAAATGTGAACTGTCTCCCAGAAACACTCCGCTGGGAAGTTAAGGGACACTTTCCCAGCTAAACATAAAGCACTTTAAACCCACAAATCCAATAACAAGGGAAAATGTAATATTCTGCATTCTAGACTCAGTTCAGGACTCGTAGCCAGTCACTCTGTGTTAAGCCATAGGCTTCAGAGTTAAACTGAAATAGTGGACACTCAGGCTATTCAAGGAATAGTAAGTGAAATTACAGGACGGAATGAGACACTTGTGATTGATCGTTTTCTTCATAGATGCACGGAAATGTTTTAGGCTTAAAACTGTGTAAGACAAACTATGATGCCTGTCTCTACAATTCATTGATTCAACAAATAATAAAGTATATTATTTCACATGTACTGTTAGTCCTCAAAACTGAAACTAAAGCAACTTTCTACATGATTCAACTTTCCAAAAAAAAGTATTTAAAATTTTGATTTACCATTAGAGTAAATCAAATTTATCATATACATACATATTTTCCTTGCTAGTACATGTCAGGCTATAAGATGATTTTGTAATATATTAATTTCAATAGCACCATTGTATCCATTCTTTGAAATACAGACAGATACAAGATGCAAATTGTACCTCACACATATGAAATATACACATAATAGACTTAGGTGTGTAAAACTCTCCCCACATATCATGAAATACTTTACACAATTAATTGGTAAGATAATTCGGTTTCTTAACCATGCACTTCAGAAACAGGACCAGAGAGTCCTGAGCTGGAACTGACTTGAATGTCCTCTCACTGGGAACTAGCTTTCATGATATCTGAAGGCAGCATGCAAGCTTAAAAGGAAGGAAGGAAGCAACAACAGTGTTGCTAAGCTTTGATGCCTGTGAAGCATCGGCATGGCACATTAATCCTAACTATACAGTAGTGGTGTGCACACCTTGGTGGTAGCCAGCAACTCTTTAATTGGATTTAAGACCTACTCAACAAGATGGAAACCATGCCCGGTACTGGAAATCTATCTAATTACTCAGTGTTAGCAAAGTCATGATTATAGAAGGTGAATCTACAACCATTAATTTACTAACCCAGCATAATCCCTAACAACAGTCCATAAACAATTGTCCTCATACCAACAGAAAACCACGAACAATCAAATCACAGACTCATGGAGCCCAATCCCAATGAAGACATCAACAAAACATCCCTGCACTTAAGGCTAAGAGAATATTGGGGGTGGGCAGAAAGATTGTAAGATACCCAGAGGATGAAAAAATTTGCTATGAGATTGTGTTTCCTGGTAATATCAGAGACAATGCTCATAAAGTCTCATAATCATAAATACCCAAAGGTGAGCTGAACAAAGATGACACCAACAGACATGGCAAAATGGATGGAAAAAACTTACATCACTGTACATAGAAATTTAGGCAACTGAAGGAAGCTGCGAGTGGGAGAAGTGGCCTTCCTAAGGAAGAGAATGCCAATGGGTAGTTCAGTGCCAAATGGTCAACCCTAAAATCTGTAGCAGAAATCTTAGATGGTCTTATTAATAAAATCAAACCTGAGGCCAGTTATTGGGGTGAATACTGGAAGATCAGAGAGACAGAACAAGCCACAGCTACCTCATCTCTCCAGTTCCTCAGCTGGTCCTGTTTCCTCAGACTGGAAGCTTCTGTGTCCTCATCCCAATGGCTCTCAGCTGAACTGTGCTGCTCAAAACCTAAATGCTTAACCAGCCAAACGCTTAACCAGCCAAATGCTTCTAGTTTCTGATCCAGACATAGAAGTAGCATTATATGGACTGCAAAGTTATAGTTATGAACATATATATATATATATATATATATATTTACATATATAATTAAGATATATATCTTATTTTTTAAATGAAAATTAAAAACATTCAGTGTTAATGTAACTTATTTAAGACATATCTTTTGGAGTTCAGATTTGAAATGACTACCTACAGAGTTTCAGAACTGTAGTGCTGGCTTAGAACGTAGGTAGCTGCATGTTGAGAAACATTGCATGCAGTTCTCCTACACAATTGCAGCTAACATCACTTTAAGAAGCCACTGAGCCACATATTATTATTCTTAATTCACTTGTTCAATTAAACTGTACCTCATTGTGGGTCTAGGGTGAAACTCAGTGAGGACAGTGATTGCATTCAAAAATGAAAACAGGATCACCTCATGAACAAAACTTGTAATTTTCTGCTACAAAGACTTATTTGTCTGGTTTCTCATAGTCATCTTTGTGAACATTTTTAAGTTAAATGAGTATTTTTGATTAAGTCTAAAGGCTCAAAAGAAACTAATTATATGGGTTCTGATATAAGAACCATATATTTTCAATGACATAATGAATCTAGAATGTTATTTCAGTAACTTTGAAGAACATGAAAGGAGAAACAACGGATTGTGATTTCTGCCACTTCTCTACACCAGAGTGCACCTAGAGACAAGTAGGTCAACGAGCTTTAGTAGAGGATGTCTCCTGCTGGAGACCTGCTACCTACCTTCCTGTAGTAGGGTTTCCAACATGTCACAAGGCAGTGTCTCTCTGCTTACTAGTGACTGTGTCTCCTGCCAATGCAGTGATCTGAATACACAGACAGAGGAAGATACAAAACAAGACCTCCTGATTAGCATGTTTTAAAAATCATAGTCACAGTAAGTTTCCTACATCTTCAATTCGTCCAGTCAAGAAAATAAACATATGGTTATCAACTCATATCCTATGAGAAAATATAAGAAAATAGTGTGTAAAATTTCTCTTCATTCTCCATATATTTTAGAAGCTAAACATCTGTTTGATTCAAAGATATTAACATATGATCATCATGAGTTTCATTTAGTTAACCTCTGGCTTTTCCCCAAAGACCTGAGAATGCAAAATCAGCACAGGTTGTCAACAACTAATTGCCACACAATCTTGTTGGAGATTATCTGTAACATAAATTGATTTCTATGAAATACAACTGGCATCATGAGTACACACAAGCCAAACATAAAGATCATTCATTAACTATGTATCATTAGCATTTCTTATGCTATTTAAAATGCTTAAAATATGAATTTGCTTAATTTAATAATAATTATATCCATATACGTGTTTTTATATTTACTTATTCAGTGAGGTCACATGTATTCTGCTGTACCTGTACAGAGGTCAGAGCATACCACATTGAAGGAGTCAGTTCTTTCCTCCCAAGATGTGAGTTGCCACAGTCAACCTGGTGTTGCTGGAGAACTTCTCTCCAGGTTCCACTAAACCCCACAGTCCTACAATCCATGTATAAAATAATCACTCAGACACTTATATTACTTATAAACTGTATGGCCGTGGCAGGCTTCTTGCTAACTGTTCTTATATCTTAAATTAACCCATTTCTATAAATCTATACCTTGCCACGTGGCTGGTGGCTTACCGGCGTCTTTACATGTTACTTGTCCTGGCAGTGGCTGCAGTGTCTCTCCCCCCTTCTTCCTGTTTCCCCAATTCTCCTCTCTCCCTGTCCTGCCTATACTTCCTGACTGGTCACTGACCATCAGTGTTTTATTTATATAGAGTGATATCCACAGCAACCTGGGGTTGTCAAATGTGGCAGAAAGCAACCTTACTCACTGCAGTGTCTCACTAGCCTATGTATATATTTAATACATAGGTTAACTAAGAGGTACCATATTTGCATTCCTTAGTAAAAATGCACATTTTAAATGTGCTTAAGGTCAAGTAAAAAAGTTATTTAGATATGCTAACTCAATTTATTTTTCTAGCATAGAGAGTCTAAACCAATTCCTGGCAATACTTGGAATCTGGTACTTTATGATGTGTAGTTTCTGGAAGAAGTAATTTTAGAAGTCACAGTGGAGTGATACAACCTTTAAAGTTTCTTCTGGTGTTTTGTTTCAGAGAAAAGGAAATAAGAATCAAAGCAACCTCTAGTGACTGGAATCTTAACGACCCTGCCTCTAGAAGCAGCAGACTTCACTTCAGTAAATAAGACTTGTCAGAATGCCTAAGACCAAAAACACTGATGACAGCTAATTGTGGAGAGGATGGGGAGCAAGGGGAACACTCCTCCACTGCTAGTGGAGTATAAACTTGTACAGCCACTTTGGAAGTCAATATGGAGGTTTCTTAGAAAATTGGGAATCAATTTACCTCAAAACACAGCTATGCCTTTCTTGGCCATATACCCAAAAGATTCTAAAAAATTCCACAAGGCAACTTGTGCAACTATGTTCATAGCAGCATTATTCATAATAGCCAGAACCTGGAAACAACCTAGATGCCCCTCAACAGAAGAATGGATAAAGAAAATGTGGTATGGATACACAATGGAGTACTACACAGCTGTTTAAAAACAATGACAGCATGGAATTTTCAGGCAAATGGATGGAACTAGAAAAAAACATTCTGAGTGAGGTAACCCAGACCTAGAAAGACTAAGATGATAGGTACTCACTCATAAGTGGATATTAGCTGAAAAGTAAAGGATAACCATGCTATTATCCACTGCCACAGAGAGGCTAGGTAACAAGGAGGGCCCAAAGGGGGTACAGGGACACATGGATCTCCCTGAGAAGGGGAAATAGAAGAGATCTTCTGGGTAGATCTGGGGCAAGTGGGGATGGGAACATGAGGGATTGGGATGGGGGTATGATGGAGGGTGATAGTAATGAAGAGATGTCTTGGTGGTGGGGGGAGCATTTGGGGGTCAGGTAGAAACTGGTGCATGGGAAACTCCAAGGAATCTACAAGGATGACCCCCAGCTAAGACTCTTAGCTATAGTGGAGAGGTAGCCTGAACTGGCCACCTCCTGTAATCAGATTGGCGACTGCCTCGGTCATCATTAGGGAGCCTTCATCCAGTGACCAATGGAAACAGATACAGAGATCTACAGCCAAGCACTGGGCCAAGCTTGGGAAATCCTGTGGAAGGGAGAGAGGAAGGGTTATCGACCTGCAGGGTGGGGGGCACAAGATCATCACAAGGGAACCCACAGAAACGACTAACATGGGCTCATAGGAGCTAACGGACTCTGGGACCCTACATGGGAGGGAGCCTACACAGGACCAACCTAGGCCCTCTACATATGTGTGATAGTTGTGAAGCTTGATCTACTTGAGGGACTCCTAATGGTGGAAACAGGGTTTGTCCCTAATGCTTTGGCTGGCTTCTAGGAACCTATTCCTCAGATTGGGTTACCTTGCCTAGTCTTAATACAAGGTGAGGAGCTTAGTTCTACCTCAACTTGATGTACCATGCTTTGTTGACACCCACGGGAGGCCTGCCCCTTTCTAAACAAAAATAGAGGAGGAGTGGATTGGGGAGTGGGAGGTGGGGGGAGGTAATAGGAGGAGAGGAGTGTTGCATGAATCTTAAAAGTTCTTATTAATAAAATCCAATCTGAGGTCAGTTATTGGGGTCAACACTAGAAGATCAGAGAGACAAAACAAGTCACAGCTAACCTGACCAGGCCAACTTCTCAGGTGATCTTGTTTCCTCAGACTGGAAGCTTCTGTGTCCTCATCCAGAATGAATCTCAGCTGAACTGCGGCTAGAAGCCTGAAAGCTTAACCAGCCAAATGCTTAACCAGCCAAATGCTTAACCAGCCAAATGCTTAACCAGTCAAATGCTTAACCAGCCAAATGTTTAACCAGCCAAATGCTTCTAGTTTCTGGTCCTCACACCTTATATACTTTTCTGCTTACTACCATCACTCCCTGGGATTAAAGGCTCGTTTTCTGGGATTAAAGGCATGTGTCACCATGCCTGGCCATTTCCAATGTGGCCTTCAATTCACAGAGATCCAGAGGGATTTCTACCTCTGGAGTGCTAGGGTTAAAGGTGTGAGTGCCACCATTTTCTAGTATCTTTGTATCTAATAGCTGTTCTGTCTCTGACCCCAGATAAGTTTATTAGGGTGTACAATATTTTGGGGAACACAATACCACCACAGAGGAGGGAGGGGAAACTGCAGTTGGGATATAAAATAAATGAATAAATTTAATAATAATAATAATAATAATAATAATAATAATAATAATAATTATAAAGACTTGTCTGCAGAGCTTCCTAACTTTCTTGGATCTTGAGAACCAAATGAATGAAACAGACTCATTCATTCTGACAGTAGATTATACTTGGTACAGAAGTAGATGACTTCAGAATTTGAAGATCTTAGGTATCTGGTACTTTGTTCTCCCATCAATTAAAGAAGTGTAAGCATTGTGCTTCATACAGCAAGGTTTTGTGAAACTTAATCTGAAAATGTCCATGAATACACATCAAATTGTAGTAATTCCTCATCTCATCAAAAAGGCATGTATACAGTATATGGGAATCTATATGTGAACAGAAAATATAGTGAGGGAAATGGAAACATACTCCTATTCATATACTTAGATTGCATGCATATATTAGAATCTAGACTTGATTTGATGCACTCCAGCCATGTCTGCTTTAGAAAGAATATCTGCTTGACATAAAGAAAGGAACAATTTCACATACTGAAGAAAGTATCAGTTAGGACTTTGGGAAAAGCTGTGTAACAATGAGACTTTGATGGTTCCCAGTGACTCCCTTTTTAGCAGTCACCCAGGAAGGAGACTGGGTGCTCTCACAGATGGGGGAGGGGGGGTGTCCCAAGGGATTGGAACATAATCATTTGTGATTTTTTACCTGTATCTTTTTTTTCTTTTCACTTCTTAGATAACCCGCCAAAATATCTCTATTTCTCTTGTAGAGTATACACAAGAAGTTGGAGAAGTTACAGAAAGTTTCTTTTTTGAATTTGAGCAATTTAAGAAAACACAGTTAAGCTAAGGTGAATTATAAGCAGATAAAACAAAAGATTTATTTTTCTTCTTGCTTAAAAACTCTTTTGTGTTTGTTGGACTAAGAGGAAATAAAAAGATTTTAGACAAAATTATGTGAGGCAACATAAAATGCTTTGGATTTCTTTCTTCTACCCTTCTGTGCCCCATTAACATAAGGAGAGAAAATACCAACTTGCCTAGTCTATAATATACTTAATTTGGTTAGTTTATAATATAAATAATATACAATCAAAGTTATTCCAAAAGGTAATGTATTCACACCATTATATATTTTGAACTGTATTTAAAACATCTTAACTTCAAGGAAGTTGCATACAATATATTAAAAGCCTTTTGATTTCTGGAAGGACAGAATATTGAATTTGATGACTACAGATTTTAACCTAAGAATTACCAACTTCGTAATTAAGCTTAAATCATGGAAAATGGTACTTTATATCTTGAATTCTAGTATAACAATTATTAGAAATTTAGATGAAGTTTTAATGAACTGTAACATTAGAATCAAATTGTATATATGTTCTAATAATCTTAGAAAAAAATACAAAAGTGTGTAAGATTAAAGGACAAGTAAAAGTGAGGGCATATTGTCCATAGTATAATAAAAGGGAGTTGAGTGATATAACAAAATATTACACAAGATGAAATGATCGCTGAAGAGAAAATCTGCCCCCAGCAAGATCAGAATAATTATAGAAATAGACAGGACAATTGCTCTCATAATATCCCATTCCTATCTAAAAAGTTATTATTCAGTCCATTGGAGGAATTCATTTCCCTATAAATTCAGTACTTAGCTATGAGATATGATGGGTAAGAATCATCTTTGTAATGCATTCAGTCTAACACTAAATTTTCTGTAAGATTTTTATCCTGATAATTCTTACTGTTTTAATCCTTTTTTGATTTAAATTAAGCTACATTTAAATCTCAAAATCTCTTATAGATGGTAGTATAAGCCCCATAAGGAATTTCTTAAAATGAATTAACTAGACAGTTAATTCAAACAGATTATAAGGAAAGGTGAATGTTGCTTTTTCTATGCATGTTTTATAACATGCAGGTCTATGACTTATGAAGACCTGAGCATAATTTTATCATGTTTGAAGGGCTCCAGCAGGCCAGACTGCGGCAAACACGGGCCCGAACATGGCAAACACGGCGCTGACAGGTTTTACCCTTTACCTTTCCCCTCCTTGCTAAACTGTTAGCACACATTCCTAAAGCTATCCACCAAGGTTTATTCCATTATTTGGCCACTGACTCATTCCTGAGACTGGTCACCAAGATCCAACAAAACATCAAGGCCCAGCAGTCAAAATTCATTATTTTGACAGGCCTAATTAAAATGCCCAATCAGAACTTAGCAACATGTCCTAGCTCATTCTAAGAGATCTCCCCACTCTCCCTCTTAAAATTAACATTTGCAAAGCTATTTGCTGCTCTTTCTGCCCCATTCAGATTCAGCCACCTCGTCTTTTTGCCTTGCTCAATAAAAGATCTCTTTGCATCTGTGCACGTGCGCGCGCGCGCGTGCACACACACACACACACACACACACACACACACACACACACACACACACCAAAAGTAACACTTTAACTAAAAGGCTCAATTATTCTATAACCACTTCCCCTACACTGAATACCTTGCAAGCTGAAGGAAACAGTGACTCTGTTAGATTTTTGAAGCTTGTACTCCTGATGTGAACCAGGCAGAAAAGATATGTGACCAGAAATGTCTGCAGTGGATGAGTTTGAAATTTTAATATATACTGTCGTGTTATCCAGCCCACATCAAAGCAGCATGGTAAACAATGTTAAAATACCTGACTAACCTTTCTAGTGCTGACAGTCTCCCTATAAGAACACGCCTCTTTCAAAAGAACCACTTCTTCATCCTTCCAGAAAAGAAAGGGAAATAGAAGAGAAAGCTGCATCAGAAGCCCATGTGCTAGTTCAAAGGTAGGAAATGTCCAGGACAAAAGAAAATCATTTTGATCTTTAGCAATGCAAATATATGTATATATATTACATGGGCTGCTCTTATTTCTTCTGCCAGACAGTAGGTGGAAAGACAAAGTTAAGAGAAGGGGAAGCATTACAAAAAATCCTGAATTAAAATGAGTGGGACCTATCACAATAATAGCATTGGGGAGAAAATAGTATGTATACACATCTTGCATATGTATATACCTGATCTATATTGAAAATACTAGAGCACACAAGACAGCTAACACCAGCTAGTTCTATATTTATTAGCACACAATGTAAGTTACCTCATTTTGAACAAAACCTACAAAAAATATTTGAAATAAAGGACTTAAATATCATAAGAGCAATAATCATAGAACTTGGAAATTGTCATCACTTACCTAACATTTCTTTAGGGACTTTTTTCAGGGAGCATCAGAGAGCGTGAACTGTACTTCATGTTACTAAAAATGAGCCTAGGACATCACAAGAGGCCCTTGTTGATGAGAGATGAGTGGAAAGCTAAGATGGCGGTGACTTAGAGAAGGGATGTTTAAGTACAGGAGATCATGTCAAAATTAGACTCTAGAGAGATGTCTGTAAAGACAAAGGATGAAGAATGAACTCCTTGTTTGTATACTAAGAGAGAATTCAAACCCTAAAAATGTAAAATAAGATTATATTTCAAAACACTATATAAGTGAAAAAAGGCATTAAATACCATGATTGATTTGTATTTGTGTGCTCATTTAGCTAAGAACTGCTTCATTTTAATGTACATTTAAATGATTAAAGTATATCACCATAGGACAAGGCAAGATGGCTCAATAGCTAGAAGGCTGTGCCCCACAAGGCTGATGAGGTGAGCTCCATACAGGCACCACAGAAAGACACAACCAACTTCATGATGGTGTCCTCAGACCTTCACATCCCTACACACACACACACACACACACACACACACACACACACACACACACACAGAAATAATAAAAAGGATTAAAGATGTATACGACACGTGTGAATTTTATGTCACTATTAAATAATTATTTTATGTGAAAGATAATCCTTTCCTTCTTTCATATTAAATTAAAATTGATCACTGAAATATATTTAAGGGCTAGGAATGAGACTCAGGTGGTAAAGTGTTTGCCTAGCATGCATAAATAGGGTTTTATCCCTACCATCATCACATGAACTCTTGTGTACTCTCCTTTTTAAAAAAAAAAATTATTACTTTGCTTTCAATAATATATATGCAGAGGACCTAGTTCAGACCCAAGCAGGCTCTGTGATTGCCGCTTCAGCCTCTCTGAGTCCCCAAGAGCCCTGCTTATTTGATGTCTGTGGGCTGGTTTCTCCTGGTGTTCTCAACCCCTATGGCTCCTAAAATTCTTCCTCCCCTTCTTTCACAGGGTTCCTGGAGCTCCAAGGGGAGAGATCTGATGGAGAGCTCCATTTGGGCCCCCTTCTCTGCCTAATGTTTGGCTGTGAGTCTCTGCATCTGTTCCCATCTAATCCTAGTATTTAAGAGGTAATTCGGGGGAATTATAAATATCAAGTCATCTTCTATGGCAGGCTGAGATATTGAGAACTTGTCTCAGAAACAACAGTTATAGGAGCTGGGGAGATAATGCTTCCTTTAAAGCCTGGGAACCAGAGTTAGGTCTCTGGAACGAATGTGTAGACTTGTTCTTTCACCCACACACATGCACCATGCCATGTGCATGACATGAATGCGTGTGCATGTACATACACACACACACACACACACACACACACACACACACACACAAAACCATCCCCCTACATAGTAATTGTAAATTTTAAAATATTAATAATATAACAAGCATATAAATGCACATATGCTTGTGTGTATTCAACATTAAGGCAGATGAAAATATGTAACAAACGCCTGGTTCATCTTTGATCATACAGAAGGCAAGAACATTAACTGACAAAGCACAGCCTTATAGTGACATCTACTGAACAACCATGTTTTTCTTTTTGTGGTCTAGAACAGAAAAACTATATCTGTGTGGGGGTGAGAAAAGGGGCAATGAACGGGTCTAAATTTCCATGAGGTTTTAGCAGAAGAGTTGTAAATAATCAGGCATTTATTTCTGAGTTGAACTTGACAGGACGACTAGATCAATAACAATGTGTCTTGCTCGCACGATGGGGTGTGTGTATGTGTGTGTGTGTGTGTGTGTCTGTGTGTGTGTGTGTGTGTGTCTGTGTGTGTGTGTGTGTATGTGTGTGTGTGTGTGTGTGTATGACTGCCAAAGGGTGCTGACAGCTTCCCACATCCCTGGTCTTCTCCAATTCTGCAATACAGTCTAGGGAATAGACCTTGAAGAATGTAAAGATGATGTCTTTTGTCAGAAGGTTGTGAAAAAGACTATGTATATAGAGCAGACTCAAGAATCTTCAAACAAACCAGAATTCATTCATATTGTACTTAATGGGCCTTAGATAGGACTTTTGGAGAAAAGTTTCAACACAGAATGCAGGATCCAGCACCTGATAGGGCCTTGGCTTCAAAGCTTCTTGAATTCTACCTTGTGAACGTGCTGCAGGTGCTTGGCCTATGCAGGGCTAGTCGCCTGTGAAGATATGGCTACTTCTGCTTCGTCCCTGTACACTTTGTCCTTTGAACTTTGCTCCAGGCAGCAGATAAATAATGCTTTTCCAAATTCTAGGACCTTCCATATCCATATCTGCTCCATCCCCTGTTGTGGGATGTTCTGTATGTCAAATGTGTTGCTCTGATTGGTTAATAAATAAAACACTGATTGGCCAGTAGCCAGGCAGGAGGAAGTATAAGCAGGATAAGGAGGAGAAGAATTCTGGGAAGTAGAAGGCTGAGACAGAGAGACGCTGCCAGCCACCACCATGACAAGGGAGATGTAAGGTACCGGTAAGCCATGAGCCACGTGGCAAAGTATAGATTAATAGAAATTGGTTAATTTAAGATAGAAGAAGTAGATAACAAGAAGCCTGCCACAGTCATACAGTTTGTAAGCAATATAAGTCTCTGTGTGTTCACTTGGTTGAGTCGGAGCAGCTGTGGGACTGGAGAGTGAGAGAGATTTGTCCTGACTGTGGGCCAGGCAGGACCAGAAAAACTCCAGCTACAATCCCCTCTGGACTTTCCATAAGCCCTCTAGTCCTTTTCTATGCTGTAGAACTCTCCCTGGCTTTCCCCTTAGTCCTTGGAAGAAATCAGCTGGCTTTGAGTTCATCCCTCTGGTCTTCTCAAGCTGTTGAGCTCACTGCCCCATGGTGGGACTTGAGCCCAGTAGACTAAATACTCATATCAAAGGACACAACATAAGACATAACTCCAGTACCTAAGCATGATCACAAACACCCATGAAATTATATATACATATTCCCCCAATGATCATCAACCCCACATTAAATGTCCCCCAAAGAGAACAACTTAACAAAAACTCATAACATACCACATAATTCAAAAATAATCATAAACATGCTCAAAGAGTTTAAAGAATTTAAAGATGCCCTGAATGAACTTATCAAGGACAGGAACAAACAGAGCCAAGTCCAAGGAAACACAAACAGCTAATGAAATAATGAAGACAACAGAAGACATGAAAACTGAGGACAACAAAGAGATAGAAACACCAAAGGAAACTGAAATGAATATGGAATTGAAAATTTCAACACATCTGAAAAATTGAAAGTCTCAGCAAGAGAAGGACTATGTAAAAGGCAGAATATGAGGGCTTGAAGATGAGGCAGAGGAAGTGAAACATTCAATCCGCCAAAGTGATAACATTTTTAAAATCTTGCAAACTGAATATGAGACACAATGAAAAGGCCAAGTGTAAGAATTATTGGCATTAAAGAATGAGAAATATGCAAAGCAAAGGTCTGTAACACAGCTTCTATAAAACCCTAGAAGAAAATTTCTAAACTCTTGAGGGAAAATGTCCATTAAGGTACAAAAGGTAAATACACACTAAATAGAAAAATAGAAAAGAAACCCCCACTCCATGTTATACTTACTACAGCAAATAAAAACAAAAACGGATATTGGAAGCTGTAAAGGAGACAGCCCAAGTCACTTGTAAAGCTGACTCCATCAGAATAACAGCATATTTCTCAATTGAAACTTTAAAGTCCAGGAGAGCTTTGAGAAATATGCTGCAAGCCCTGAAAGAACACAGATGCTAACCCAGACTATTTTATCTAGCAAAACAAGCCATTATTATTGGGAGAGAAAGAAAATTCTTCCAAGATAAAAAACAGCTGAAAGAATTTATGACCACCAAACCAATGCACAGATCTGGCAGATGTTTTAAAACCTACAAAGAGGTCATTGGTGGGGGATGCCTTACAGGGAAGGGAGCTAAAAAAATGTAAGTACTATGAAGATAGAGATGAGAAACACAGAAGCCAAAGGTTTAAGCAGTGTGATATGGGGAATAAGGAGACAAGGGAGTGGGGAGAGAGTTATCCAAAATGAAAGAAGTATGAAAAAACCATATAGAAAACTGTTAGCTGAAAAACAACCAAAAATATATACCTTAAAAAACAAAGATCTGGAAAGGAGATATCCTGAATATCTGGAAAAAAATCTCCTCCAAGAAGCAATTTTAAATAGAAATATCAGTGCTTAATATGGGATGTTTCTTTATTGAATTATTTGCCAAGGAGGCCTGAGACACCACAAAAACAGTACAGGCCCTAACCAGTCCTGATGGTTACTACCAGCAGCAGATGATACGCTATTACTGAAGACACTACACACCTTGATGACATCTTCTAGAGCAAGCCATAACTCATCTGGAATCTTCCTTGAAGCTACTCAGTTTCCACATGCCTGTAATGCAGGCTCCTCGGATGTGATAGGCATTGGTGATCTTTCCGAGATCTATGAACTACGATATCAAAGCTCCAGGCAGTGACAAAACTACCATGGGATCATTTCATAGGAGGGAATCTGTACCTGGCCCTCTAAATCCACTGGGAAACCAATGGTGAGGGAGGCCACAGGCCCTTGGAGAGGAACTTAATTCTGTTGTCTAGCTAAACTGGCTGACATAACGTTCAGCTGCCTTCTAAACGCATTGCGAATGTTTATACTCATTACCAATTGCCACTGTCAACTGTAGAGAAGCCTCTCTAGCTAAGTATAGAAAATGCAAAGACTCCTGGCCATACAAGTTGCTGAGAAATAAATGTCTATTCAGAGATCCACCCTGAGCAAGGTATTTTTACTATTCTCTCAAAGGGTCTGCATGCATTATGAAAGAGGAGGCAAGCACGTAAGAGCCCCCAAATAGGGATCAGTGCCATATGTATCTTAGGCTCGATGCCAAGTCAATGCAATCATGAATTCTCAACCAATGTGGATACCTTCATTGGATCTGTACAGAATATGGCCATCAGGGGTTCAAGAAATGGCTTAGCAGTTAAGAGTGCTTGTTTGTTTTTGCAGAAGATCAGAGTTCAATTCACCAGTACCCCACCTGGTTCCAATGTATAGTTACAGTCCAATGGTCATACAAAATTGGTTAAACAAAATGGGACACAAAATAAAACCAAAAGTCATGTATCTGGGATGAGGCTCATAGGGAGAAGGAGGAGTTGGTAGGGACAGGAAAGAGATAAGAAAAAGTAGAGGGAAAGAGTTACCAGAATGAATTATTTACACATATACAAAATTGTCAAAGAACTAATTTAAAAAGTCAAGTCTCTTAGTTAGCTTTAACTGTAGGCAATACAGCTTAGAATTGATCTGAGAGAATCTCAGTTTAGGATTGCCTCTATCAGATTTGCCTGTAGGCCTATCTGTAGGAATTTTCTAAATTATTCAGGTCCCTGTGGGCAGTACATCCATATGTAGGAATTCCTAGACTGTATATAAAAGGCAACTGAGCAAGCAAAAGAACTAGCCAGTAAGCAGCGTTCCTCCTTGGGTTCTGCCTTAGGTTCATGCAATAAATATTAACTATACAATTCAAAATTTCCACCATTAAGTGGAATTCAAAGAAAACAAAAACAATGTGCTGTTTTTTGTCTGCAACCTATGTTTTTTTTAACAGTATACACAAAAGCTAAAAATGGAAACAAACTGCTATCTGATGAACGGATGAAGAAAATATGGTACACTTAGACTATGGAGTTTCCATCCATTAAAAAATAATTAAGCCTGTTCATTTGTCTCATTGCCCATGGGCCTGAGGATCTGTAGATTAGGAACCCAGGCACCAAAAATACAGAACTATATTACCTCCTTTATATACTATCCTAGTTTGCTTTCTACACCTATGATAAACTCCGTGACTAAAAGAATCTCAGTTTAGCCAAACTCATGAACTCCGGGTTCACTAAGAGCCTCAGGAAGGAGAGGGCTTATTTCATTTTATAGATTAAAATAAAAAAGGAAATCAGGATGGGAACTTAAAGCAGGAACCTGGAAGCAATAAGTTCTGTTGTGGGACGTCCTTCTGTATGCTGTGAATATGTGTTGCTCACAGTGGCTAATAAATAAATCTGTTTTGGCCTATGGCAAAGCAGCTTAGAGGCAGGCAGTAAATCTAAGCAGAAATAAGGGGAGAAGAAAGAAGAGGAGAGAGAGATGCCAGCCCGCCACTCAAGGAGCAATTTGCCAGCAGATTGGTAATGCCACAGTCATGTGGCAAAGCATTAGATTAATAGAAATCGGTTGTTATAAGAGCTAGCTGGCAAGAAGCCTGCCGTAGGCGATACAGTTTGTAAATAATATTAAGCCTCTGAATGATTATTTTATAAGTGGCTGCAGGACCACAGGGCTGGGCAGGACTGTGGGGCAGTCAGGACCAGAGAAACCTTCTGAATACAAAGTTCAGCAGAGACCATGGAGGAATGCTGCTTACTAGTTTGCTTTCCATGACTTACTCAGCTACTTTATTTGTTTGTTTTTTATATACCATGCAAAACCGACTGCCCAAGAGTGTCACTATCCCCAGTATGCTGGACCCTCCCACATCAATTAATCAAGAAAAAGTCCAGTGATTTGCCCATGAGCCAGCCTAATGGAAGCATTTCCTCAGTTGAGGTTTCTTCTTCCCAGATGATCCTAGATAGTGTCCAACTGACAAAAAGTAACCACTCCATACCTATAGTATAAGTAGAACTGTGGCTATTAGAAATTTGGGAGAGTAGTGGAGAAAGCACAATAGAAATGGTAGATCAGTGGATACTTAGATATGATTGTAAGAAGTCTAATATGCTTTCACACAGTAGATGGGTATAGATCACCATAGTACACACACCGGGAATTCGCTCATAAAAGCTATCCAGATGGTTAAAATGTTTTCAGTGTACATGTTGATCAGATTGGGCGCAACATATGCCTTCAGCATGCACTGAAGAAAAATTTGAGTTACTTGAGTACAGAGAAATGATGCATGTGTAAAATAGGTTTATACAAATTTAAACATTGCATACTCATCAAACATCAGCAGTACTCTTCAAGTATATTGAAAGTCTATATGTTAAATGATGAAATAAAAAATATTTAAAAAATATTCTGGGGAGATGGCTCAGTCGGTAAAGTATTGGTATCACAGGCATAGGACCCGAGTTTGGATCCCCAGCAGCAACATAAAAGCTCATCATATCTGTACATGTTTGTATGTCAGGACTAGGAGGGTGAAGACAAGGGGATACTTGGGGCTTGCTGGTCAGCCAGTCTAGCCAAATTCATCAACTCCTCATTCACTAAGAGACCCTGCATCAGAAAATAGGTTGGAGAGCCATTTGGGAAGATATATAGCATTGTCCTCTGGCCTCCACATAAACCATACCCTCAAATACATGTGTGCACACATGTGAACACACACATTAATACACACACACACAATATATATATATATATTAGTATTTTTGTTAAATGGCATGTGTCATTAACCCTTAAAATTGATCAGTTATGCATATATAGCATGACGGGGGGGGGGGGCAATTCCATTCTTTTAATGGAAAATAAAATTGTCAAAGTCTTTAAAAAGTATATTTTATGCCCACTTGCTATTTTATTTATATGATATAACCTTCAGAATTTAAACCTCACCTAGAACATCCTTTTGGCATATTTCAGTTTCTATCATGTGCTTGCAAATTTTAATTATAAAAACAATCATGTAAGGATTCCATGTAAAGTTTGTTCATGTTGTTCTTAATCTCTCTTATCGATGAGGAACAAATGATTTGAAGGAAAGCTATGAGTCAATCATATCACCTTCTTGGTGATCCAGAATGAATTGCTTTTGTAAGACAAGCAGAGAGCAGAGAAAGGGTGGTCTTCACATGGAGTTCTAAACCAATAGTTTTACAACTCCAGTTCAGAAGTGTAGAATGCTGCTCTGCTGTTCTGGCAGGCTTCTGTAGCTTCATGAGCACTGGAAAAAATAATCAAGCATGCTGTTAAAAATTCCAGCACCATTTTACATTAATTTTGAGTTTCATGGCCTAGAAAGTCATATTCTCTATTTTAAATTAATATTGTCCTTTTAAAGATTTCATCAGTGAGTATATTTCAAGCAGAAAATGTATCTGAAAGGACTGTTTTCCCTGACCTGCATTGCCTTCTCAAGGCTTGCCTTGTGTTTGTGGAATAGATTAGATGCATAACAAATGTTTACAGTGATGCTGATGGTGATGATACTGATGTGTGACTCCTGCTGAATGGATCCTTGCACATGCACTGAAATAAAGAAAGCACAAAGGAAGTCAGAAGAAGTTTACAAAGGAGATGTCAAAATTAAAGAGCATTTTTTCAAGACATTATTACATGCTTGGTTTTAGTTAATTCTTGTTTTTATTCAAGTATAATGTAAGAAAAAAACAACAAAATCTGGTGATTTTGGAAGCATTTTAAACTTTTAATTTAAATACTAAGAGTCATAGAAAATTATTTGATTACCCTGCTTGTTTACGAGAGAGCCTTCTTCAGTGATTCCAGCTGTGTTTTATAAGAATTTTGTCTGGCTTCATTTACTCAAACAGGTAAGCTAGGACTTAAATAAACATATTCAACTGCAGGCCACTAAATTTCTAAACTCATGAGTGAAAAAGTAAAGGACTGAATATACTGATTAACTAAGAAGTCTGTGCATCTCTCAATATGTGCTATAACTGACCAAACATGATAGCTCTGTCATTGAGAAGATGGAAGAGGTGGAGAACTCCACAGAACAAGGGTGTTTTCCTCATGCTGTTAGCTGTCTGCTAGCCATCCTAGGGAGTCAGTGGGCACTCATTTGTGACAGTTATCTTATATCTTATAGTGAATAAGCCTTAGAATGTAAGGTGCATCTCAGAAAAGTTTGTGGAGATCAGTATTTGAATCCGGATTTAGTAGTTTGGTATTCCTTTCCGTGTGCAACTAGG
The DNA here is from genome assembly GCF_004664715.2 of Peromyscus leucopus. Lineage (NCBI taxonomy): Eukaryota > Metazoa > Chordata > Mammalia > Rodentia > Cricetidae > Peromyscus > Peromyscus leucopus. The sequence continues at coordinate 9,244,252 of NC_051072.1, read as the reverse complement.
AATCACCTAAGTTGTTGAGATCCTGAATTAAACAATAACCAAATCAACAAAAATGGAGGAAATGGTTGAGTTTGTTTTCTGAATGATTGCATCTCCTGATCCTCAGGCTTTAATATAGACTGTAATTGACCGAATTGGCTCTTCTCAGTGATTCAAATGTCAGACTTAGACGCCCTGGGTTTTCCTGGACTGTAGGCTGCACTTGGCAGACTAAGGGACAATGGAATCTCCTCACTTCCATGAAACAGCATCATGATATTGATTTTGTTTCTCTAGAGAATGCTCACTAATATTTTCACTTATGTGCTTGCAAAGTCTGAGAAGTCTGTTTTCAATAAATCTCATAAAGTAAATAAAACCTCACTTACTGTATACCTTTAGGAAGCTGCATTTTTGTGCACAATTTATGAGTAAAAACAACAGAGGTCAGTATTACAATAATAAAAAGAAAATTAGAAAGAAATCAACATTGAAAGAACATTTCAAAATGAAATTGAGAGATCAGCATTCCTGCTGGTTAATGTGTAATTCCAGCAGCTGCCTAGCAGGTGGGTGTTGGTTCATCCACATTTGGCTCCAAACATCTGGAAAAATCTAAATGACAGGACAATTAGACTCTGTCCAGAGGATCACGACATATATCAAGAGATTACTAGATTTGTTAATATGTAATTTTCCTCTTTAAATACATTTTTATAATCTTATTTATGTCACATTTTCTCTGTTCTCTCCTTAAAAATAGGCTCTACTGTTAGGAAAACTGATTAGCAATATCTCAACTCATATTACCCAAGTTGTTGTTCCTGAGATCCAAGATGAAGTATTTTTCGATTTACAAATTCTGATTTTGAATTGGTGAAATGAGAATTCCAACAAAATGGAGCAGGGAGCATGTCTGTTCTATATAAATCAATTATATATCACATCTACCCGCACTTCACCCTCCAATTATAATATCCCATAAATCTGACTCCCAAAGTCATGTCCTTTTATTTAATATTTTCATAACTCTCTACATCCAATTATTGCTGCCCACATAAGCATGGACATGGGGTCATTCACTGGGGCGTAAGTCACCTAAACCTTTATCTACACTAAAGGCTCTTTAAAAGTTCAAAGTCTCTTAAGCACAGGCTCCAATAAAAATCAAATGTAAAATTAGACACATTTTTACTCCAAAAATGAGAGATTTGGGGCACAGTCACAATCAAATCAAAGCACACCAAAAGACTGTGTAAATCACAATTTCAGACAACTGGGATTCACTCACAATCTGGGCCCCAGAGGGCTTATATAGCGGTCCTCAGCTCTCACAGGTGCATGCAAGCTTTGCTTCACACTTGTTGCTGGCCTTGGTTGCCCCATGGTTCTGGCATCTCCAAAATGCTAGAGTCTCTGCTGCAACTGTGCTTCACCTTAACCTTTCCTCGGTCCTTCTTTGGAGACTCTGAACTGCCACATGTTTGTGGTGATATTGTGTCCCCCAATATATTGTGCACCATAATAAACTTATCTGGGGTCAGAGAACAGAACAGCCACTAGATGGACATAGAAGTCAGGCATGGTGACATACACCTTTAATCCCAGAACTTGCGATCCCATGTCTTGCTTGGAAAAGACACATGCCTTTAATCCCAGGAAGTGATGGCAGGAAGCAGAAAGGTATGTAAGGCATGAGGACCAAGAACTAGAGGTCTTTTTAAACTTTTTAGGCTTTTAGCAGCAGTTCAGCTGAGATCCATTTAGATGAAGACGCAGAAGCTTTCATTCTGAGGAAACAAGATCAGCTGAGAAGTTGGCAAGGTGAGGTTGGATGTGGCTTATTCTGTTTTTCTGATCTTCCAGCATTCACCCCAATATCTGGCTCCATGTTTTTTGTTTGTTTGTTTGTTTTTATTCAATAAGCCCTTTTAAGATTCGTGGTACACATATTGACCAGCCTCAACTTTTCTCAATATTGTATTTGACCATGTGGTTTCTAATCCAAGAGGCCACACCTTTACCAATGGCCTTTCCTGGCTTTTCATGGTTCCAAGCCTCAGTTGCTTTGATGAACCACTGCATGACTTTAAAACTCGTGCAACCAGGGAAACTCTTACATATTACCACATTCAGCTGCCAACACAAAGCACAGCCTTGGCTATCTCTGGATCATAGATTCTGAGGAAACACCTTCCAGAAGATTTTGAATCAATGATACTGCTCTCTTCTTAATAATAATTGATTCTTCATCATTAGCTGACCAGTATCAATTGTACCAGCAAAGCAAGGGTTTCACTTGAGTAGTTCAGCTATCTTCTTAATCACAGCCCAATTTCTCAGCTCCTGCTGAACAGAATCATGGATTCTTAATTTAAAACATCACACAAATGGCTCAGATAGTCTTTGCTCCCCTCTGAAATGTCACAAGCCAAGCTGGGTCTCCCTCACTGTTCATTGTTCTCAACGTGCCTATCTTCCAAGTTCCCGCAGAACAGCCAAATGAGACCTGAGCACTCAATAGCTTTCCCAGCACAAAGTCTAAATGCTAACACCACCGCCACCACGATCTACCAAAAGCCACATGGTTAGGTTTGTCACAGCAGTACCCCATGAAGCCAGTAGCAATTTTTGTCCTAGTTAGTCTCTCTATTGCTGTGATATAGCACCATGACAAGAAGCACCTTGGGGAGAAAGTGATTTATTTCACTTTTTAAGTCTAACATCATATTCCATCACTGAAGGAAGGGAGGGCAGGAACTCAACCAAGGAAACTTCAGAGAGGAACTGACTGATGCAGTGACCACGGAGGAATGCTGCTTAGTCATGGTTTGTTTAACCTGCTTTCTTATACACTCAGGGCCACCTCACCTGCCCATGGGTAGAATCACCCACCATGAACTGGGCCTTCCCCCATTGTAGCTAGAGTTTTCCTGGTCCTGCCTGGCCCACGGTCTGGAAAAATCTCTCTCACCCGCCAGTCCTGCAGCCGCTCAGACCCAACCAAGTAAACACACAGAGACTTAACATTGCTTTCAAACTGTATGGCCGCAGCAGGCTTCTTGTTATCTAGTCCTTATATCTTAAATTAACCCATTTCTATTAGTCTATAAGTTGCCATGTGGCTCGTGGCTTACCAGTATCTTACATCTTGCTTGTCATGGCAGTGGCTGTGTCTCTCTGCCTCAGCCTTCCACCTCCCAGAATTCTTCTCCTCCTTGTCATGCCTACCCTATCCTTCCTGCCTGGCTACTGCTGGCCAATCAGAGTTTTATTTATTTGCAACATACAGGACATCCCACAGCACCCCATCAATCACCAATTGAGAAAATGCATATCTCCACATGGCAGCATCATTAAACTTCCTTTGCCCACAGCACCCCTACCTTATTTCTGCCTTCTGCCGGCCCCCCTTGGGTTAGTTCATGTAGAATGGTAGACAGTTTGCTTGATAGCTATGATTTCTAAATCTTGTGGTTACATTATCGACATATACATAGCTTTCTCCATACCCACAAAATGAATAGTTCAATGTTCTACACACTTTTGTCCACTTGATGAAGATTAAGTACATACTTCAGTTACAACATCAAATTATTTCAGTAAATGAACTAATCCCATGCCCATTTCTTCATTCACTGTTTTGGGAACAGAGTACACAATCTAGACTAGTGATTGTTCCTGCAAATGATGAGATCAAGTGGATAACAAGGAGGAGGAGTCAAGAGAGACATTGGAAGAAGAACAACAGTAATCCAGCAGAATCAGGAGTACACTTTCTGTTATTGTAAGGACTGGATTTTTCTCCAATGTAAAAACAAATTCCATTTACTTAAAAATAATACATATATTCTGATAATATTTTATATGTCGATGCATTTAAATTTGCAAACTTCTCTTAGTAGTTTTGCAAACTGAGATACGTAAGTTTTATTCACTAGAACTTTAGATTTGGGATTCTTGAATATACACCTTTTTTTTTTAACATGGAAAGATTTCTATTTGATAAATATCTCTAGTTTGACTAAACTAAGAATCCTAAAGATCTTTTAATGCAGTATTTCCTAAGGATTCCAAGGGAGTATCCTCCTAGTCTAAAATTTTAAATAACATCCAATATTCATTTGGAAGGATAAATAATTTAAAGCACTTCTTGTAATTTTCATTTTACAGAATGCCAACATGAATTCCAGATCACCAAAGACTGGCAGAAAAAAATAAACTAGGTTCTTGAATTTCCAACTTTGCTTTTCTACCCTTCAAAATACAAGTATTGTATGTAAGACCTGTTTCTCCTAAACTCAGGCCGGCAGGGGGCATGGCTGCCCTCAGCAGTCTGAGGCCAGGGCAGGTGCTGCTTTCTCAAAGGCAGAATTCTGATGAGGCAGTTAGTCTTCATTCAGCTTTGTTTCCAAAAGCTCAGAATTTTCATGCACTTATCCTTTCTTTTTTTTTTCTTTTTTTTTTTTTTTTTTTTTTTTTTTTTTTTTTGCCTGTCTGGTTTCCATGGAAATGCAGGCTTCTCAGAAAAAGAAAGCCGGGATGCACCCTGCACACAGGCAGCATGTGTTATTTTTGGAGTCAGCTGAGCTGTGAACGTGTCCCAAAATGTCAGGATGAACAGGTCCTGAAAGGGAAGGCAAAGCTATAGATGGAAGAAGGTGTGAGACCCAATTGTTTTCCAGGACTTCCCATCCAGATAGGTTACAGACCACCTGCCTTACATAGGGAGTCCAGGGTGCACCTGGGTAAACACTGATCAGGGCAGACGGTGCGATGCAAACTGAAGCAATATTACAAACATGGTCTGGTGGCATCAATAGACACTTGTTTAATATGTTTTGGGGAAATACAGAGACATGGTTTTATTTAAGTTTAGGTTTAAATAAAGCTATCATGAGCTTCAAATCTCTAAACGTATATTGTATAGATGACTCCATGAAGACTTCCCTAATTGAATTATTTTTTTCTTTGCATAAATGAAGTTTTGAGATATAGTTTGAGAATAAGATATGAAAAAATTTAAAACAAGTTTGTCAAATATTTCATGTCAGGTAGTAGGAATTCCATTCGTCGTTTCTTTGTATGGTACATTCCCTTACAAACTAAACTCAGACACATCTAGAAGTGTGCTCTTTTAAACCAGTAATTCTCACTCCAGTCAAATGCGCAATCAAAAATAAAGGCCACAGACACTTATGAAGGAAGACATCACATGTTATGTGGAACAAAGTTCAAGAACATCATGTGAAACAATTTATAAGGAATCGTTCACTCATTTTGTGTTCATTATCATTTACTCATAAATCCTGAGCACAGGAAGGAAGCTATATGTGTCAGATAAAATGCAAATTCTTTTAACGCCCTGACACAAGTCCCTGGATATTGACATAGAACAAAGGACAAGGAAGTCACTGACAAAAAAATAAACAAGACAGCCTGCAGTGTGACACAGAGGAAAACAACCAAAAAGAAGATAAAAGTGGATGCTCGTGAAAACCACACAAATACATTTCTTTAATATTTCAAGGGTGACAGAAGTTAATATCACAAATAAAGTAAGACATAAATAAACAAGAAGTCAGTAAAATAAAGGTTCTAGGAGAAAGGAAAAAGTTCTTACGAATTAGAGGTGGAAGCTCTGTTTGGCCGTGATGAAAAATGAGGCAATAAAGTTGTACAAAGAGCCAATTTTGATTCCTTTTCCTTTTAATATGACAATAAAGGGTTATGATGCAAAGAGGGGAAACGACTCCCAGTCGCCGGCACATACAATAAATAAGACGGTGTTGACAGCAGCACTAAGCAAATGCTGCTGAGGGAGCTTGGCGAGTGCGAGCAGTGAGAAATTTAAAATGAGAATAGTTTCCAGATCAGTTCTAAATTCTGTAATACACGGTAAGACGGCATATTGACAAGTACATAATTGCATTCTCGTACATCAGTTGAAACTTGCCTTCTATTTATTATGTACTTAGCAGGTACAACATGGTCTTTTGCTATACTGGTTAAATGAAAGTATTTTCACAATCCCGCAAATGAACCTCCCATCACATTACATTTTTCCATATGCACCTTTGTGGTGGTAATCTAATTGTACTGAAATATTATTTTGATTGTATGTTAATAAATAAAGTTGTCCGGGGGTCAGAGCTATTAGAGCCATAGCAAGAGTGTGGCGGTGGTGGCCTTTAATCCCATAGATATCTGTGTGTTCAGGGATACAGCCAGCATTGGAGACATATGCCTTTAGATATCTGTGTGTTCAGGGATACAGCCAGCATTGGAGACATATGCCTTTAAGACCTAGGGGGCTGTACATTCAGACAGTGACGAGGCAGTCATGTGTTTGGGTTTACAACCAATGAGAAGGCAGAACAACATACTATAAAAAAAAAGAACAGACAGGAAGTAGGTCTCTTTCGCGAAGCTGGGACAGCAGGAGGAAGGGTGAGATTTTAGCTCTGAGCTCTGACCTCTCGGCTTTCTCTTTTACATTGTTTCTGTGTTTCTTATTTAATAAGACGGTTGGTTACATCAACACACCTTTGTGGGGTTTGTGTGGTGTGGTGTGGTGTGGTGTGTGTGTGTGTGTGTGTGTGTGTGGGTGTGTGTGTGTGTACATTCATGTGCAAAAGCATCTAAAATTAGCCTAAGCAAATATTTAATGTACATGATTTAGTAGATTTCTCGCATTGTGTGTTAGATCTCTGCAATTATTTATCTAATATAACTGCAAGTTTGTAGCCTTAAGATCTACATCCATATCTGTCCTTCCTCCCAGGACTTACCACTATTCTACCTCCACTACTGTGAGTTCAACAGTTTTACATTATATGAATCCAAATATATAGAAACAGTATAATGATAGTTTCAGGGGGTGGGCATTCATGTACCAAACATACAAACTCTCTGTTACATAGGAAGAGTAATTTAAAAATGTATGTTGCCCAACTAGTGGAGTGTAGGTCAAGACAGTATATTATATTCTTCAAAACTATTGAATGTACATCTTGTGTTCTTACCACAAAATGATAAATATGTGAGGTACTATAATTATTCTGTACTCTGGTTATAATTACATAGCATATTCATATGTTTCAAGATTAATTTATATTTTATATATGCATATATATGTATATATACTGAATTGCACTTAATTTTTAACAGTGTACTTATTTCTTCAAAGTGAAAAATACTTTCCAATATCCAGAAACAAATGTGATTAAATAATTTTTAGAACTGAATCCATGAGCACAAATATGACAGTTTGGGAAATAATACAAAATGGATAAAAAGGAAAAAATGAGTAACTCGTGACCCTCAGTGTGATGGCTACTGTTGGTTGTCACTTGACTAAATTCCAAATATGGAGGGCATAAATGTTACAGATTTTGGTTTAATCTGAAGTAGGAAGATCCACTTTAAATCCAAATCCTGAAGTGGGAAGATACATGCCTTTAATCTGAACCACACATTCTGCTGGAAGCCTATATAAGGACATGGAAGAATGAAGCTTTTGCTTTTTGCCTGCTTGCTCTCACCTTGCTAGGAAGTCCATTCCTTCAGTGGCACTATAGCCTACTTCTTTCGAATTCCAGCATCTACTGAAGACCAGAGGAGACATCTAATGTGTGAACTGAGCAACTCTGGATTTTTGGATGTTCCACTCATAGCCAACCATTGTTGGATAAGATGGACCACAACCTGTAAGAGAGAGAGAAGGAAGAGAAAGAGATAGAAACACACAGAGAGAGAGAGAGAGAGAGAGAGAGAGAGAGAGAGAGAGAGAGAGAGAAAAGGGCAGAGAGACAGATAAATTTATTGTATAAGTTTCTATTACTCTAAAAGAACCCTGAATAATACAGCCATGAAACTTGGTTCCATAATGAAAATGCTATTTTACACTATTTTATTCATATTGTGGAAAGTTATTTTGTCTTGGCTTCCATTTCTTATTTTCCTGTGTATCACTACTCACAATTTTTGCCTTTTACTTGCATATATCTAACTCAGAATAATAATGCAAAGAAATAACACACATTATATGCAGGCCTATATCATATGATGTAAGTGTTCGATGAAATATGTAAATATGTAAATTGTTGAAGGAAATCATGGAGATTGACAGAGAAGTGAATGTGTAATATGACAAAGCCCATTTACAGGTTTAAATACTGACATCCTAATATTCCAACAGCTCAGTCATCCACTGTCTGAAGCTCAGTGACCTGTTTTAACATCACCTGCTCCTAGGTGTTCAGCATAATCATCTCATCTGTCAAAACATCAGGGATGTCAAGGTCAGACAACAAGCAAAACTGAAAAGTTGTGATTAAAAAATACAGGTAGTTCTGTAGGTTCTGGCTGGTTGAAGTTACTTTAAGTGAAAAATAACATTATCTGCCATTATTATTTGGGAATGAGCCTGATTTTCCAAATCTGCATATTCTATTTTGTTTTCATTTCATTGAATCATATTTTATGTGTGTGTGTGTGCATGTGTGTGTGTGTGTGTGTGTGTGTTTGTGTTGTCTTAGCCAGTGTTCTCTTGCTGTGACCATAACAACTTTTCTAAGGGAAACCATTTAATTTGGGCTTACTTGTAGTTTTAGAGGTTTAGTCCATTGTTATCATGGTGGAAAGCATGGCTGTGTGCAGACAGACATGGTACTGGATAAGTAGCTGAGAGTTCTACATCTGGAGCCACAGGAAGCAGGAAGAGAGCAGAGATTCTGGGCTTAAAATAGGTTTGTTTATTTTATTTATTTATGTATTTATTTATGTATTTATTTATGTATTTATTTATTTATTTATTTATTTATTTATTTATTTATTTATTTATTTATTGAAGCCTCAAAGCCTACCCCGAGGGACTTACTTCTTCCAACAAGGTCAAACCTCCTAATATTTTCAATAGTGCCATTCTTTGGTGATGAAGTATTCAAATCTATTCATGAGCCTATGAGGGCCATTCTCATTCAAACCACCTTATGTATGTATGTATGTATGCATATATGTATGTATGTATGTATGTGTATATATGTGTATATATGTGTATATAGATGCATGTATGTATGTATATCCCTTACTATAACCTGCTCCGTCTTTATAATGTTATTTGTATGTATGTTTTCAGGGCTGAACTTTTGGCACTGGAAAACCAATTTGTGTGCTCTTCCCACAAGAAGAAGATCACTTCTCCACTCCCAGTTTTTCTTAGATGCCTATGATTCTTTGTGTAGGGTTGAGGCCTTCTGATCTTTTCTCCATCCAGGCTAGCATGTGCTCACTGATATGATCCTTATTCAGCTCATGTCTGGGCGGTAATATAAGTTAGACTTTATGGGTATAACTTCTGATTGACCTGGACCAGCAAGTTGTTTTTCATTGATAGGGCCTGAAAGAGAAAACCATGAAATCAGAAGATAAAGAGGATAGAAAATAGAGAAGATAAGGAAGTTTGGAATCAACAGGTCTTACACAAGCAAGGTTATTAAGATGCAGAGCATCTAATATACTACATCCAAAGAATAAATGAAACAGAATCAGCAAAAAACTATCATACAATGGGACTAAGTCAGAAAAAAAGTTAAACAAACATTGTTACATAAGGAGAACACAGGGTATCTCAAAGCATTACAGACTGAGCACATAGGGACCTTGGGACTGATAATCATAGCCCTGTATGGTGGGAAGAATTGGAGTCTCAGGATCTGAAGCCATAGCTCCCCCAAATCCCTGGCCCCAGGCCATTACTGGCTCTGCCAAGCATATTCCCGGTCTTAGAAAATGAGCTACATCCTTCCCTATATATAAGGTCCTCAGGGAAAAGCTCCCACAGCCCTGGTTCCAGACTATTATTGGCCTTACCAAGCATGTTCCTAGTTTTAGACAAGGAATTAAATTTCTTCTCTGTATAACATGGCCTCAGGGTAAGATCAGTATATTCTGCTGATCAGTATAGGCCTCAACATCTGATGTTACAAAGAGATTCAATCTTCCAGAAAACTCCTTGACCCTCTGGTTCTTACAATCTCCACTCTCATCCCTTCATATTCTTCAATGTTTCCAGAACCTTAGATATGCAAGTGTTTTGTAGATGTATCCATTGGGAGAGGGCTCCACAGCTCTGCAATTTGATTGGTTGTGATTTTCTATATGGTCTCTGTCTGTGGCAAAAGAGAAGATTTCTTGATGAGGGGTGAAGACTACACTTATTTAGGGTATAAAGACAAATACACTTTTAAGATAATAGTAAAATAGATTGTATGAGATTTAAATGTGAGTTTTCATTTGACTTTAACTTATGTAGACTGGGGTGACCTTTGAACAGAAAGAACAGTTGGCTTGAGTATTATTAAAGGTCTAGAGTAAGTGCAAAGCAGAGCAATCAGAGAACACATAGAAAGAAATAAAGAGAAGCCTCTGGTTTCCTCCACACTTATCTCCCAGTGTGCATCTGATGAAAAAAGGAGCAGAAAGTCATAAATAATAGACATGCACTTTGCAAGCTTGCCTCCAGGAAATCTATCCTTGATGCTTCACAGTGGTGGGTCAGGAGGATGTGTGCGGACCTTTGCTTTTTTTGTGCCTCTGTTTTATTATTATAAATATAGAAAAATTCACTCATCCTGTCATATTTGTAGGCATTCTTGGAAGTAGGTATCACTTGGAAATAGGCATTCCTAATCAACACCAGCCTTGTTCGTAGGGGATCCAAAACACTACTGAACCTTTATCCAATTTTTTTAGATTGTATATAACAGGTTATTCACCTGGGTTTAGAAAATACATGTAAAGGCAAAAAGCAAATAATAGATTCTTCCCTCATCCAATGCATCCTGACCAGAGTTTCCCCTCCCTCCACTCTGCTCCCCATCTTCCCTCTCCCTAGATCCACTCCTCCTCTGCTTCCCTTCAGAAAAGAGCAGGTCTCCAAGAGAAAACAACCGAACACAACAAAACAGGGTTCAATAACACAAGACAAAAGCCCTATATAAGAATTTTTGAGCCATTCTGGAGCTTGCCCTTTCTCTTAAATGCCACCTCTAAAATCTATCCTCGTTTTGTTTTACATGATTGGAGAGAGAGAGAGAGAGAGAGAGAGAGAGAGAGAGAGAGAGAGAGAGAGAGAGAGAGAGGAGGTGATGTATGAATACCCATATGCCACAAAACATAGGTGAAAATCAGAAGGCCACTTATATGGAGCCTGCTTTTTCCTCCCACTTTTATGTGACATCTGAGGCCCAAACTCTTATCATCATGCTTGTGCAGGATGCACCTTACGTGCTGAGCCATCTTGCCAGCCCATCTTCTTCCTCTTTTCTAAAAGCATAAGCTCTCAGCCACTCCTTTCATTTTTTCTAGGACTTTTAAAGATACAAAGAAATTAGCAAACAAAATAATCTGATAATCTCTTATAGTTTTTGCCAAAAGGTTAAATATAGAATTCTGATAAGATAATATTTACTCACCAGGATTCTAATCATTTCTAGAGTGGCTGTTAGTATTTGAGAAACATTCATGTCCATGCTCTTCAAAAATTTCACAGAAAATTCAGTTTCATAGAATATTGATACATAAATATATTATAGGACTGGGGACATGCTTCTGTGTAGAGTTCTAGCCTAACATTCATAAAGAAGAGAAACACACACACACACACACACACACACACACACACACACACACACACACACACACGAGACAGACAGAGACAGAGAGACAGAGAGAAAAACCTTGCAATGAATTATGTGATTGAAACCAAAATTACTTGGTTCCATCTATAATTTATGGAGACAAAAACTCTACTGTTATTTTCCAGGCTCTATACTTCAAAGAGCAAATGTTCTCCCTTGAAACTAATGCCAAGTCAAAAGGGCCTTATTTTAAGGACAATATCTCACTTGCAAGTGAATAAACAGAAGAAAAAAACGTTGAACTAAAAATGCTAACAAATATTGTGTGGGATAACTGAACCCCAGGTCTCCTTGTTTGTACCCCAGATTTCTTTCCTATAAAGCAGCATCACTAATGTACACCCCCAAAGTCAGAGAAATTAGAATTGTACAAGAAAGAAAGGAGAGAGTAAGAAATAGGGAAACTGGATGTGTTGATCCAAGCTCGCAGGTGCAGCCTTCTTCGGGATCAGAAGCCCTGCCTAGACTACAGAGTAAATTCAAGGCTACCCTAGGTAACTTAGACCCTGTGGCAAAATAAAAATAAGAAAATTCCTAGAAGGATAGATCAATGATGTGTTGAATAATAGCACAATGTTTATGTAGCAAGCATAAGACTAGAGGTTTACGACCCAGTCCTACAACAGCCAAGTATAAAGAAAGAAAGATAAAAACACAAAGAAAACATCACTCTGTTCATTATAATACTTGAAGTTATTGTTGATTAAATATTTTGTTCCCTATCTTGCCTGGCCATATGCAGCCAATTAACCTCGTTTTTGTGATATTCATTCTATAATAATTACAATCTATTTACCTCTGCACATGAAGTTCTTGAGTATCTCTCTGGACCAGAGGATGAGGATTATTTTTTTTTTTTTTGGCAGTTAGTTTTAATAAACTGGTGATAAACCGATGAACTCTCCATGGTTCATTTCTCCGTTCCCTCCTTCTACGTACTTGCCTGTGAAATTGGAATATCTGAGAATGAGGCTGAGGAAACACTGTGCCTGTAATGAGGGAGGCAGGACCAGTGCTGAGAGATGAGCTCCAAAGAGCAAGGGCCATTCAACTCTGGAGAGTGAGGGAAATGGGGCTACATCAGCTGAACATCTAAGGCCCAACCAAACTCAGAAACCTGGCCATGACCTCCACCATCCCTTTTTGCAAAACAAAGTGATGTCATTTTTGTACATTTACTTACTTTCATAGACACTAATATCTGGGTATTATTGGTATGATGGTTAAATTAATAGGCCAGTTCGGCTGGGTATTAGGAATCCCAGATATTTGATCAAATATCACGGGTGTGTTTATTAAGAATGACCTGAATTGGTAGACTGTAAAAGAAACTGTCATGCCTAGAATGGATTATCCTTGTACCACCAAGTGAAGGTGTAAATAACTAGAACAAAGAGGCTGGGTAGTATGTAGCCATTTCCCACAACTACCTCAGATGGATACTTGGTCTCCTGCTTTTGACTTACATTGATACTTAGCTCCCCCTGGGTCCTCTGGTAGAGCAATATGTGGTCTTAAATTATAGGACATCTCTCTGGCCCCATGTCATAGATTCTTGATTCATTTTCTTCCAGCTGTTGCATTGAGAGTATCAACACCCCCTTTGTAAAAAAAAAAAAAAAAAGGTATTAATAAACATTGTATCTGCTGCTTTATGATTAAGAATCCCAGGTATAAGCAATGCAGGAAGAGCAAGACAAATTCATTGCACTAAGGAGAGACTCAGAAACTTGGGCTTGTAGTCAGGTTCAGAATTTGGACTTACTTTGGAAGCCACTGTTCTTGTTTTTGTTTGTGGTTTTTTTTTTTGTTTTGTTTTGTTTTTCATAATGGCTGTTGAAGCTCCTGTCATTGTATTCAACTTTAAAGCCAAAAGAGAAATGTCAAATACATCACTCTGAAGAAATGAGTTCACCGGGTAGTAAGGGCACATGCCTTTAATCCCAGCATTCAGGAGAGAGAGCCAGCCAGATCTCTGTGAGTTCGAGGCCAGCCTGATCTACAGAGTGAGATCCAGGAGAGGCACCAAAAACTACACAGAGAAAACTGTCTCAAAACAAATAAACAAATAAAAAAAAAAACAAAGAAAAGAAATGAGTTCATTCTATAGCATCCCTGGAAACTTCATCTGTCTAGACTTGGCTGCCCAGAATTCCATGATATAGATAATCCCGACTGCAAGGAACAATCTGTTCTACCTGGCTACATGACTTCAAAACTCAGACTTCTGATACTAGGTAGAAAAAGGTGACTTGATTTGGGGTCAGGAGTGGTAACCTGTGCCTCCTTAATCTTCAAACTTCTCTGTAAATCTGTAAAGCATCGCCCATGGACAACTTAGCTAAACAATAGGTACCCTGATGCTTTCCCATTATCTTCTGGACACCTTCTTGTTCAAGTCTGACATCCCAAACTCCACATCCCTGGCATCACACTCTACCACTGCAGTGTGCCATTATACTACAAGCATCATCATGGAACCTGTGTTCGATGTGCCTCATCCCAAGGGTTTAGAATAGTCCTTAACTCAGGTTTACTGGCATGTGAAGTCTGGGTCCCAAATTAATGTAGCTGTTTACATGTTAAGATATAGATGCATAGTCAATCTCTTTACCACTAGACTCTCATGAGACTCATCGAAAACAGTTCTTTCATGGTTCCTATCTTATCTTCATTTCCTGTTTATGTGATAAAATACCCCCCTAAAGCAGCTTAAGTGAGAAAGGGTTTATTTAGCAAAGAATGACAAATGAATGCCTGCATGCTTGCCACTAGCTTTCTTTCTCTATACACACACAGTTCTGATTCTCCGTTAGGTAGGTAGTCACACTCCAGTTAAAGTAATCAAGACAATCTCCCCCAGACAAATCCACAGACCAACCAGCTCTGGACAAACTCTCACTGAGTTGATTCACAAGAAGTGGATCAGGATACTCACTGTACTCTCTCTCTCCCTCTCTCACCAAAATGGGCAAAGTGGACAACCTCCAAGTCTGTCTCCCACGTGGGATGTTGGAGATGGGTCCCTTTGCTGTGCTCTTTTGCCCACAGAAGGTCACGAGTGAGGGAAAGAGCTGTGCAGCTGACTTCTCTGCAGCACCTGGTTTATTGAGCTTTAATGGGTCCCACTGACTAATCATTATACTCCTATCTGTCAATGGGCAGACAGGTATAGTGAGGTGTAACTGACAGATTGGAAAATTAAAATATATTAACCGAGGTGGTTTGAATGAAAATGGCCCCCAGTGGCTCATAGGGTGTGTGGCCTTGTTGGAGGGAGTATGTCACTGAGGGTGGGCTTGGAGGTTTTGAATACTAAAGCCAGGCCCAGTGTCACACTCTCTTCCCTCTGCCTGCCAATCCAGATGTAGGACTATTAGCAACTTCTCCAGCACCATGTCTACCTGCCCACTGTGATGGTAATGGACTAAACCTGTGGGCTGTAAGCCAGCCTCAGTTAAATATTTTCTTATAAGAGTTGCCTTGGTCATGGTGTCTCTTCACAGCAAAAGAAACCCTAAGATACTAACCTTCGGGGGGATTTTGTTTGTTTGTTTGTTTGTTTGTTTGTTTAAAAACACTCATGAATCTGTACAAACTTGATACATCTTCCTCCTTCACCTTCAGATGGATGCTGTCATGAACATCCATAGGACAGGTCACGTGCTCCTACAAAGCCTTCCTGATGACGGAGGAAGGTATGAGACGCTAACAAAGGATTGCAAGTAGATGCACACAACTCATCAACCATGCAGAGCAGTAAGGATGGACAGACAGACTCCAGTGAATTAGACCACCATCCACTGTGGTAAAGTCCTCTACCTACTCTACGTAACTCTACACACGAAGTGTTTATCCAGGAGTGAGAATCTGGGGCAATACTTTCTACGCATGTCTCCTTTGTGATTGCCGTTTTAATCACAGCACAAAGGAAAGTCAACAAAGTCTACGTATTTAAAGGCCCAACCTAAGAAAAAGTATAACTGAATTCCTTCGCGGCTACAAACGTAATTAAAATGAACCAAGTACTTTAATTTCTCTAAAACCTAAGAATGCAATAATAATAAACGCTATATAGTGTTAGCTCCAGGCTTCATTCAACACTACTGTGTATATCCACTACAAAAATGTGAAATTTTAATATGACAGGGCATTTTAGGAAGAAAAAGCACCATTATAATCAAGAACAAATGCCTTTATAGGGAGACAATATTTTAAAATTAATCTTTTTCTTCTGGTGTAAATGTTAATGTCAGTTTATCAATATCCAGTAATGATGTTCTCTGGTAAATCGCATAAAATTACAGACAAGGCAAAACTATATAATGGCTTCTGTATTAATAGGTAGTCAGCAAGCTGGTACTTTGAGAACAAATATAGTCCATGATTTTGGATGAAATACTTTTTTGGCCAAGACCATAATTGCAAAAAAAATTCCACACTTGGCCACGAGATGGCAGCATCACCTAAAACATAGCAAACAAAAATTTATCAGTTCCCTAAATATTGCTAAAGTTTATCACTGATGAAACTTAAAAATGGCTTCACTGGTAGGGCTCACTGGGTGGTATCATCTTACATTTTGAAGTGAAACCATGATTTAAGGAACATAGCCCCTGAAGAGGAATCTTTACTAAGAGAAGTTCCCCTTGCTTTAAAGAAATGAGATATGATGAAGTGAAAGCAGAGAATACTGGTTAAGCTGAAGGCTGGCACTCCAGCCATCCTGCGTATTTGTATGCACATGGACAAGCATAATACACACGGAGTTATCAATGAAGTCTGAGGGGTTCTACATCACAAATCCAATAGCTGTTATTACCATGAACTGAAAGGTGGATTATTTGTCTGAACTTTTTAATAGTAACAGGGATTGTTTAGAATTATGGTGTTGGCCAATAGGTACTTCATCCAAAGTCATAGATTGTATTTGCTCTCAAAGTACCACCCTGCTGACTACCTATTAATACAGAATAACTTTTCAATAGTAATAGGGATTGGGATCCAAGGTGTAGATGAGAGATCGTCTGGAATAGGACATATTGTCTAGATCATACCATTAGCAGTGCCAAGAAATTAAGATTGCGGCTGAGGGAGAGCACTTTATTTCAGGGAAAGTAGGTATGATCCAAAACCACAGAACAAGATCATCCAAGTGAAATGGAAAGGGAGAGGTAGGGAAAGAGAAGACACATATTCTCTGAGAACTCTCAGACCAGGAGACAGCAGCTGTGTGAGCTACTGCTCAGAAGAGGAACAGCCAACTTCTGGGAAATTATCCAAACAAGAGGGAGGAGGGTAAGGCCAGGCCCAGTGGGGAGTGTGGCAAAGAGGAGGCGGCCAGGCCCATCAGGAAGTGGGGCTGAGTATGGCAGAATCTTTAAAGGTCTTAAAAGGCCCATTCTGATTCTTTTCTTCTGGGTGTCTGCCCAAGGTCAGTGAAATGGCCCAGCAGAGGATGAGGTAAGCCCCGCCCCTCTTCATCCTCTCCCTGACTCTTCCCAAGCTAATCTTCACACTCTCTACAGGTCAGTGCTTCAAATTCACAACAGACCAAGGTGTCCCCTAGCTTCATTCTCCTATGACTCCAGTTCCAGGGAACCCAGCCTCTACCTGCACAGGATATTACATGGTACACATGCATACACTCAAGCAAAAGGACTCAGACACATTAAATATTTTGTTTAAAAAAAAAGGAAGAGGAGTGAGGGGATGCATGAGAAAACAAAAGAACTCTTGGGGTGTTTCTTCATTTAAGGGTGCTAATCCGAGGATGGCGTTTCCACCTTCATGGACTCAACTCAAGCTGATTCCTCACATCTCAATAATCAGAGCCAGTCTTGGAACGTGAAGAAATAGAGTTCGTGCCCAGCAAGAAGCTTGTGCCCTACTGACTGGCGTGTGTGTGGTGCTGGGAGGTGCTGGTCTCACCTCCAGAGGTGAAAACCAATCATCAGAATCATCCAGCTATGAACCCTGTGACCAGCGATGGTGATCTGCCTGTAAGATATACTGGTGCAATCGTGGCACAATGTTATGGGAGTAACTTTTCCTTGGATATAAGGTTCACTCCATAAGACAGAGCCCATATCTGACTCTGCTGAAGTAGTTAAGAACCCAAGACTAGATAGTTCATAGGCCCTTGAGGAAAACCTACTACTATTATTCAACCAACTGAGCATAACAATAAAATAGTCCTAACGACATATCACTATACCCATGGATTAGCAAGCTGCTCAAACCTCATCAGAGAAGCTTCTTCTGGCAGTTGATGGGAACTGGCACAGAGATCCACGACGGGACAAAGCAGAGAGGGAGGGGCTTTGGAACATTCAACCTTAAATGGGATATCTTTACCACACCCCTCCTTTTAAGTATCGGAGATGGATGCGGAAAAAGAGGCAAAAAAGAGCCAGAGATAGTGGGTAGTTCCCAGGCAGCAACATCTTGCAGATACAACAGGCATCATATACTTGTGAACTCACAGAGATTGTGACAACTAGCACAGGACCTACACAAGTTCCTCTTCTAACCAAGAAGCTATTTACTATTGATATCTTTTGGGAAAGGAGAAAAATAATGTTTTCTCCAATGAGTGTAACTGGGTATATCAGCAACACTCCAGTATAGGCCTCATGCTCAGGAGTAGCTGGTTCACACAAAATGGATCCTATGTATTCTCTGTGTGTGCCTTTTGTTTATTTTTGTGGCTTTTGTTTGTTTGTTTGTTTGCCTTGAAGCTTTTTTTCAGGGAAAAAATGTAAAGTTGGATGCTTAGGGAGGTTCAAAGAATCTGGGAAAATTTAGGGAAGGGGAGAGAATCATATAGGATTAAAATACATTATATAAAAAAATCTAATAAAAATTAAAGTAAATAAATACACAACTACAAAAACCATTATCACACTGCAGGTCAGAGCTCCAACATATGGACTTTGAAGGCCAAGTTTAATACTTAATACTCATCATACCTTATGTCTTTTCTCAGTAGGCGCTTATCTACAACCAACTAGATGTCACGTATTTGTGGCTGCTTTGTGAGAAATTTCTAGAATGTACCTCCCTTCCCCTCTTCCACTCTGCCTCATCTGTATGTATTAGCTTGAAAGTAATGTCCTCCCAGCTTCGGCTCTCCATGTAAACCCTCACAGCTCAGGTCAGTCAGCATTCTTGCCGCTGAACAATAAGGTGTCTCCACACTCTCTACCTCTCTGCAGTCACTATCAAGACTACCTTCTCTTTTCCTATTGCATGTCTTCAATAAGGCTGTAAATTATGCAAGAGATGGGTGAGAATTTGTTTTAATAGTTGTGCTGGCTAGTCTTATGTCAACTTGACACATACACTAGAGTTATCTGAAAGCAGGAAACATCAGTAGAGAAAATGCCTCCATAAGATTTGGCTGCAAGGCATTTTCTTAATTAATGATTGATGGGGGAGGGCCCAACTCACGGTGGGTGGTGCCATCCCTGGGCTGGTGATCCTGGGTTCTATAAGAAAGCAGACTAAGCATGACATGAGGAGCTAGCCAGTAAGCAGCACCCTTCCATGGCTCCTGAATCAACTCTTGCCTCCAGGTTCCTGACCTATTTGAGTTCCTGTCTTGATTTCCTTCAATGATGAATAGTGTTTTGGAAATGAAAGCCAAATAAACCTTTTGCTCCTCAACTTGCTTTTTTGTTCATGGTGTTTTGTCACAGCATTAGAAACCCTAAGACATTAGTTATCATAGCAGAACCGTTAAATAAGAGTGCTTTATAAAGCAGCTTAAAAAGATAGAGGCTTCCTTTATTGAAGCAATTTTTTTTTTTTTTTTTAGTAAGCAGAGTGACAATTTGCAAATTTTGCAAGTACACTACCATTCTCAGGGAACCAAGAGTTTAATTTAGATTGTGTGAGTCTAAGGCCATAATTGCACAAGCATTTTTGTTTGTAACTTGCTTTTATTTTATTTACAAAAAAAAAAGATATAGGATAATGTGTGTGGAGGTATTTAAGGTTTTCTTTGCAAATTAGTGACTCAGGTAAGCCTAAATGCAAATTGACAAGGACCACACTAGAAATATGCATTGCTCATAACAAAAAGAGAGGTATCTTTAGGGGAAGATGACCAAAGTGGAAAGCTAATCTGCTGCTTCCATTTCAAGGCTTCGTATGCACCCCACCCACCTGGACCATGTGAACTCATTCCTCTTACTTATATCTGAACCACAGAGTCATGCAACTTAAGTTGAAAGTGTCCTTTACCTGTGACATCTAGGTCTTTAGTATGTATGGAAATAGCTGAAAAAATTCTACTACATTTGAAAGCTAAAGGGGGATATCTAAAAGCATAAATCCCCTTCTAGTGAAAATAACTTCTTTCTAGGGAAAATGACATAAAGCACCATTTGGGTTTGCAAAAAGCAAAACAACACACACACAAACAGATGATTAAAGAAATACCTAAAGGCCAATATCCCTTTACTCGTCTATTAAGTGGCACATGGTGGTTTTATGGGGTTAGTTAAAATTGTATCAAGATTACACTGACTTTGGAGAAACAGATTACTTTCTTGTTTAGAACTATGATGACTACAGTGGCTTTTCAATGCAATATCCTTCAGCTGCCTTGGACATTTGATCACAGGGCAGACAACACTGCAGGAGTTATGTGCAGGCAGGATCAGCCTCACCTTGCAGGATGGACCACATATACAGACCTGCTTCAGAGCTAACTCAAGTTACATTGGCAATTTACTCCAGTTGATGATATGACATCCTAAAAAACTATAGTTTTATGATTTTTTACAATGAAAGAGAATGAGTTCATGTGTACAATGTGCCTGACTTGTCCAGAAAACACCTTTCCAGTAGTTATCCACCACCTCTGGCTCTAACAGTCTTTCTGCCTCCTCTTCTGCTATGATCTCTGAGCCTTGGGAGGAGGCTGTGATGTAGGTGCCCCATTTAGGACTGAACACTAGCAGTCTCTCTTTCTTTGAACTTTGAAAATTTGTGGGTCTCTGTGTTATTCACCATCTACTGAAGAAAGTAACTTCTCTGATGAGAGTTGAGAGACATATGAACAAGAATGCACATGCTTAAGCCAGAGAAGATCCCAGCATAGAGAAGAGGGGTAGGAATGACATCCCACCCCTAACTAAGGAGCTATTAACAACTGATTGCTGGTGGAAGGGAAAAAGGTGGGCAAATTTCTTTGAGTGTGGCCTCTTTGTATCCAAGTATGCCCCAGTGGAAGGCTATACGCTGAAGGGTATGCAGGCAACACAAACAGGGCTTGATTTGCTTCTTTAAGAAAGAGGACACAAAGTTGGATGGGTGTCGTAGAGAAGAGCAGGGGTGGGTCTTGGAGGGGCTGTGGAAAGGAGGGTAAGTACGATCAAAAGACATTGTACAAAGATTCTTAAAGAACTAATGAAAACTTTCCAGAAAAAAATAAAGCAAACATGTTTTACAAAGTATCAGAATGCTATCTTTTCCAGTTCTGGGTGCATAGCTAAGTTCTGAATAGAATGCCTGTGTTTTAGCTGAACAGTACGTACATGTCTCTGAAAGAGCTGAGTGTTCTGATCCAGTAGACAGTTTTCACGTGCTTTAGAGTGATACAGAACCTGGGAAAGCAAACAAAGCTCTTCTAGTTCCCTGCCAGTCTGGGAAAGGGAATAATACCTCCACTCACTTTGAAGCATGAGTGGCCACATTTTGATCATTTCTATTGCCTAGCCCCAAAATAGTTTCCTCCTCAAGGCTCAGGGGACATCATGGGAGAGGGGTCAGGCAAAAGGTAAGGAGAGGGTTCAGAAATTTCAATTCTAAGCATGCCACAGCTACTAAAGTAATGAACTCATGGCAGCTGTAGTTACTTACACAAAGCCAACACATGATTGACACTGCCAATAGTCAGTCATAAATGGAAAAGGACTCATACTGACTACTGATAGATCCTTGGGATGAGTGATCACTGCCTTCAGTTGTATGCCCATTGCTGAGACCACTGGGCTCCACGGGACAGTTCTAAAGCCATGGTCAGATAGACCGGCCTGGTTAAATGGAGTGAGTCAAAAGAAGAAGGAAGGAGGGAGAGGAAGAAGAAAGGAAGGAAGGGAAGAAGAAAGAGAAGAGGATACAAAGACACCGATATGGGGAAGAGCCTTGCAGGGTGGAGGAGGATAATGGGGTAGGACAGAAATAGGAGAGGGTGGTGGGATTAATGCCTTATAAACACATATGAGATTGTCACAGACCAAATTTAATTGATTAAAATACCCTTCTAAATAAACTAATTAAATTGTCTCTGATACAGGTAAAATAAATGACTTCCCTTTAAATGTCAGTGATGACTCACACATAGTTCACCTTCCTTTCCCCCAGTGTTTTCCCTGCATGGCAGTTGAGATTTTCCCATAAAACCTGGACACCAAACCCAGTTCACAGATAGAGAACGAGGAACAATGGTTTCCCATGCCCGTAAAACTGTGATTTTTTTTCTACTTTATCCTGACCTCACATGCCTTCAAAAATGCCCAATGTGAAACTTAATTTTAAATGCATGCTTGTTGTACTTACTCAAGTATGCCTATTGCTCAAATAAGAAAAGCAAGAATATGGTTTTTGTTGTGGCGATTTTTTTAATCCCATTTTTTGATCCCCTATCTTATTGGCTCCTTAAGCACGCCTCGTTTTCAAAGATTCTCATATCATTTGAGAACTGCAGTGAAATTTGAAGCAGAAGAAGATTTCAATTTGGATAACAAATTCACTGACAGACTTTGAATAATCTCATCATAGACGCTATTATTTTATAAAAGAAAAATCATGTAGATTCTCCCTTGTGGCTGGAACTGTGTGTTAAGAGAGATGTAAAAACATTGATACAATCCACACAGACAAAATCCTCTACGGATAAATGGGAAAACCAACTCTGCTGCTATCTTCTTGGGATTCCTCCTTCCAGAACTGAAATGACTTTTATTGTTTCCATCAGTCAGTCTGCACTCTGTAATTACAGCAACATCTAAAGCATCTGATGTGAAAATCACTTCTAAGCTACTTTATATGCCAGAAATTGCTTTATAGTAATTCAGATGTATTGGTTGTACATTTATTTAAATATTTCATGTATTTCCCTTTAGATACAGGTGTAATGTGTCGACATGCACAGCAGGGGGCAGGCACGGTCTGTGTCTGCTCAATCATACTGATAAATGCTCCTAAAAACAAAATGAACTTAATACAGTTTTTGCTGTTGTTTGTTTCTTTATTCTGCTTTTGTTTGTTTCTTGTGTTCTATCAAACAAAGCTTTTGCAGAACCTTTATTTGTGTTCCATGGTTTTCCTTTTTAGATAGCATAAAATATCATCTTTGAAATAAATCAGTGAAAAGTTTTGTCAGTCCTTATATTCTGGGAGATATTATTCAACATAAGAACAAATGATTCATTTTTCAAAGGTAAATAAGTAGCAATCTACAGTACTTATTGAAGAGGCCAGATAATTAAAACAGATTGTTAATTCAATCATAAACCACTACAAATAATATGTGCAAATCTTTTTACTAATGAAACAAAATTATCACTTTATTCAAATGGTAATAACACTTGTGTCTCACATAAATATTTCTTCCCAGCAACATTACCATCTGAATACCCCCTAAATAACTGATTATCCCCCCCCCATTCCCCATCTTCAGTTAGTTCTCACTTTTTGTTTTGTGGATAGAAAAGTGCTTCAAAGCAACATCATCTCAGGGTAATGGGAACAGTATTCTTACTATAGTTGATATTTTGCTGTTTCTCTTAATGTAGTGTTTGAAAATTAAAACAATTAATTCTTTGCACAAGGATGTAACTCATTGTGAGCTTTCACTTTTACCCTGCAGTGAAATTGCTCCCTGAAAAAGCCTGTCCTGTGATTCTGGAGGAATGATAAAGTGAGCATCCACAAACTAGTCAAAGGAGAACGCAAATGGAATCATCTAAGAACAACTCATTGAGTTGTGCCCTCTTGTTTGCGTTTCATAGATAAGGATGCTAGGTTTCTAGGTCACACTGTATCACATGGTCCTAACGATACTCAAAGATGAAGATCTGGTCTATAAAGTATTAGAAAATACAAGGAAATATTGATGCCTGTAACTCACAGAACCCTGTAAAATTCATTTCACTTCTGACTTTTTTTTTAGTTTGGTTCTCTACCTGGGCATTTCATTCAGTGTCCCATGTTTCTGTCAGGACAGAGCTCTCGGAAAGCTAAGATAAAAAGAAAAACAAAGTCGTTTCTGGTCAGTCTGAACATTCAAAAATATTCTTAGAGATGATGGTATTATATATTTGATGTGGAAAAACAGAACTTCTTTCAAGAAAATATCCTTTCTGTTCTAAAACACTACCCTTGAGTTTTAGAGGATATGTTTCGAACTACGTAAGAAGCTTCCCTCTCAAAGTCATGTTTCAACAAGAAATTATTGGTTTATTTTTATAAAGAGTAATGTTGTTTACAATGTGCCCTCACTGTGACAAAAAAAAATCAATATGTGGTGATAAAGCCTAGCTACAGAGCAATACTCAAGTTCTGAAGATGAACACTAAATAAATATATGAATATCTCTCAATATCACAACTCAATTTTCATGCTACACACCACTATTTATTTATTTATTTAATATCTATCTATCTATCTATCATCTATCTATCTATCATCTATCTATCTATCTATCTTACATCTGGACGGCAGTTTCTCCTCCCTCCTCTTCTCCCAGTCCCTCACTCTACCTCCCCTCTACATCTCCTCACCCCATCTACTTTTCCATTTCTGTTCAAAAAAGAGCAGGGCCTCCCATGGATAGCAACAGAATATGGCATATCAAGTTGTAGTAAGACAATGCACCTCACTTTGAATTAAGGCTGAGCAAGGCAACCCAGTATATAGAAGAGGGTCCCAAAAGCCAGTAAATGAATCAGAAACAGTCTCTGCTCCTATTGTTAGAACTCCAACGAGAAGACCAAACTATACAACTGTCACATACGCGAAGAGGGCCTAGGTCAATCCCATGCAAGCTCCCTGGTTGTCAATTCAGTCTCTGTGAGCCCTGCTTAGTTGATTCTGTGGGTTTTCTTTAGAACACACCTTTAGATCACGTATCTTCTGTTCCTTTATGACATGAAAGGAGACAAATTTTATGATCTAGGTAAATGTGTTTTCTAATAAACCAATCAAACCAAACAAATTCATTTAGATTATTAGTCTGTACTTGAGTGAGGACCTTCAGCTGTGGTGGTATTGTGTTCCCCAAAATATTGTGCACGCTAATAAACTCATGTGGGATCACAGAACAGAACAGCCACAATATTAAACATAGAGGATAGGCAGTGATAGCACATGCCATTAATCCTAGCATTCCAGAGGCAGAAATCCATCTGGATCTCTGTGTGTTCAAGGATACAGCCAAGCATGGTGACTCACGCCTTTAATCTCAGGAAGTGATATCAGAAAGCAGAAAGGTATATAAGGCGTGAAAACCAAAAACTAGAAGCATTTGGCTGGTTAAGCTTTCAGGCTTTCGAGAAGCAGTTCAGCTGAGATTCATTCTGGATGAGGACACAGAGACTTCCAGTCTGAGGAAACAGAATCAGCTGAAGAACTTGCAAGGTGAGGTAGCTGTGGCTTGTTCTGCTTCTCTGATCTTCCAGCATTTACCCCAACACCTGGCTTAAGTTTGTTATTGTTAATAAGACCATTTTAACATTCATGCTACATTCA
Source organism: Peromyscus leucopus (assembly GCF_004664715.2). Lineage (NCBI taxonomy): Eukaryota > Metazoa > Chordata > Mammalia > Rodentia > Cricetidae > Peromyscus > Peromyscus leucopus. The sequence continues at coordinate 9,218,810 of NC_051072.1, read as the reverse complement.
GCTGCTGTCATCTGTTTGGGAATTCACGTGGATAAGAATAAAAAATATTTTTGTAAAAATAATCTAAAACCAATGCCAAAATATACGTTGAAATTAGTAGATGAATATTTAATATGTATACTTTTTTGAAATTAAAACTAAATGATAGGGAAAACAGCAAAAGTAGTATGTTCTTTTATGGAGGAAAAGTTACCCTCCTTAGCAATGATACTGAGTCTTAAAAAATTATGTCGAGGAGAGGTTGACTAATCAGTGACTTTTACTTGCTAAGATGATAGAAGATGATAGATAGATAGATAGATAGATAGATAGATAGATAGATAATAGGTAGGTAGGTAAGTAGATAGATGATAGATTTATAGATAACAGGCAGATAGACAGATACATAGATAGATGATAGACTGATAGATTTATAAATAGATGATAGGTCAACTGATAGATTGATAGATACATAGATAGATGATAGACAAATATATAGATGTTAGATGATAGATAAGTAGAGAGACAGACAGACAGATAGATAATAGATAGATAGATAGATAGATAGATAGATAGATAGATAGATAGAGAGATAGAGAGATAGACAGTCAAAGTTGATACTCAGTTGAAGAACTGGTCATAAGAGCAACTTGGTCAGAGAACTTAAGAAAATTAATTACTTGGGGGAAAAAAGATCATTTTAAAGAAGACGGGGAGATAGTGGTGGAGGAAACCATGGGAGGCCTGTCCCTTCCTGAACAGAAGCAGAAGGGGAGGTAATAGGAGGAGAGGTGGGAAGGGAAACTGCAATTAGATAACTCATGGAGGGTTTGTATTAATTACTTTTACAAGTGTTATGACACAGCATTGAACAAAATCAACTTAAGAGTTTCTTTGACCTCTTGGGCTCTGGGATACCATCACATGGCAACGGGAATAGTGAATGGTGAAGTTTTCGACGTTTTGTTTGTTGGTTTTATTCCATCTGAGACCCCTCCCCCAGAGATGTGCCTGCTAAACTAACAGCGGTTCTTTCCTAATTAAACCTTTCCAGAACACAGCCTCACAGCCACATGCAGAGGTGGATCCTATGGAGATTTCAATTCCAGTCAAACTGGAAGTCAATATCAGTCATCATGAGATGATTTCATTATTTTTGAAGCATTCTAAGTTTAGTTTTATTTTCAAAATAACAGTTGGCTTTTACATGCACTTTGTACCATGAGTGATAGGTTGTATCTTTGTTCCCAAACTCAGAAACCATTATTTTTCATCCTTTTCTACAATATTTTGTAAAGTTTTGAATTCAAAGAGAAAAAAAATACTGAATGAAATTTAGAATTACAGTGAGAAAAATTTTGGTGAAAAATGAGTTTTATAATAAGATGTAATATAATTAAAATTGTGGGAAAACAAACATTTCTTCATGAATTTTCCAAGGAGCAGTATGTAAAACATGAGCATGACATTGCCTTACTTCTTTTCTCAGTGAGACTATAACAGTTCTAAACTTGAGAAACAACCAAGATATTTCTTCTTTCTTATCATGTCTTTCAAATAACTGTATATCTTTTATTTTAGAGTAACTGATTTTTTGTTAACATGCACATTTTTACCAATATATAAAAATGTGCATGTTAACAAGGAGATGTGAGTTTTTATTAAATTTATTCACTTATTTTACATCCTAATTGCAGTTTCCCCTCCCACCTCTCCTCCTATTCCCTCCCCTTCTGCTTATGTTCAGGAAGGGACAGGCCTCCCATGGATGTCAACCAAGCATGACATATCAAGTTGAGGTTGAACTAAGCTCCTCCTCCATTTTTACAGTAGAGAAACATTAATTTCTGTAATAACTGGATAAAATGTTAAAACATCTGTTTTGCTCCAATGAGGCTGAAATTTGATCCTGGTCTACTTTGTCACATTCTAGTCATTGGGCATTAAAACTGCCAACTTCTTGGTGGTTTTGCACAGTTTCTAGACTTGTGATTCTGTGAGAAAAGTTTTACATTCTGCTGTTGTATAATTTTCTTAGTTATGAATTTACTTCATTTATTCTGTTTTAGGAAGCAGGTTTCAGTCCACGTTCTCATTATTCCATCATAACAATACTTCACAGACAGTTGGTCTGTTTGTTGACCTGTGACTAACTTCATGTTCCTTGTAACCTATATATCATTTTTAAAGTGAAAAAGAAATAGTAATAATTCTTTACCTTCTTTTTAGTCTTTTTACTATTAACTTGACAGTTAACTTGATGCAATGATTTTTTCAATTATCTTACTATTTGATATTAGGAAAAATCCCTGAAAGACAAAGTCAGTTTAAGAGAGTGACAAGAATATGAATTTCCCTATTTAAATCCAAATATTTTCTTTATATTCCATTATACATTAAGTATATGTGAGGTGTACTGGAAGCTTTCCTCAAGCTTAACTTCATTTACCTTGTCTTGGTCTTAGATATATATCAGACCGTTATTTCCACCATGTTTTAGTCCATAAGGAGATAATAAAATTGATCCACTTATTCATTTCTCTGTCCATCTCTGACGTTTCCCATTGCCTCTTATTCTGTTTTATTACCATAGCTGCACTTCTCAAGGCTAAGCCCTTGTGGAGTTTACAAATACTAAACCAAATTTGTTACAATTAATCATTTGATTTTTTTATCTCAACTTTTTTCTTTTGTTATTTTATGTTAAAATTAACTTCTGGAATATATTAAATCATATTAAACCATGTCTAGCAGTTTCGAGCATTGCTTTATTAATCTCTTTTATTTCCTTACGTGGACTCTATGTGAGTGTCTCTGTGTGTATGTATGTCTCTGTGTGCATGTGTATACTTGAGAGACAGAAAGGTTAGATAAAGGCTTTGTTGACGGTCATTATTAAAATATATTTTTATTTAATTTTTTCTCTACTGAGTTTTTCTTTTTAAATTGAATTTATTTTTGCTGATATATAAAAATGTGCATGTTAACAAGGGAATGTGAGCTTTTATTACATTTATTCACTTATTTTACATCCTAATTGCAGTTTCCCCTCCCACCTCTCCTCCTATTCCCTCCCCTTCTGCTTCTGTTCAGGAAGGGACAGGCCTCCCATGGATGTCAACAAAACATGACATATCAAGTTGAGGTTGAACTAAGCTCCTCCTCTTGTGTTAATGCTGATCGAGCCAATTCAGTATGAGGAATGGGGGGGCATAATTTTTTGATTAGTGTATGTAAACATTGTGTGATGCTGGAACCATAGTTCAACATGCACAATTTGATGAAGTAGAGTAATTATTGTAATTTCATTATGATAAATTCTGTCTTGTAGACTTTCTGGTAGATTATTGTTATCTATAGCCATTAAGCTGTGCAGTACACCAAAGCCTTGGCTTCTTTGTAACTGACTGTAGCTCTAGTAAAAATTGACTTCTTTTAATGACATTCTTGTTGAGGAGGCATGTCTTCCTTTGTAACATTATCACAATAGTCATGAATCGTAATCTAATTTTCTGCAGAAACTTGAGCAAGACAGAGATTCAATATTTGGAGGCATAATTGAATTCCTGTTGTGTCACAAATAACAAACATTTCTTTGGTGATAGATTGAATATGAAGCCTTTGCCCTATTAGCATAGGATAATAAAGCCCATAGGCATAAGGGATGTTTAAGGATCACTACAAATTACAGGATAAGAGGGGATACAAAAGTAAAACACTGGAATATTTCTCCTTGTATGCACACACACACACACACACACACACACACACACACAAATACACACACATGCTTTCCACATTCTTTTCAAACATTCAAGATTCATGGACCATCAGGAATCATCTCATGATGAGCTGTTTATAAACACAATGTTAATCAAGAGTTCAGGACGCTGAAAATATGTGCTGTTAGGGACATTTGCAAGATTGCTGTACTTGAATAGAATAATTGCTCTTGTGTAAAGTTGATCCACGGTAGGAATCAGTCTGCCCATTTACCACAACATCTAGTAATTCTTGGGGAGAATTTTCTTTGCTTACTTCCACAATATCTGCAAAAACTCTGCCAGTATTAATTCAAGTAAACATACAGTTGTGCACTGATGAGTTTTCTCAACAAACTCAAAGTTTCTTTCAAGCCATTGAAATCTATCAATGACACTATATTATGGCAGCATTTGTCAAGTCTACCATACCTCTTCTAAACTGTGACAAATCCTGCATATAAAAAAGGCCATAGTAGAATAAGGAATAAAGAACCAATGGTTCTTTGAAGCTCTCCAACAACAATCCATATCATGTGATTTACTTTAACTGAAACAATTCTTTCTGTAGGTAAAATAGAAAAAGATGGAAATTGGGAGGCACAATACAAAAGCAAAAGTAAAGACTTAGTATTCATTTTAAATCCAATGAAGGTTGCTTTATCATAAATTCATTGTCACAGAGATACTAAACTAAATTTCGAGCCCATGCTTATACAGGGCAAGATAAGGCATAAACATGTACAGGTATGGTATTTTAACACTGTTTGGCTAAGTCTGTTGTCTCCTTCCATCTGACCATCTCAACTTTCCTTTGATGTCTGTAACCGCTTTGTCTAGGGCTTCTGATACCAGTGGAGTTTAAATTGGGGTCTGAAAATGAAAAGGGGGCTGAGAGTTAAATTAGAGATAATGGATCATCTTCTTGTGATTCTGAGGCAACTGCAGCATACCTAACTTACTGCTACCTTTCCAATGGCATCAAGGGACTTCAAAAACATAGTTACATATTCAGCACCAATTCATTCTAATAGCAACATGCAGGCACTGGCCTAGCAAAGACACGGTAGAAAGAAGTATGTCGTGGATCATCTGGCACACACAATATGAGGGAGATGGGATAGAAATATGACTTAGAATGAAGAGAGTCAGAAAGCCTTTAGAACATTCTCACAGAGACAGTTTATGATAAGATGTATAAAGGAGTGTGTCAGGTGTTTAACAAAACCTTTTTGTAGGTAATTTGCAAAACAGAATTAACTGGAATTCTGGCAAACAATCACAAAACCTGCAAAGAGTATAAAAAGTGTTCACATATGAAAAAGTTAATAGGTACTATCCTAAATTGTGAAGATATTATCAATAAAGAGGAGTGAACATTCAAGAAAACATTCTAAACTATTAAAGAGAGTTAGAACAGCACTTGAAAAATCAGAACAGTGAAATGTTACAAAGGGATATTGATCTGAAGGAAGAAAACAAAAAAATATGGATGACAGTAACTGATGAATTCAAATATTATAATACCTTGTTTCCATTTTACAGATTTTCAGTTTATCTTCTTTGTTGGTGGAGTTTTCCTGTCCCACAGCCACTGTCAAATAATCACTCAGAGGGGTAATATTAATTATAAATGCTCGTCCAATAGCTTAGGCTTATTACTAACTAGCTCTTGTGTTTTAAGTTAACCCATTTTCCTTTTTTACACTCTGCCACGTGGCGGTACCTTTATTAGCATGGCACTTTCATCTGCTCCCTCTGCTTCTGGCTGGCAACTCCAGACTCCACCCTTCTTCCTCCCAGGGTTCTTCAAATATGGCTCTCCTGCCTAACCTTATCCTGTTAAGCTATTGGCCAGTCAGCTTCTTTACTAAACCAGTCACAGCAACAAATCTTCACAGTGTACAAAAGGATTATTCCATAGCACTTCTTTCTTATTACAAATGTTTACGGATGTTCTTAAATTTCTAAATGTCAGTTTTAGTCCTTTCTTTGAAAAGAACTTTAAACATTTAAAGCTTTCAAGCTTCCACAGATCCAGTCTACCTGTACCTGAAAAACAGCTGTCGTGTCAGGAAAAACATCGTCCATGGAGACAACAGGGGCAGTGAAGGCAGAAGCAGCAGCAGTAATGGCATTGCTTGTTTTGTTTTCTTTTGTTTTGTTTTCTCAGAAATCCTAGCACTGTAAAGTTAGGATCACCATGAGTTTGGGGACAGCCCACATATGTTACACAGTGACATTCTGCCAAGAAATCAAATCAAAACAAACCAACAGAACACCTGTCCATTTAATTAAAAAGCACAGCATAGGAGGGAATTGGGTGGTAGACTGAAAGGGAAACAAAAAAAAAATGTGGAGATAGGATCCACTGCTGGCATCCAGAGCTCAATCAAGAGTACTGAATCTCCATTTTCCACATGAAACATAGTCACTGTTAGGAAGAAATGAAAATGTCTAATTAAAATGCCATAAAAGTAAGTGTTGCTGTTTCAAAAATGATTTCTTCACTACTGCCTAAGCAGTGCCATCTGAATTTCAAAGGAAAGATGGCTACATCCTGAAGTTAATGTTATCACAAATTTATTCTTGATAGCTACAGATTATGGAGTTAGGTAATTAATATGACTGGATAATTTTCTCTTATTTAATCTCATCTGGAAGCCAGGGCTTTTTTATTTACAGACATAAGTAAGGAATGAGAACTTCCTCCTGTGGTCTCCCTAAGCTCTGGTTGTCCTCATCTTCATTTATACCCAGATAAATAAATACCAAGAAAGGAAGAGTTAGTGAGCCTCTAGCCAGTGTTCAGTTTCTACAAACTTTTATGAGAATGAAATACCACATGTGGGGAATTCTTCCAGGAGTCAAGATGTGGAAAAATACTAGGGATGATCCCCAAAGAGGTTTATGTGAAAGGCTCCCAATTGAGCATCTACTTCAGGGCTCCAAGAGAAGAAGAATACAAGACGAGTCAACCCCTGAGCTCAGAAATAGCAAACTTCCATGGAAGTGACAGAAAAACCATCATATTTTTTTATCTGTTGGGAAATCCTTTTTTTTTTTTGTTTTGTTTTGTTTTGTTTTGTTTTTTCAAATTGACATGATGGTAATTTTCCTGACATACTCTACACGTTTAGCAGCCTTATGATATCCCATGGAAATAGAATCTCCTATGATTTAGATTTACAGCCTCAATATTTAGGTAACCCACAGGTGTAGATGCATTTCTAAAGACAACTCAATTTCACATGTAGGGAATTATGAATATATTTCTGTATCTGGCATCCCGCAGATGGAAGTTGTAAGCTCACAGCTATTCATTGACTTTCTTTTTGGGAATAACTTATGTTAAATACATCTAGTTAGACATACTCTCAAAGGTACATTGAAGGGACTGATCTTGTTTCTTGGAACTGTGTTTTTGAGAATGACCCTGGTGAAGAATAATACAAATATATGTATATATACATATACATATACATATACTGGTTAATAAGCAATCACAACACTTTTGTTTACTATTTTATGTTAGGTAAGATAGGCAAAATATATACAAGTGTCGTATTATAAATAAGAGTTTAGGGCATATACCCAAGGAATGCTGATTCATACCATAAAGATACATGCTCAGCTATGTTCATAGCAGCACTATTTGTAATAGCCAGAACCTGGAAACAACCTAGATGCCAGTCAACGGAAGAATGGATGAAAAAAATGTGGTACATATACACAATGGAGTACTACTCAGCAGAGAAAAACAATGAAAGCATGAAATTTGCAGGCAAATGGATGGAACTAGAAAAAATAATCCTAAGTGAGGTAAACCAAATCCAGAAAGACAGTCATGGTATGTACTCACTCATAAGTGGATTCTAGATATAAAATAAAGAACAATCAGACCACAACCCATAGAACCATGAAGGCTATATATATAGCATGGAGGTCCCTAGGACGACTGTGGCTTATAATAAATTTCGGTTTTACTCAATTATTGAAAAAAATAGCCAAATGAATGGAAACACATGAACTATGAACCAAAGGCTGAGGGGCCCCCAGCTGGATCAGGCCCTCTGAATAGGTGTGACAGTTGATTGGCTTGATCAGTTTGGGAGGCAACTAGGCAGTGGGACCAAGTCCTGTGCTCATTGCATGAGTTGGCTGTTTGAAACCTGGAGCTTATGCAGAGACACTTGGCTCAGTCTGGGAGGAAGGGACTGGACCTGCCTGGACTGAGTCTACCAGGTTGATCTCAGTCCTCGGGGGAGGCTTTGCCCTGGAGGAGGTGGGAATGGGGGGTGGGCTGGGGTAAGGGGAGGGGGTGGGAGGGGGGAGAATAGGGGAACCCATGGCTGATATGTAGAACTGAATGGTATTGTAAAATAAAATAAATAAAATTAAATAAAAAAACTCACAGATTAAAAAACGTAACATTTGCTGAACTCATAAAAAAATAAGAGTTCAGTTAATAAGTTGTTGAGCCAAATTACATAAAGTTGTCAGTTAAGTTATTTTTTATTTTTATTTTTTCCCTTTTATTAAAAATAGATTATTTTCTCACATAATATATTCTGATTACAGTTTCCCTTCCCTCTACTCCTCCCAGTTCCTCCCCACCTTGAATCACATCCAGAACCACCAGCTTTTTGTCTCTCATTAGAAAGTGAAGAGGCTTCTAGAGGATCATTTTAATATAATGTAACATAATATAATTAAACAAAACTAGCCCATCAGGATACGAAACAGACAAAGAGAAGGAAAGGCATTCAAGCAAAGGCATAAAAAAATATTCAGATCTAGACAAAGAGATCAGTTGTTTGCACACACAGGAATCCCATAAAAATATGAAACTGGAAGCCGTAATATATACCCAAAGGACCTGTAGGGTAAAAAGAGACAAAGAGGTATATAGACAAAATAAAATAATAATATAGGATTTTTTAAAAAGGAAAAAAAATTACACATTGTGAGACAAAGAACCTCTTTCTGTTGGCCATCTACTGCTGGGCATGCAGCCTACCTTTAAGCATAGTTTGTTTTCCCAGTGAGACTCCAATAGAGAAAACTAAATTTTCATTTGCAAGTGGTTACCAAATGGAGATAGCTTCTGGGTTAGGGAAGGAATCATATGCCACTTCTCCATTCAGCTCTACACCCCCATCTTGTGAAGACCCTTGCCATCCACTCCTCCTCTACCTCCATTTAGAAAGGGTCAGGCCTCCCATGGGCATCAACAAAGCATGGCACACCAAGTTGAGTCAGGACCAAGCTCCTCCCTTGCTTCAAGGCTGGGCTAGGCAACCCAGCACTGGGAATAGGATCCCAAAAGCCAGTTCAAGCACCAGTGACAGGTCCCCTGCTGGGAACCCTACAAACAGACCAAGCTACATAACTCTCTCACACATGCAGGGGGCCTAGGACTGTCCCATGTAGGCTCCCTAGCTGTGGGTCCAGAGTCTGTGAGCTCCCACGAGCTCATGTCAGGTGTCTCTATGGGTTCCCCCATCATGACCTTCACACACACACACACACACACACACACACACACACACACACACACACACTGATCATACAATTCCTCCTCCCTTACTTCAACAGGACTCTGGGAGCTTAGTCCAGTGCTTGGCTGTGGATCTCTGCATCTGCTTCCATCAGTTACTAGATGAAAGCTCTTGATGACAATTAGGGTAGTCATTAATATGATTACAGGAGATGGCCAGTTCAGGCACCCTCTCCACTATTGTTAGGAATTTTAACTAGAGTCATCCTTTGGATTCCTGTGATTTTCCTTGGGATCAGGATTCTCCTTAACCCTGAAATGGTCTAATGCTCCCCATATCAAGACATCTCTTTCAACCCCACCCCCACTCCTCCACCCTGCCCCCAGTTTACTCAAGGGATCTCTTCTATTTCCCATTCCCAGGGAAACCCATGTGTCCATCTTTGGGCCCTCCTTGTTACCTAGCCTCTTTGGTGCTGTGGATTGTTGCCTGGTTATTCTTTACTTTACACCTAATATCCATTTATGAGTGAGTACATACCATGTGTGTTCTTCTGGATCTGAGTGAACTCACTCAGAAATGAGTTTTTCTAGTTCCATCCATTTGCCTGCAAATTTCATGTCATTGTTTCTTACAGTTCAGTAATACTCCATTGTGTAAAATTACCACATTTTTTTATTCTTTCTTTGGTTGAGGAGCATCTAGGTTGCTTTAAGGTTCTAGCTATTATAAATAATGCTGCTATGAACATAGTTGAGCATATATCCTTGTGATATGATTGAGTATTCCTTGGGTATATGCCCAAGATTGGTATAGCTGGGTCCTGAGGTACATTAATTCCCAATTTTCTGACAAACCGACACATTGATTTCTAAAGTGGCTGTACAAGTTTGCATTCCCACCAGCAGTGGAGGAGTGTTCCCCTTACTCCACATTCTCTCCATCTTAAGCTGTCATCAATGTTTTTGATCTTAGCCATTCTGACAGATGTGAGATTGAATCTGAGTCATTTTGATTTACATTTTCCTGATGGTTAAGAGTGTTGAACAATTCTTTAAGTGTATTTTGGCCATTTGAAATTCTTCTGCTGAGAATTCTGTTTAAATCTGTACCCTATTTTTAATTGGATTAGTTGGTGTTTTGATGTTTAGTTTCTTGAGGTCTTTATATATTTTGGAGATCAACCCTCTGTCAGATGTGGGGTTGGTGAAGATCTTTTCTCATTCTGTAGAATGCTGTTTTGTCTTATTGATGGTGTCCTTTGCCTTACAGAAGCTTTTTTTTCAGTTTCAAGATGTCCCTTTTATTAATTGTTGATCTCAGTGTCTGTGCTACTGGTATTATATTCAGAAAGTAGTCTCCTATACCAATATGGTCAAGGCTATGTCACACTTTGTTTCTATCAGTTTCAGTATAACTAGATTTATGTTCAGGTCTTTGATCCACTTGGACTTGAGTTTTGTGAATGCTGATAGATATGGATCTATTTACAGTCTACATGAGGTCATCCTGTTATGCCAGCACCATTTGTTGAAGATGGTTTCTTTTTTCCATTTTATAATTTTGTCAAAATCAGAAGTTCCTATGTGTGTGGGTTTACAGCAGGGTCTTTGATTTGATTCCATTGGTCCACCAGTCTGTTTTTATGCCAGCACCATCCTGTTTTTGTCACTATAGCTCTATACTAGAGCTTGAAGTCAGGGATGGTGATACCTCAGGAAGTTCCTTTAAAAATGTACATGATTGTTTTAGCTATCCTGGTCCTTTTTGGTTTTGTTTTTGTTTTTAATATGAAGATGAGTGTTGTTTTTTCAAGGTCTGTGAAGAATTGTGTTGGAATTTTGATGGGGATTGCATTGAATCCGTAGATTGCTTTTGGTAAGACTGCCATTTTTACTATGTTAACCATACTAATCCATAAGCATGGGAGATTGTAACTGGAGGCTTTTCTCTGTCCCACCCCTTCCTGTAGTCATTCCCAAATAATTATTCAGAGGCTTATATTGATTATAAATGTTTGGCAGATAGCTCAGGCTTATTACTAACTAGATCTTATAATTTAAATTAACCCATTTCTAATAATCTATGTATTGCCACATGGCCATGACATTACTGGTCTGCTGACATCTTGCTTCTTGAGCAGGTGGCCTGAGTCTCTCTCAACCCTGCCTTTTTTTGTCCCTCTATTCAGTTTGGCTTTCTGCCTAGCTATAGGCCAAATTAGCTTTATTTATCAACCAATGAGAACAACACATAATCACAGTGAATAGAAAGACCATCCCACAGCATTTCCTCCTTTCTGTCTAATCAAAAAGGAGTGTTTTAACTTTAACTTAGTAAAAATATATACAAAAAAAACAGTTATCAAATAAGAATTGGTTATAATATTTAGTCTATTTGTTTTTGGCAAAAGTAAAGGAAATATTCTATCATCTATCCTATCTTTGTGAGTCTAAGGTTTCATATTTAATTTACTTTTTATCATAACTAAGGAAAACTATAATTATAACTATCTAGTCTTCAACCCCATCAAAGACCCCAGAATGATATAATATTACCTGACTAAACAGAAAGTGCATCGCAAGCAATTTCCAACATTCTAGAAATGACAAAGACATTTGGCTGTCTGGACAGTCACCCAAAGTTTTTCAGTAATGTCTGGGCATCTATTTTCAGCCTTTAGGACTAGAGTCTCTGGCAGACTTTTTAGTGAAACAGGAAATTTGGAGGACTGCCCTACTTATATTGTCAAAGTTCAGCAGTTGCTTTTCCTTGTGTAATGCTTGTCCAGACTGGAGAGCATGCTTATAATCAGTAGTCAAGGAAATGGCAAATCTTTCCATTTTCTGATATCTTCTCTACTTTCTTGCTTAATGTTTTTGTCATATAGGTCTTTTACTTGTTTGGTTACAGCTATCCAAAATTCAGTTTATTTTTAATGACTTGTGGTTTTTATCATACAAGTCTTTCACTTTCTTGGTTAGAACTATTCCATAATATTTTCTATTATTTGAGGCCTTGTGAAAGGTAAGGAAATCTCCCTAATTTCTTCCTAAATCCATAAGTCATTTGCATATAGGAAGGATACAGATTTGAAAGTGTTTCCCAGTTGTAGAAGTTTCCTGGCAGAATTTTTAGGGTCACTTATATCATCTGCAAATAAAGATTCTTTGACTTTTTTCTTTAAATTTATAGCCTTTGATCTCCTTCAGGTGTCTTATTGTCCTAAGACTTCAAGTGCTATATTGAATGGGTTAGAAAAGAGTGGACAACTTTGTCTTGTTCCTGATTTTAGTGGAAATGTTTTGAGTTTCTCTCCATTCATGTTGATGTTTTCTATGGGCATGCTTCAAACTGCCTTCATTATATTGAAGTGTGTGCCTTGTATTTATAATCTTTCCAGAACGTTATCATGGAGGAATGTTGCATTTTGTGAAAGGCCTTTTCTGCATCTAGTGAGATAATTATGTGGCTTTTATTTTTTAGTTTATTTAAATGTTAGATTACATTTAAAGATTTACATATGTTTAACCATCCCTCCATCTCTGGGATAAAGCCAACTTAATCATGTTGAGTGATCTTTTTGACATGTTCTTGGATTTTGTTTGCATTTATTTTTGTTGTTTTTTGTATCTATGTTCATAAGGGACATGGACCTGTAATTTCTTTCTTTGTTGTCTCTTTACATAGTTTGGGTATCAGGATAACTCTGGCCTTGTAAAATGAATTGGACAATGTTTTTTCTATTTTGATATGTGGAATAATTTGATGTGTATTAAGGTTAACTCTTCTTTGAAAGTCTGGTAGAATTTGGGGGAAGATATTTTAATTATTGCTTCTATTTCACTGGGAGTTATAGGTCTGTTTAAATTGCTTATCTGATCTTGATTTAACTAAGTGGTAAAGATATGTATCAAGAAAATTGTCCATTTCTTTTAGATTTTTCAATTTGGTGGAGTATAGGTTTTTAAAATATGTCCTTATGATTCTCTGGATTTCCTCAGTATCTGTTGCTATGTCCCCATTTCTATTTCCAATTTTAGTGATTTGGATAGTCTCTCTGTTATTTAGTTAACTTGTACAAGGGTTTTTCAATCTTACTGATTTCCTTAAAGAATCAATTCTTTGTTTTATTGGTTCTCTGTATTTTTTAAAAAAAAATTATTGATTTCAGCCCAGAGTTTTATTATTTTGTGTTACCTACTCATTTTGGATATGATTTCCTCTGTTTGTTCTAGAACTTTCAGGTGTGCTGTTCAGTTACTACTATGAGATCTCTGTGATTTTTTTATGTATTCCTTTAGTGCTATGAACTTGTCTCTTATACATACCATCACAGTGCTCCTCAAGTTGTGTAACGATTTTCATTCAATTCTAGAAAGCCTCTAGTGTTTTCCTTAATTTTTGTCTTGACTCACTTTAATTCAGTACTCAATTGTTCAATTTTCAAGATAATTTTGTCAGTTTTTGTTTATACATTTTCTGTTTTTTCTTTGGTTGATATCCAGCTGTATATTGTGGTGGTCAGATGGGCTTCGGGGTATAATCTCAATTTTCTTGTATCTTATGAGACTTGTGTCTGAATATGTGGTCACAGAATACATGGTGCTATTTCAGTTTTCTTCTGTTTAAACTTCCTTTGAGTGTGATCAATTTTGGAAAAACGTTCCATGAGGTGCTGAGGTGAAGGTTTATTCTTTTGTCTTTGGGTGAGGTGTTTTATAAATATCTGTTAGGCCCATTTGTTTTATGAAGTCTCTTTGCTCTAGTATTTCTCTGGATGACCTGTCCATTGGTGAGAGTGAGTTGAAGTATGCCACTATCAGTATGTGAGGGTCAATATGTCACTTAAGCTATAGTAGTATATCTTTTATAAACTTGAGTGCACTAGTGCTTAGGGCATAGATGTTAAAGACTGAACTGTTATCTTGGTGATTTTTTCCCTTGGATGAATATGTTGTGTCTATCCTTATTTCTTTTGATTAGGTATGTTTTGAAGTCTATTTTGTCTGATATTAAAATAGTTACATCAGCTTGCTTCTTAGATCCATTTGCTTGTAAAACCTTTTTTCCATCCTTTTATCCCCCTTAATTGATAGCGGTCCTTGAAGTTAAGGTGTGTTTCTTGTACACTGCAGAATGGATTCTATTTTCACATTCATTCTGTAAGTTTATGTCTTTTTATTTTTAAATTAAGACCATTGATTTTGAGAGCTATCTATGAGCAGTATTTGATGATTCCTGCTATTCTGTTGTTGTGGGATGTGTGTGTGTGTGTGTGTGTGTGTGTGTGTGTGTGTGTGTGTGTGTGTGTGTATACCCTCTTTTTATTTGCTGGTCTGAGATTATTAAGCAGTAATAATAACTAGACCAGGAATAACCAGACAGTAAGCAGCACTCCTCTATGGCCTCTGAATTAGTTCTTGATCCAAAATTCTGTTCAAGTTTCTTTCCTACCTGTCTTTAATGATAAATAAATCCTTTCCTCCCCACAGTACATTTGGTCATGGTTTTATGACAGCAACAGAAACAGTTAAATCCTTCAGGTGTGTGCCACAGAGTGCTGCAGCTGGATTGTGTGGTAATTATAGTTTAGTTTTTCATGAGAGCTAGTAAATGACAGCCTGTTTTCCCCATGTCTTCATCAGAGTTTGTTGTCTTGATATTAGATATTTTGACTGAAATGAGATGGGTTCTCAAAGCAATTTTTATTTTTAATTCCCTGATGGCTGAGGGTGTTAAATACTTTCTAAAATATTTATTGACCATTTACATTTCTTCTGTTGAAAACTGTCTGTATTCATTAGTCCATTTATTGATTGGTTGGTCTTTTTGGTGTTTAGTTTTTGTAATTCTTTATGGATTCTTTATTTTAATCCATTCTTAGATGCCTAAGATACACAGTTATCAAATATTTTCTCCTGTTCCTTAGGCTGTGTCTTCATTTTGCTGATTGTTTTCTTTGCAGTGTAGAAGCTGATTATGTTTAAAATTACAAACCTAAAGTGATTTCTAACTCAGTTTCTAAATTGCAGAGTCTATTCATTTTATTTTGCCTCTTTCTTTATCTGTTAAATATATATGATCAAGAAAGCTGGCTCTCAAGCCGGGCGGTGGTGGTGCACGCCTTTAATCCCAGCACTTGGGAGGCAGAGGCAGGCGGATCTCTGTGAGTTCGAGGCCAGCCTGGGCTACCAAGTGAGTTCCAGGAAAGGCACAAAGCTACATAGAGAAACCCTGTCTCGAAAAAAAAAAAAAAAAAGAAAGCTGGCTCTCATTATATGCAATATATTCACTTTGTTGTTCAATCGTTGTTCATATAACAAGTAGTTTCAATTCTTATTCTTTCCACCAAACAAACAAAATTTGTCTACATGAGTATAGTTTTTTGTGTATAGCTTTTCATTTTAAATTTAGTTTTAATATATCCCATTAAAATTGTAGATCCCTAAATTAGGATAATTTCTTTCTCACTTCAACGCATCTATTTTTATGTTAAAAATTTGTATTTTGTTTAGTATTTCTTTTACATTCTTGTTGACTTCTAACATTTATATATGACAAATTTACTCTTCATAGTCTTGTATTGGTTTTGGTAAATTCACAATATTGTGTAGTACCACCAGTTCTGGGATATATGGAGCATCCTTTCACACTAAATATTTCCTATTCCTCTTCCATTTTAATTAAGCTCTTCTTCATCCTCTAGTAACTGCAGAACTATATCTTTCCCCTGCATTTTTGCCTTTCTCATGAGATTAGGAATTTAATCAAACAATACGCAGCTCTTGGGTCTCTCTATTTCTCATAAGAAAATGAAGCTAAAATTAACCTTTGATAAATCAATAAGTTATTACTGCTTGCTGTCAAGCATAATGCCATTTTATGGATGCACTATAGTTTGTTTATCTATACAGCAAATAATGGCATCTAAGGTATATAATGTTTCTGATGTTTATGAGCATGTTGATGGTGAGAAGAAAATTTCTGGGACTGTCATTTTATCTGAGCAAAGAAAAAACATTGTCCAATTCATTTTACAAGGTCGGAGTTATCCTGATACCCAAACTATGTCAGGCTCTAAGCACCAAAAATTGGTACAATTGAAAATTTCCTTACTACATGGGCAAACATTTGAACACAGGTAAAGCATAATAAAACATGAGATGACTCAGTCACTTCTATACTTAAAATAGTAACACCTGAGATCAATTAGTTATTAATGTAATTTAGAACATGATGTAATATATTTTCACTTTCCCATATTAGCTGATTCTACTACCATACAGGGAAGCCTGAACTGTACATTCAAAATTGAACAACAGCATGTGCTTTCCTATGCTTCCAAGGAACTTGAAGAGAGTTCTGTTATTCTGAATATAAACAGTATTTTTTACATATGTGAATTTTTGAAGGAAGATAGCTGACTGATGAGAAGGCATTTACTAAAAAATCCAGAAGATGGTATAAAAACGACTGTTACAGATGTGGGTAGCATTGGCTGTGAAAAGGATGCTGTGATGCTCCAGACAGCAGGAGCTGGGGAGGGGCAGATGCTAATGTCCTGAAACAGACAATCATCTGAAATTGTCTCAGCTTTTGTAAACAAAAACACCCATCTCAATCTGTTTGTTATTAGTTGTTTGATGATCTTTATATCAATAGAACTAAGATGTCATGTTCTTGATGTGCCTGTATTGAATACACCCTAAAGAAAATTGATAATTTTAAACATCCAAATGACATAAACAAATATATTAATATTGATAGGCTTATACTGGTGTCATGAACATTAATTGTTCAAGACGTGCAATTCACCAATAATCAAATAATTTGATTACAAAAATCCCTGCTTGACCCAAAGTCAGTTTCAGGTTCTTGATTTCTTACATAAGTAATTACAAACCTAATCACATAAGCTGAGTGATTTTCATCTACTGATGATTTCCTTAGTCATATAGGTCTATTAATAAATATCACCTAAGTATCCACATGTTTCTATAATATGCCTCTGGCTGTACTTATCTGTCATTCCGTATTATCTTCTTTGTGCAGACTGAATTGATAAAAAATTTCACTGAAATGTCTCTGTCCATGGCTATGTGAAAAACAGATATTGAGAAAGGAGGAGAGGAGAATAGTTGGGAGGACAGAAAGGGGTGGGGAGGTGAAGGGAAGGCGGTAGAGGAGGGGAGAAAGACAAGAGGGAGATACAAAGAAAGAATTGATCATTTATTTATTCATTAGCATGCTTAGGGTGACAATGATTAGAACTAGAATAAATTTATTTCTCACGTAGATGATTGTCTTGACATAAACACTTCTTGAATTGAGTCAATTACTAATGATGTCATCCAGGTCAGTATTCTTTCAAAGCAGTCAGTTGGAAAGAGGAATGAACTGTTCTCACAGCCTAGTTTGGTGTCTCACCTCAAATTAATGGAAAACTGAACCTGAAGAAGCTTTTGGGTACTATATTTGAACAACTCATTGTATATGACTCTGTAGGAATGGAGACATCTTTGGTGTCCAATAGAATCACAGCATAACTCCATTTTGACTCTTTTTAATGCATGTGTATAGATATATTTTAGAAAGCTTCTGAAGCAGTAGTTTTTTGTAAGAGTGTTTTGAAAAGTCCCCACTTTTATTTTCTCCTTCTTGTTTTCTTCCTCTATGTTGGCCTCCCCTCCCCACCACAATTAATTCATTCCTGTTTTATCCTTGTATTTTAACCCTTTATACCAGTGCATTCTACCTCCATTCCCTTGAGAGCCCTTCCTCATGGCCTTAGTAATTGTTTAACCTCTATGGGTATTCCAAGTGAAACACAAATATGAAAAATTCAAAGCTGACATCCACCAAAGAGAGAAATTCTGTCAAGTTTGTCTTTCTGTGTCTGAGTTACTTCACTCAGGATGGTTGTAGCAGTTCCAACTATTTATAAATTATATTGTTTCTTAATCAGTTGAGTAATACTCCATTGTATAATTATAAAATAACCACAGTTTAATTATAAGTCATTAGTTGATGGACACTTAGGCTGTCTCACTTTCCTGTCTATTGTAAAAAGAGAAGCAATAAATATTAATGAGAAAACATCTCTATAGAAAGATATAGAGCCTTTTGGACATATGCCGAAGAGTTTTGTGGCTGGATCATGTGGCAGATCTATTTTCAGATTTTTGAGGAACCTCCACACTGATTTTCACAGTGGTTGTACCTTTAAGCACTATCATCATCAGTGAATATGTGCTTACCTTTCATCATACCCATGGCATCATTTGGCATTTGTTTCTGTGACTTGGCAAATAACACTACACAGAGATTATCTTTTACACCAGTCAAAAGGCTAAGTTGTCTGGTGATGGGGTTTTACCATGACAACTGCAAAGTAGACAATACAGCAGCATAGCCAGCCTTGTGACTATGAAACAGAAAACTCAAACACACGTCATGCTCTGAAGCTCTTCAGACCAGTGTTTCTGAAATCTATAGTGTTTTTGACAAAGATTCCACAGTTCCACTCTTTGCTGGACCCTAGAATCTGTACAAATAATTCCTCCAGGTTGCTCCAGATATCTTCTGTTTTTGCTTAACAGTCAAGTCTCTCAGGTAGGTTTTTCCAAAATAGTGTTATCTACCACCCGTCTATTCTTACTCGTGCTTTTCAGTTAAGCTGTTGTCTGTGTATTATATTCTTAAAAACTCGTATCCCTGGAAATCATACAACCTTAGGGACATGGTAAGCTCCACCTCTTGCCACAGAACAGTATGTTAAGTAACTATATATCAAATTACTTAATGGACAACATGTGACTTAAAAAGAGGAATTATTATCCATTCATGACTCTTTCCTATATGTGTATTATCACAGCCATGCTGAACAGCCCAAATGCAAGGATACAGAAACCATTGATAACACAGATTTTTCCTTAAATTCAAAGAACTAGCAACAAATTTACAGATAAAAATGGAAAAAGTGGATTATTTGAGTGCAGTGTCTAGTAATTGTGATGTTCGTTGGAATATATTAGAAGAGCAATCCAGTAGGTACTAAATATCGTTAATTGTGGATTTAATATTAAATGTGATTCCTAAGAACATCCTGTCACAGTTTTTGAAAGAATCTACTGTGAAGAATCAGATATGTCTAATACTTCACCCTTGTCATTTATTTAGTAAGAAATAGAATTTATAGTTTATCACCACACTGAATAACTATTTGTTATGAACAAATTTTCTTCTTTGGAAAGATACTTCTTATTTTTGCCTTCTTTCTAAGCTAACCGAAAACTTTTGCAGTTCTATGACACCCACTTTTATTATCATATGGTCATCTTCTGTGAATTTGAGAATGATATATCAAGACCAATAGCATGTGGAAGCAAATACAGCCTCTACAGTTTGCTTTCTTTGAGATGCAGGTGAATCAGTGAAATTTACTATAGAAATAATTATCTTTCCTGTGCATCTCAGACTTTATCAAGTCATCATCGGGCTACTTTGAGTATTATGCAACATTCTTTGCCAATATTGTCTAGAAAATATTTTCAATTAAAAAAATTGGGCAATGTTTTAAATAAAAGCATCTGGGTTACTTAATATTACTGAAGTCCATCTTGCAGGAGGGAATAGGAAGAAAGTTAAGAGTTAGAAAAAGGAATGGAGTGGTGTGAAACACTGTATTTTAGATGTGACAGATACAGCATTTTTGAATTTACAGCCACCTATGATTTTTTTGTAAAAGGATGGCCCATCAACCCACTGTAATGAAGTAGGTACAGAATCATTAGTTTCCATTGTTTTCTTTGTGTATATTGAATTGATTTAAAAAATATGGCAGTTAATGGCAGTTAAAAGGACAGATGTGCTTTTCTCAGTGGTGTAGCCATTGATAAGGTGTGCATGTTCTTGTATAGAACCATAATGAAACGAATTGGTTCACAGAAAAAGAAAAAAGGAAAAAACAGACTACAAAGCTGGGAAAAGAATGGAATCAGCAGGAGGGGGCAGCAAACAAAAGAAAGTAATGGAGGAGGGGTGAAGAGTACATGCATATATGAAAATTTCGTAATGAAACCTTTTGTATAATTAATGAGTGCTAATACCAATAACAAAAACAGCTCCACCATTTTCTTCTCCCTTTTACCACTTCCTTCTGTTTTTGCTTCCAAGAAACCTGGGACACTACTGGAATCCTGGAGACCTGATGGGAGCAGTCAAAAGTCATCCTCCATTACACTTCAGGAATCCCAGGAGTCACTCTGATATGAGCCAGACAGATACCGAGGATTGTGTGTGATTGTTTCGCTGAATGAGTTTGGTATGGTAGGTGACTGGGGGGGGCAGGTAATATATGTATATTATGATTATTTTGGAAAAGCAGAAGACTGGAGATATAGGTAATACTTTTTAGATTGTTTATCCTTATTACAAAGATGAGAAGTTAAGAGCACTTGGTGCTCTTGCATAGGACTGTAGTTTAATTCTCAGTCACCAAATACTGTGGCTCACAGATGTCTGCATTTCTAGCTCCAGGGTAACAAAATTTTTATTGTGGCCTCCACAGGTACCTGAATATATACACATACAAATGAATAAAATAAAATAAATGTTTAAAAAATTAATGGATACATTGGACATCATGGAGGCAGCATGTAGTCTTAGAATTTAGAAGGTGCAGAAAGGGAATCAAGCGTTTAAGGTCAATCTCAACTACATAATGAGTTTGAGGCCAGCCTAGGCTACGGGAGTTCTGGTCTCAAAAATCTCAAACAGAAGAAACTGATGGAGAAACTTTGGTTATGTAATTCACAGACTGTAGGTTTGAAGTGGTGGGACCTGGTATGCCTGTCTGTCACTCATCAAAAACAGCTGTAAGCAGAGCATGTACAGAGCATATCCTATCAAGAGAAGTGTACAAATGTTATAAAAAATCAAACTGTTGATCTGATTAAAAGGGCTTAGACCTGAAATTCAGGCTAGAGAAAAATGAACTATGACAAAAATAGAAAACTATACACTAAATTTGATAAGAGGTCCTGTGTCTTCCCCACAGGAGCCCAACATTTCAATTTCAACTCATGAAAACAAGTCACAGGCCATCTTAGATCACATTACCATTTATCGACAGAAAAAAAACAACAACAGGTTTTTTTCAAAACAC
This sequence comes from Peromyscus leucopus, assembly GCF_004664715.2. Classification (NCBI taxonomy): domain Eukaryota; kingdom Metazoa; phylum Chordata; class Mammalia; order Rodentia; family Cricetidae; genus Peromyscus; species Peromyscus leucopus. The sequence goes on along the minus strand of NC_051072.1, from coordinate 9,197,400 downwards.
TAAATATTTTATTTGAAGTTGCCCTGATAGGTAATCACTGAAGATGGTGTCAACATCAGCCACAAACTCCTCAGATCTTGTTGCCCATACGGGTCTTACCCAACATAGTTTCTTGGTTTATCAAAACTTCAACAATGTATTATATGATATTACTAGAAATAACTTTAATATGATAGTTGACAAATACAGAGTAAAATGTAGCAGATTTATGGGATAAGTAATTAAAAAAATTAGGTACCTCTACTTTAGTTGAACTGTTTCCTCAATAAATTTAAATTTTATCAGATACCTTTTAATTAAATGATTCTGTGAAATCTTGCTGAATTCTCAATTACATTTTGTATTTAAGTACATAAATATTTGAAGTCATTACTTATGCTTTTGAAAAGGCATCTGATATGATGGTAGAACAGATTACAGTAAGTACAGGATCACAGCAAGGAAGGAAGAGACAGCACTGGACAGTAGAACAAGGTCGGAGTAGCACTAAAAGACAAGTGGAGACCCACTGAATGAGATTCAGAAAAAGTATCAGAAGGAGTTTTTCTTCCCAGAATGAGAAGCAAGAAATATCCTCTGCAAGTGTTACAGCTCCAGAGGGACAAATAATCTTGACTGTCTAAAGTCAGGCTATACCTGCAGGGGTTACAGCTCTGGAGGGAAAGGTATCCTGACTTGTTGGGAAGTCAGGCTGTACTTATAGCTGTGAAGGGAAGGAATCCTGCATACCTATAACTGTGAGGAAAAAGGTATCCTGACTTTTCAGGAAGTCAGGCAATATTTGAAGCTGTGAAGGGAAGGTATCCTGGATACCTACAGCTCTGGAGGGAAGATATTCTGACTTGTCAGGAAGCCAGGCTATACCCTCAGCTATGAAGGGGAGGTATCCTGGACATATAGAGCTATGAGGAAAAAGGTATCCTGACTTGTCAGGAAGTCAGGCAATACCTGAAGCTGGGTTCCAGTGGGGGTTGGTCTCCCTGCAGAATGTGGCAATCCTGCTCCTCTCAGGGATAGATAGATAGATAGATAGATAGATAGATAGATAGATAGATAGATAGATAGATAGATAGATAGATGGAGCCATTACAGCTGAGCTTTGCTCCACTCCCCTAAGGGAGTTTCTCGGTAGAAATTCTGTTCCACTCTAATGAAATAAGGTTTTCACTGAAAATTCTTTCAAGAGGTTTATTTGGTAGGGAGGAATCCAGGAGAGTGACTGCTTCTGCCAGGGTAGAGAAGGGCAGCTGCCAACCAGACAGGCACAGGGCTTATCCAGGGCTTCTTAGGAACAGAGTTTTTCTTGGGAGAAGATTTTAAGGGAGGGAAGTGGTCAGATTTCAATCCCCTTGTACTTGGACAAGCTCAGACAGACTAAATTTTGTGCTCAACGATTGGTTGGTTTTCCTGCTCAAGGATTGACTGGTTTCATACTCAATTGGTCAGGGGCAGATTTGGCTCTGGTTTCAGGGCCAAAGTGTGTTTCTTTCACTGGCTCTGGTTTCAGGGTCAGGGTGGGTTTCTTTGACTGTCCCTTTTACCCCTATATCCTCTGGGGGAAAAGTAGCAGGAAATGGGGAGGTGAAAGGTTGTCCAGGCATCACCTGATCAATTAGGGACTTGATGCTGGCAGAAGCTTTCTCTGGTGCAAAAGAAAATAAGTATCTCAAACTCTCTAGATGCTGGGCATCTGTTTCAAAGAGGCTTTCCTGCTGTGAAGATATCACATGACCACATTCCATATGGAAACTTTTCTCTGTTATATCAGAGAATTTCATAGCTATTTGATTGATTCTTCCTTGTCCTTTTTTCTCTCTTGATAAAATTAATAATATATATTATATCATATTATATATGTAAGTATGTAGTTATAGATATCATTACAACTGATGTGTGTTCTATTTGGATTTATTTACTTGTCTATTTGCTTTACTTTTTAATGACTTGCATAAAGTAGTCAGCTCATCCTGGATAGTTTATATTCAAGATTAATCTACCACCTTGACTCTGGTACTCAATATTTTGATTTGGTTTTTAATAGAGATTGTTACAACTAAAATACAATCTTCTTATCAACGACTATTTGTTATTCTTAGCAATATTTCTAATTTTATTTATTTTTATTTCCCACACTCCCCTATAACCACACTCTCCTAAAACTTTAACAGTGTGGAATTCACTGCTTCTTCTTACATGGAAAACAGAATTTCAAAGTAGGTTTATGTTTCTTTGTAGCAGCTCTTTTTTTAACCCTAACTTTATTCTCCCTCAAAGAATGTCAAACTCAAGGTCACAATGAGGTGCTTAGCCTCAGAGACTAGATTCTGGAACTGTCAGTCTGAAGTGTCCTGTATAGTCCCACTTTGTAACACCATGGCACTCTCTTCTCAAGTACATAGTGTTATATGTAGATGTTCACCTACATCCCTACACATATTCCATACTTTATGCAAATATTAGGTTCATCAAATATAAGTATTCCTATTTTGAGTGAGTTTCTGATAGAGTTCTACCAATGGTTCTCAGAATACTCCAGAAAAATCCATCTTAATTGGATTTTAGTGAAGAAAAATGTCCTCATCAGTTTTTTTTTTTCTAAAACTGAACCCAAAGGCCACTTCTAAATTTATGCTCAATTGCCTCTATTCTGATGGCAAAACAATGGGAAAAAAAATCACATGACGTTGATAAACGAAAATGGTGACAGACATATTCTTGAATTTCAGCTATAGAACCCTTGTAGAGATACTTATGACAGTGTGTAGCAGTGAACACAAGACAAATTCAGCACCTCAGTGAATTGAGTAAAAAATGTGTAAGAATTGGATTTATTAAGGCCACTAAGAAGTTATAACCTGGTGATCCCAGTTCAGTGGTTGGAATGGTAAATCTGGCCAGGATATTAGTCCCGAGGGTTGGGGTTACATTGATTCATTGACTGCACACTATTGTTTTGTCAATGGATGCTCATTTTGTTTTTGTGAGAAGAAATCAGAGTGTAGAATATATAACATAAGCAAAGAGCACAGAAGTCACTATAGGAAAAATTTATGCCAGGATTTTCAAATGATGAGAAAATGAAGAGATAGAATGTGAAATACTGAAGATAAGGTAAGATTATTTACTCCAAGAGAATTCCAGTTAAAATGAGTTTGTGTGCAAGGTAAAAACAATCAGAGATGTATTAAACCTGAGTAATTTTTGCAAGCCTTGATTGCTAAAATAATATTTAAATTTACCAAACAATAAATTAGAACAATAAACTGGAAGAGTAATATTATTAACCACACCATGATGGCTCAGTATTATATTGCTTAGGAGATGTAAAAATAGGAATGTCATGTGATGTCATCCCAGTCATTTAAAAACTTTAAATGATAATACATTTCTACTTATTCCATATGAATGTCTTCTTAATTACTCAGAAATATATTTAAAATTATTAATGAACTGTAGATTATAAAATAGTGGTGAGCTAGGGCCTTGGATCTTTCATGTATATTCTAACTTTAGTTCATTAAAAAATCAGAGCTTCACTGATAAACTTTGCTGGTTCTTGGTTTTGGATGCTGGGATATTGGATACTTTTATTTCACAGCTAACCAACTTACTAGAATTTACTTCAGAAAGAGTATATGAATTACACATGGACTTCTAATTTATTGTTTGGTAAAATTTAACTATTGTTTTATTATTCAAAGTTTGCCAAAAATGCTCAGGTTTAATGCATCTCTGATGGTTCTCACCTTGCACATAAGCTCATTTTAACTGGAATTCTCTTGGAGTAAATACCTTATCTTCAGTATTTCATGTTTTATCTGTTCATTTTTTTTTATAATTTGAAAACCCTGGTATAATGTTTTTATATGGTCACATCTGGGCTCTTTGCTTGTATTCTATATTCTACATTTTGCTTCCTTCTCACAGAAACAAAATGAGTATCCACTGACAGAACAATAGTGTGCAATCGATGAATCCCAACCCTCGGGACTAACACCCTGGCCAGATTTACCATTCCACCCACTGAGCTGGGATCACTGGGTTGTAGCTTCTTGGTGACCTTAATAAGTCCAGTCCTGACACATTTCTTACTCAATTCACTGAGGTGTCTTAAATGATTGCCACAGTGTTCTACTCTGCAACCAAAGCCCAGTACATTTTTTTCTGGCTCACATTACATAATGTGGCATTTTCACAAGCCCTACAAAAGTCAGGCCATATTCACACTTATTATCTCTGCCAGAATTCTCCATCATCTGCATTTTCACTCACCTAATATGTGACAGTTGTGTGTAGACAGTTACTCTATTTAAATGCACTTCTAGATCATCATACACCACAAATTCACTTAAATGTTTTCCAACTATGGCTATGATCTATTACTTAGGGGACTCACAGGATACATTTCCATTATAGAGATAACCATGTCCTCCCTAAACTGAGAATAGGTTAATTTTGCTGTGGGAGTGTGAAAATTAAAGGTATTTTTCCTTTTATTTTATTTTACAATACCATTCAGTTCTACATATCAGCCACAAATTCCCTTGTTCTCCCCCCTCCCCTTCCCCCCAGCCCACTCCCCATTCCTACCTCCTCCAGGGCAAAGCCTCCCCCAAGGACTGAGATTGACCTGGTAGACTCAGTCCAGGCAGGTCCAGTCCCCCACTCTCAGACTGAGCCAAGTGTCCCTGTATAAGCCTCAGGTTTCAAACAGCCAACTCATGCAATGAGCACAGGACCCGGTCCCACTGCCTGGATGCCTCCCAAACAGATCAAGCCAATCAACTGTCTCACCTATTCAGAGGGCCTGATCCAGCTGGGGGCCCCTCAGCCTTTGGTTCATAGTTCATGTGTCATCTACAGCCATACCACCTTGAACTTGCCTGATTTCATAAATTAAAGGTATTTTAAATTGCCAGATTATGACGGTATATTCTGAACATGTGAATCACTCAGGATGCTACCGGTGAGGTCAGACCTAGGAACATTGCATTAATGTCCCTCTGTCTAACTGAACTATCTTTATCTGTCTCTTCATTTTTCATTTCTAGTTTCCATTTTCTTCTTTGGCAGAATATAGAAAATGTAAATGTCTGTGCGTCTAAAAAGGAAGAAATAGACTGTAGCAGTTACAATGTCCAGAATTTTAGATATTGAATGATCAGGAAGATAAAATGTTCAATGTACATAAATTGCCAACCAAACATGAAATCTCCATATTTCATTTCCTCTAAGCCAAGGAATAAAAAGTAATAGAATGATAAAAGCATACTATATTATGTTTACATTTCCATGTTAGAAATGTTGTCTTTTGAACTCTATATGGAGGGAAGGAAGAAGTTGAGATTTGAAAGAAATATTCATTGATTATCCTTTGCATGAAAATTTTCTTGATTTTTTTCAAAATGGAAAGTACTTGGATTTATTAGCATGTGAGGTTACATTTTATACCACATCAAGACACTGGGGCATGATATATTTGAAAGACAGAGACAGAAAGAAGGAAGAAAGCTGCATAAATGCATAATTAACAATAGAGATATTATGTCCAGAAGAATTTTTTAATGCTGCAATTTGTAATGGCAAAGGGGGATTAAAAAGAAAATGCTGGGAGCTGGAAGTGCCTTTGAGCATGAGAAAATAAGAATTTCCTGATTATCATAGATATAAATATATTTGAGGGAAAATCAAAAAGATGTTGGAAGATAGGTGGGAACAGAAATGTTCATTTATCCTTAATATTTATTCCAAACTCACAAGGTAATCATAACTTTCCAACAGTTACATTGAACTATTTGAGTGGTAGCTCTCAAAGTATACATTAAAGCAAAACCTACAAACTATGTGTGTCTGATTCAGGTAGACTACATAAAGTATTTCAAAGGGAATCCTTAAATGAATATCAGAAGCCTAATTTTGTACTAGGAACCTTCTAAACATATTCATATTCTCACAGTTTCTGTCTATTCCATTTCACTTTCCATCCTTACTGAAGTGTTACTAGCTATACTGGCTGCTTTTGTATGTCAATTTGACACAAGTTGGAGTCATCAGTAGAAGGGACCTTAACTGAGGAAATGCCTCATTGAGATCCAGCTCTAAGGCATTTTCTTATTTATTGATCAATGGGAAAGGGCCCAGCCCATGGTGGGTAGCGTCATCCCTAGGATATTGGTCCTGGGTTCTATGAAAAGGTGGACTGAGAAAGCCATGGAAAGCAAGACAGTAAGCAGCTTCCCTAATGGCTTCTGCATCACCTCCTATCTCCAGGAACCTGCCCTGTTTGAATTCCTGTCCCATGACTTCCTTCAGTGATGAACGGCAATTCTGAAGTATAAGCCAAATAAACTCTTTCCTGCCAAATTTGTCTTTTGGTCATGGTGTTTTGTCACAGCAATAGAAACCCTAAGTAAGACAAATTGGTACCAGGAGTAGGGTTCAAACCTATGCAGATTGGTTGACTGAGGAAGAGAAGTCTAGGTCCTGGTTAACTGATGGTCCAGCACATTATTCAGGCACCAGCTAGAAGCTTCAGCATTACAACCCCTTTCTGGGGCAACCCTGAAAGATACTGGAGAAGTGAAATCTTCAAAATAGGCAAAATGTTGGGCAGCACATATGGTCATACAGTTTGTTTGAAAGAAGAGATAGCTAGATGAACAGTTTTTCACTGATGCATGGGTTGTAGCCAATGGACTAGCTGGATGGTCAAGAACTTGGAAAAATCATGATCAGAAAATTGGCAAGGAAGACATCTGGGGAAGAAGTATGTGGATATGTCTCTCCAAATGAGCAAAGATGTGAAGATACTTGTGTCCCATGTAAATGCTCATCTAAAGGTGACTTCAGCTTAGGAGGAGTTCAATAGTCAAAAAGAAAGGATGACCTCTTCTGTGGATAGGTAGCCTTTTTCCCCAGGCATCCTTGCACTGTTCAGTGGGCCCATGAACAAAGTGGCCATGGTGACAGAGATGAGGACTATGCATGGGCTCAACATCATGGACTTCCACTCAGCAAGGCTGACCTGGCTACAGCTGCTGCTGATTGCCAGATCTGCTAACAGGAGAGACCAACACTGAGCCCCAGATATGGAACCATTACACAGGATCATCAGCCAGTAACCTAGTGGCAGGTTGACTACATTAGACCACTTTCTCTGTGAAAAAGGCAAAGCCTTGCCCTTACTGAAGTAGATACTCATTCTAGTTATGGATTTGTCTTTCTCAAATGTAATGCTTCCACCAAAACCACCATCCATGGCCTTACAGAATGTGTGATCCACCAACATGGTATTCCTCACAGTATTGTGTCTGACGAGGGAACTCACTTCACAGCCAGAAGAAGTAAGACAGTGGGCCCACGATCACTAAATCCACTGGTCTCACCCTGTTCCCCACCATCCTGAAGCAGCTGGCCCAATGGAAAGATGGAATGGCCTTTTAAAGGCACAGTTACACTATGAATTAGGTGGCACCAATTTGAGGGCTGGGGTAGGGTTATCCAAGAGGCAGTATATGCTTTGAATCAGTGTCTGATATATGGTTCTGTTTCTCCCATATTTGGGGTTCACAGGGATATCAAGTGGTAGAAAAGGGAATAGTTCCACTCTTTATCACTTCCAGTGACCCACTAAGAGAGTTTTTGCTTCCTGTTGCCACAACACTAAGTTCTGCAAGCCCAGAAGTTAGGGTTCCAAAAAGGGCAATGCTCTTGCTAGGAGCCACAACAAGCATTCCATTGAACTGGAAGCTCAGACTTCCCGGGTCACTTCTAATGCCCTTAAACCAACAGGTTAAGGAAAGAATAACAGCTGAGCAGTGGTGGTAGCACACGCCTTTAATCCCAGCACTCGGAAGGCAGAACCAGGAGGATCTCTGTGAGTTCGAGACCAGCCTGGTTTCCAGAGCAAGATGCAGGACAGGCACCAAAACTACACAGAGAAACCCTGTCTCAAAAAACAAACAAACAAACAAACAAGAATAACAGTGTTAAAGGAGTGGTGATAGATGCAAATTACCATAGGGAAATTGGATTGCTTCTTCACAATAGAGGTAAGGATTATGTCTGGAGTGGAGGCGATCCTTAGGGCATCTCTTGGTGTTACCATGCCCTGTAATTAAAGTTAATGGGAAGCTACAACAGCCTAATCCAGGCAGGATGACAAAGGGCTCAGACCCATCAGGAATGAAGGATTGCTCCTTTAGGAAAAGAGCCAAGACTTGTTGAAGTGCTTGCAGAGAGTGGAGAAAATATAGAATGGGTAGTGGAGGAAGGTAGTTATCAATTCCAGCTAAGGCCGTGTGACCCATTGAAGAGCTGAGGATTATAACTGATATGAATGCTTCTGTTGTATTTTGTTAAAGATATATTTGCACAGATACTTGTGTTTTCTTTCAACTCCCTTATCATATGTTGTAACACCAATTAAAAGAATATCAATGGTTATCATATGAACATCTGAGATACTAAGATGATGTCAGGGACCAGAGGGAGAGGAAAGGAGAGCCAGAGGAAGAAGGGATTTATTTTCTAGTAAATTGACAACATAATTGTGACTTCCTATTTGGGAAAGGTCACTGATAACAGCCCCTTAACCTATTACAGCATCCAAAATACAGTATTAAATTCATCTCAGAGAAACCGTCTGATTCATTTGAATGGCAGCACTGATGTCATTGATTTTTTTTAAAGGCTGTAATCAAATGGATAGCTTGTGCCTCGTTTGATCATGAGCTAAGTTAAAGAATTTATTGAATACTTCTGTCTTCTGGGTAGAAGCATTGGTTTCTCTTTCTTATGAGTCCATTGATACACTTATTGGAGCTAATAAGAACTTCTTATATCTAAAGACTTCATTAGAACCAGAACAATAACAGAAAAGTGCTAATGCGCAAACAAAGATATCAAGGCCTTCCATCTTGCATCAAGCTGCCACGCAGCTGTCCTTGATACAAAAGAGATGTATCACTCTATAGGAGGATAGTTACCTTTCCCCCAGTTCAGTGTTGGCTGAGGCCAGAAGAATCTTCCAGAAGAGCAATGTGGATGTGTACATAAACATAGATTTCTCAGAGCTTGATTTTCCCCTACTTTCTGCTACCTGAGCCCCCTAGTTACTTCAGCTATTTTAACATTAGGTGGTGCTCTAAGTTCATGTTTGCATGTGCTCTGCTGTAGATATAAATCCACGTAAAATAGAAGGTGTGTAGGCCTGCAGTGAGAGCTTAGGAAAATTCTATAAATTCATTCTGCAAGTAGCACCTAATATACTCATTTACTTATTTACATGACTAATTGAAATTATTCACATTAGTTTTTTGACAGTTGATAACATCAAGGGTGAGAGGTAGACATTGCCTTTTACATCATTGTGACAAATTTTAGTATAATTCAAGTTTCTGTCAAAGAAGATAATGAAACCTAAATCACTAAGACCTGGGAATGAACAACAGGTAAAATTCCCACATATTTTGTTGTCTTTCTCATCATAATGCTACAAAACTAAAGAGTCTGGAATCAAGGAAGGAACAGATGAAAAAGATAAACATAATAGTATGGAGAACAGTAAAATATACTCATAAGTATCATCTAAATTTTGCAAAGGGATGTGGGTAATTCGGTAAAGAAAGAAAAAGGTGGTTCCACAAAATGATATAGAAGAGTTATGAAAAATGCATAAAACTTATATGAAAACTACAAATAGAGAAACAAACTTTATGTCTTACACCAAAATTCTATTCAGATTATCAATAAACCTAAATTCTCAAATGTAAAATAAAATGTAATAAAAATGTTCTACAGGGATTGCACCCACATTGCCACACTGAGAAATTACTTACGCTAGAATCTGCCCTAGAACAGGTGAAAATTATGTGCCCAGGTGGAAGGGTAAGTAATTACCCTAGAATTCCTGGGGCATCATCTAATCATGCATGTAGCCCTTGGAAACCAGTTTCTGGTGTAGAAGATGTGTCTGGAGACCTATAGACAAGCATAAACATGAATGATCTCTGCCAAGAAGGACCTAAAAATGTGTCGGAAATATACTCCAAAAGCATATGGAGGAGCCTTCCAAGATGGCTTAGCATATAAGCCGAATGACCTGAGTTCAAATCCCAGAACCCATACAGGAGGAGAGCACCAACTCCAATAACTGTCCTCTGAGTATCATTAATGTCTCTTACTCCAAATAACATATAAAACATAATGATTTTTTGAAAGCATAAGGAACATGTACTTCCAACACAATTTGTGCTGGCAGACTCCATGGAAAAAGTGAATAAAGCAGGAAGGCCAAGTGGGGGAGAAAAGGCTTCCAAGGCATAAACCAGACAACCCAAAACTTCTGGTGTGATGGTTCATCTTACAGAGATAGTGGTTGTGAATTTAAACGTTCCATAGACACGGCCCACAGAAGAGGCATTTTGGTTTATAGAAATGTTCTATGTATGCCCTGTGATGCTTGAAAGTGTCCATGTTTTTGGTTCTGGGAGTTGGTAAAACTTTTGAATATTTGACAACACATACCACTTTGTTTTCATTTTCCTTTTAAAAACATGTTAAAGATTTTTTAAAAAATTGTGGTCTCAATAAATGACTTAGTAGGTAAGAGCCCAGACTGTTCTTACAGAGGACCAGAGTTCAATTCCCAGCACCCACATCAGTTGTCTCACAAACACCTGCAACTCCAGCTCTGGGTCGGTGGCAGTGGGGTGTCTCTAGCCTTTATGGGCACCTGCCCTTACATCCACACAGACATATAAATACACACAATATTTTAAAAATAAATTTTAAAAAGTATATGTATATCTTGTGTGCAATGTGTATGCATGTGTGTCTCTTTGTTGGTGCATGTGAGTACAGGTGCCTGTGGAAGCCAGAAGAGGGTGTCAAATGCCTTCGGAATTTAATTACAGATGGTTGCAAATTGCTATACTGATTATTATTTCCCTTATCCCAACTCCTCCCAGACCATCCCTACCTTCCACCAACCCAAATCCACATGCTTTTCTTCTCTCTCCCAATAGAAAACAGGCAGGCATCTAAAAATCATAATAATAACCAGTACTTTGTTTTTTTAAAACACCAAGGAATATCAGAAGTACTTAGATGATAAATATTAAAACATTGAAAGGTTGTGAAGACATAATAACATGACACCTCAAAATATGTCAGTTTTCACAATTTCCGTATGTGTTGCTGAAAGCACTTGAGAAGTCAGGGGAAGGAAAGGGAGACCTGATTTACCCGTCTTACCTGTCGCAACCATGAAAATTCCTCTGCAAAGCCCTTCCTCCCTCTGCCATGGTGATAGCACAGCAGGTATTACTAGACACTGGGATTACTGTCAAGTTTTAGTTTTTAGAATTCAGCTGTTCATAGCTTCATATACACATATGGAGTGTTGGAAACATATTCAGACCCCCATTACCCTCTCTTGTCCCTTTGACCTTCTACAAGGCCCCCTTCATCTTTTCATTCCTATTCATCCATCCCTTCCTGTTCCCATATCTTATTTTTTGTGTGTAAGTCTCACTCAGGGCGTCACAGCTCCTGTGTGTACCTAATGACATCAACCATGTAATACCCAGGAAGACAGCCATGCTTCATATGTCTCCTCCTGATCCTCTGTTTATGCAGTTTATTACCTGCCTTTCTCTCCTGTTTCTTGGGACTTGAAGTGGGAATTAATATGACCACTTAGGTTTAATAATAACTCAACAGCCATTTATCTCCAGCGTTCTCTGGATTAAGTTTTGCCTACCACCAAAAGAAGCTTCTCTTGAAAGGCAGATGCCAGTACTAAAGTAACAACAAATATAAATCTTCAGAATCTAGTTTGATAGTATAGTCTATTTACCCTAATGTCAATGGTAAGTTTCCATTACTGTCTGCGACATATCTCTCCATGGGTTTTGTTTCAAGTTTGCTGTACCAGGTAAATATTTATTCTAGTGGAGCAGGCCTCTAACTGTTTTGGGATTTTTGATTGCACTGTGAAATCCCAAGACTGTGTTAATAAAATCAACCTTGGATCAGGGAGCAGAGCCAGCAACTAGTTGGTAGGAATTAGCCATATAGAGGACAGAGGAGCCAGGAATATAGATAGAGAGACACAAGGGAAAGAATATGGAGGGACTTGGAGTTATCATGGTCTTTTTGGTTTGGGATGAGTGGAGAGATGTTCTCTTATTGGGTCTCTGGCCAAAACAGAAGGTCAGCTGGTTACTTCTTGGCTTCCGTGATCTAGCAGGATTTTTACCCCAACATCTGACTCCTGAGTCTTTGTTGGTGGGTAGAACTATAGAGATTTAGTTTAAACCAATAGTAAGTTTCCCTCCCATGTGATTTTGTTTTAAATTTGCTATTCCACATAAGTATTTCTTCTAGTAGCAGGCTTCAAACCCATTCAAGAAGTGGTTGGTCATCTCTAAAATAATTATTTTACAACAATGTACCAGTAGAAATAGATCACTACAAGAAAACTTACTGAAATAACTTCTATCTTCTGATAGCTTTACATCCCTAAATATCTCCAAGTGAATTCTCCCAAATTTACTACCTTTTTTGATCCCTTTGTCATACCATCTGCTGTTGTTGGTTTCGTTTGATTTGTGGTTAGATTCTCATTATGTAATCCAATCTAGCCTCAAATTGAAGTCCTATAATCTCCCTTGTATTGAGATTTATGTGTGTACCACCAAGTCCAACTTACATTGTCATTTTTTACAAATTTAATATCTCTGTTTCTAAAGAACATACTTTCTGTTTTGTTGACTCCTTCCAATCTTCATTCTCTTGAACTGTCTCCATGCACATGTAAAAATCAGTCTATCAATTTACCTGATGTCAATTTAATTCATAAACCCATGACATGGTCCTAACTAGCATCCAAGATGAATAGATGTAAACTGTAGGCTTTCTTGTAAATTACCTTCTTCCCAGGAAACTGATACCATAGATTTAGGAAGATCCTTAGAGATACCTTGGCTAAACAGCTCTGTCTCTACCACCAATGTATTTGGGGCCTTTGTGTCACTGAAGAGATCAAAGGAGAAACTCTAATTCACATTTACAGCATGCTCATTCTTCATTCTATGCATTTTCTACCTCTTACTGACCATGACCATGCAGCTACTTGCTCCCTTGCTAGACACTCTGGTACAAACATATAGTCTCACTGGTCATAATCATATACTTGAACCCTGGTTAAAGTATATGATTAAGTTATATGATTACAACTGGTATATGAATTAATTTTTTGTTTCTGCTTTCACAGTTTTAGCCAAAAGTATGGCTGTTGTTCTGCCTTTTAAAATAAAGATGCCAAGGAGCAGAATAAGACCCTAGTTGGAACGAGAGAGGCCAGACTCCTCCAATTTCATTATCTGCTCAGGAGAAACCTGTGAAAACTTGCTGACATGCAGTTATCCCCTGCCCCCCACTCCCCCAATACACTCTAAGCCAGGACATTATCTCACTATAGCATGGAAGAAACTGTAATCACTCTCCCTTCATTCAGTCCCAGAATACTTGGGTCTTTTGGCTCAGGGGAGCTTCATCTTGAGTTTTTCTTTTTTTCCATCCAAGAAATACCTGTCAACTTCTTAAAGCTACATTTCTGATTTTGCATATTCTGGCATTCTACCATGTCCTCCTTCCAAGCAAGACCATAGTGGACAGAAAGACTTTTTACGCATCTTCATCCTGAAATTATTGCATTTTTCTTCTGTAGTCACCATAAGGCATTTGAACAAATGAAGAATTCATGAGGATAAAACTTAAAAGCAAAGATTGTTGAGACTCTGCTGACTCCCCATGGGAGACCTTGCCTTGGAAGAGGTGGGAATGGGGGTGGTTTGGGGGGAAGGCTGGGGGACAGGAGGAGGGAGGACAGGAGAATCTGTGGTTAGTATATAAAATGAATAGAAAATTTCATCATCATCATCATCATCATAATACAAAGACTGTTTCACTGTACATAATGGATTTACACATCAGGAGAAACATATTCAGTTTGTAATGTTCCTTCAAAAGAGGGAACTGGGCATTTCTAAAGAAAAGGGGGGCATAGTGGATGAGCATGAGATAACTTGTTTAAATAGGTTTACTTTGCACTTTTTAGTTGCTTTGTTTGTTTTGAATAGATTTGGTCCAGTGTTAAGGATCTGCTCATATACTGAGAGCTCTGTTGTGGTGATATTTTATTTGTGCTGAAATGTGATATTTAATTTGTATGTTAATAAATAAAGTTTGCCTGGAGATCAGAGGTCCTAGCCATAAACAGAAGTCAGGCAGTGGTAGCACACACCCTTAATCTGATCACATGACAGGCAGAGTCTCTGTGTGTTCAAGGACACAGCCAAGCATGGTAACACACACTTTTAACCCTAGTACCAACCATAGAGACCTGGAGGTCTGTATAGGCAGGCAGTGATGAGGAAGTGATGTGGCTAGGCTTAGAAAGCAGGAAAGCAAGGCAATAAAAGTGCAGATTAGACAGGAAGAAGCTCTCTTGAGAAGCTATGGCTAGGTGGTAAACTAAGGTTAGTTGGCGGCTATTTTTCTGATCTCTACGGCTTGCAACTCTGTATTTGGCTGTGTTTCTTATTTAATAAGACTGTTTAGAAATTCGTCTGTACTCTGTGGTTGGTTGCCAGTAAGGAGAAGGTCAATATATCTTTTAGAGCACTAATCAAACCATCAGATACCTCATGACTGAAACTGTTTGCATGCAATGTATGATTTTGCAATCCCATGTTTTAAGACATAATGCTATATATGAAAATTAAAATGTCAGGGACTTAAATTTGTGAGATAGCTCTCATCTGTCAAACATGATCTCTGAGTCTCCTAGAGAAAGACTATTTCCTCCTGGCCAAATAACAGTCACCTAAAGTTTTGCTTCAACAGCTGAAAGGAACAATATATTCTGAAAATAGCAACCGTTCCAAGTACTTAGCTCATAGGAGAATAGAGATAAAGGGGATACATAAATGAGCAAAGCCTACATAAAAAGCCTATATCTTCATTCCAACAATCATCTTTTAAGATGGCTTTATTTGTCTTCTAATAACAATCCTTTTCCCAATAAGAGAATGAGTAATAGCACTAGGAGGGCAGTGAGGAATGAATGCCCTCCAGGAAGTCAAAGCCATGATGGATGAGACTTGGTGCATAGATGTCTCAGCCTGCTGTCTTTGCTGAGATCACCCTGAGGTGAGCACTTCACTCTGTCTCTGACTGAATCATAATGGCTAGAGGCACTTAGAGCAGCAATGACCATATAATGATTTCCTTCTCTCTGTCTATTTTACCTACCAACCCTCTGATCTCTATCAATTGGAAGGAGTTCATTTCCCTTCATTTTGCCAAAACCAAGCAAGCAACCAATCAAAGAAACAAACTAAAAAACCCAAGTGTTTGCCAATGAGACATTGCCTTAGAGTTTAATTACTGAAAAGGCCAAATTAAAAGACTAGTGGTCTTGCCAGGCAGCAGTGGTACACCCGTTTAATCCCAGCACTTGGGAGGCAGAGCCAGGCGGACCTCTGTGAGTTCAAGGCCAGCCTCGTCTACACAGCGAGATCCAGGAAAGGCACCAAAAATGATAAAGAGAAACCCTGTCTCTCAAAAACAAAACACAAGACAGACAAACAAACAAACAAACAAACAAGAAAAGAAAGAAAGAAAAGACTAGTGGTCTTTAGTAATGATGGTATTGTAGTTAGTCAGCCCTACAATGTGTTGGTTGGTTGACTTGCACACCATAGTCAAGACTGGGAACGTACATTACTCCTATTCTCACCTGGGCAGTGGTGGTGACTGAAAAGACAAGTGAACTCCTTTTGACACCACTGGAAAGCATTCATGGAAAAGAAAAATTGTCAAAGCTGTGTATTCTCAGTTAAAGTTGTAGGCCAGGAATTTCAGATATTCTACATTTGCCTTAAAAATAATATGTTAATGTATATATGATATGAGTCATGTTTGATTAATGAGATTTGAAATGCAATTGTGTAAAATGAAGGGCTAACAGTTATATTGAGTGCCCAACCCCACCAAGCTATTAGGCTAAAGTAGTAGGACTACAGAAGAAATGTGTCACATTATAAATCTGAAATCTCTTCCACAGGCTCATGTTCTGAAAATCTGCACTTAGACAATGGTATTATATTTTTGAGGCTGCCAAGAACTTTGAAGGGGTAACTTGGTTGAATAATGTATGTTACTATAAATGGGTGATTAAGGGTACATCATCCCTGACCCCAGCTGTCATAGTTGATGTTTCTTGGTACCACTAAATAAATAATATTCTACAGTACCATACCATGCCTGCCGTAGTCATGATGTTTTCGTCAAGTCTATGAGGCCACAGATTATGGTTGAATCCAGTGGAAAAAAGAGATCATGAACCCAAATAAATCTTTCTTTAAGTTGCTTTAAGATATTTTCATCACTGTGAAGAAGGTAAATAATTCAAAATGCACACTGGGGTGTAAATGGGACTTTGGGATGGAGTTGAGTGAAGTTGAACACTTCATGCCATGAGTTTCTCTGAGTCTCTTCTGCTCATGCAAATGGTCCCTCCACTTTCTTCTTCATTCAACAATATTTTCTCTTGCTTAGAAGGTTTAAGTACTGCCCCAGTTGCACTGGTGTTACAGATATTGCATGACTTCTTAGGCTAACAGTTCCATTGGCACTCCTAGTTGCGTAGCAAGAATCAAATAAAACAGAGAAGAGACAGAAGTAGTTATCTAGAGATCAGACCAATGCACATACACAGAGGGACTGAGAAATCAGTGCTAATTATTCATGGCATAAAACTTATTTTCAAATAAAAATATTGGACAATTTTATATGCATCCAGAATTTTTATTTTATCGTGCCTTTGGCATATGGTTTTCCACACCATAAAAGCCTATTGGTGACATTAATTTGTATAGGAACAGTTATTTATAAAAATATTATTCACACCACTATTTTAATTCTAAAGTGTAACAAATTTTCTGTCACAGGTGGGTATTGACTCAGAGTACATGCACTACAGTAAGCTACCCATAAGAAGTAACATACTCACTATCATGTAACTGTTAGAAGATAAAAGACCAAGAGACACGCAGGGCGGTGGTGGCGCACGCCTTTAATCCCAGCACTCGGGAGGCAGAGCCAGGCGGATCTCTGTGAGTTCGAGAACAGCCTGGGCTACCAAGTGAGTTCCAGGAAAGGCGCAAAGCTACACAGAGAAACCCTGTCTCGAAAAACCAAAAAAAAAAAAAAAAAAAAAAAAAAAAAAAAAAAAAAAAAAAAAGACCAAGAGACACATAGACATAGATGACAGATATGTAGAAAAAAGTGAAGGTATATGGATACAATTTGAAAACACACATGAATTTGGAAGACATCGCAGGTATATTCAACAGAAAAAAATAAAACTAACAACAACACAAAAATTATTCAGGATCCACAAATACTGACATCACGCGGCCCTTGGATTCCATGATCTATGTGTAAAATATGCTTTGTTCTAGGTCTTTCCCCTCAAGGAGTCTGTCCGGGTCTTCAGGACAACAGATTAATATTGCTTTTGGTGGAAATGAGCTCACAGGAACAATTTTCTAGTTTCTACTTCAGAAACCTCAAAACTCCTTACTCTGCAAACCTCCAAATTACATAACCTTCAAATGATCATAAACCCTGGAACTTCGAGAACCCCCAAATCTGTTTGAGGGGAATACCCTGGCTTACAGGTTTGACAAGGGATCCCATTTCCAGTGTCTTTCATGCGTTGCTGGAGAATCTACTTTCTTCTCATGCCCTCATCCATTCCCAGGCTCTGTCCTGTTCCAGGCATAGACATGCTTACTTTACATCATGTGAATGATAGTTCTAGGTAGGAGAACCTAGGTGAAGACTCATACAATGCTGCACGGAAGCCTCTGCTTTGGCTGGCTGACTGGCTAAGCCAGACACACACAAGTTCAGTGAGAGGGAGGCAGAAGTAGCAGAAGCAAGCAGGTGTCCAGAGCAGGCTATCTCCCTGCAGACTCTCGTCGTGCTATAGTACACTATAGGGTAGTAGGTTAAAGGATGAGGGAAGGAAAAGGACCATTTTAGTATCTGCTCTGTCATTAGGGAGCTATAGCATGCCCAGTGTTTGCTAAATAGATGTCTGTGGAGGGATCTTGTTCACAGAGACCACCCATGGTCCCAGGGTACACACTCATCAAAAAGTGAAGGGAACCATTACTCTCTGTTCTGATGTGTGCGAAGACAAGGTATCGCTATTTCATTTTCTGGACATCACACATGATTTCAATGACATTTCTCTCTATTTTTCTAGGGAAGAATATGCTGTAGACATGGTGAAATTGGAATATGACTGAGAAAAGCAGTTCAATATGGTGATACCAGGCCAGGGGAGAACAACATGTCTGCAGTACTAGCTTGTTTTGACCTTCTGTGTGGTAGCTAGAGTAGATTATAAACCTTTTCATGGGGCCGGGCGATGGTGGCGCATGTGTTTAATCCCAGCACTCGGGAGGCAGAGGCAGGCGGATCTCTGTGAGTTCAAGGCCAGCCTGGTCTACAAAGCGAGTTCCAGGAAAGGCGCAAAGCTACACAGAGAAACCCTGTTAGTCTACAGAGAAACTTTGGTGTCTGGTGGCTTTGCAGAGCTGAATGAAAGCACTATGCATGCTCAGTTCCATCTCTGCTCTCTTAGCCCACAGGTCTGGTGGTCCTTTCCTTTGCCACGCTCCATTGTTCCTATTCTCACAGCAGGCTTCCTGTAGCTGGAGGGCTTCTCTCCAGGTTCCCCAAGCCCCGCAGTCCCACAATCCACTTATAAAATAATCACTCAGACGCTTATATCACTTATAAACTGTATGGCCGTGGCAGGCTTCTTGCTAACTGTTCTTTTATCTTAAATTAACCCATTTCTATACCTTGCCACGTGGCTGGTGGCTTACCAGAGTCTCTACATGCTGCTTGTCCTGGCGGTGGCTGCAGTGTCTCTCCCCCAGCCTTCTGCTTCCCAGAATTCTCCTCTCTCCTTGTCCCACCTACCTCCTGCCTGGTCATTGGCCATCAGTGTTTTATTTATATAGAACAATATCCACAGCACTTCCCCTTTTTTCTTTTTTTTAAAAAGGAAGGTTTTAACTTTAACATGGTAAAATTACATATAACAAAACAATTACCTGCCGGGCGGTGGTGGCGCACGCCTTTAATCCCAGCACTCGGGAGGCAGAGCCAGGCAGATCTCTGTGAGTTCGAGGCCAGTCTGGGCTACCAAGTGAGTCCCAGGAAAGGCGCAAAGCTACACAGAGAAACCCTGTCTCGAAAAAAACAAACAAACAAACAAACAAACAAAAAAAAAAAACAATTACCGAGCAAGAATTATAGTTACAATATTAAAGAAGATGTCCTATCTATCTTATATTTGTGAGTTTAAGGTTTTATATCTAACTTATCTTTTATCATAACTGAGGAAATTACAACTATCTAGTTTTCAACCACATCAAAGACCTGAGAAGGAACATAATGGTACCTGAGAAATGGTAGACGGATGCAAGCAACTTCGGGAATCTTGCAAGA
This sequence comes from Peromyscus leucopus, assembly GCF_004664715.2. Classification (NCBI taxonomy): domain Eukaryota; kingdom Metazoa; phylum Chordata; class Mammalia; order Rodentia; family Cricetidae; genus Peromyscus; species Peromyscus leucopus. The sequence continues at coordinate 9,177,798 of NC_051072.1, read as the reverse complement.
GTAGACCAAGACAGCTGGCAGCCTGGACAGTCACCTGATGTTTCTCAGCATTGTTGGTGCATTCAAATTGGCTACAGGCCTAGAGTATCTGACAGACCATTTTCAGAAGCAGGAATTCTGAGAGACCATCTTACCCTGTCTTGGCAGAGTACAGTGGTCGCTTTCCTTGTGTCCCGCTTGTCCAGAAAGGACAGCATTGCATTTGTACTGTCAGCCGTCAAGGCAAGGGCAGTTCTTTGCCCAGTAGGCCATTTTGTGCCAAAAAGACAAACTTCCAAATGGAAATGTCTTAGAAGCCCAACATTCTCTCGGGATCAATTGGTGCAGTCAGGAGCAATTGTGTCTCACGTCAACAGAATTCTAAGTTATTTAAATGCCATATTCTCTAGGTCTATGAAGTGTTTGAAGATTACCTGTCTATCTGAAATATATCTATGTATACCTAGAAGACTTAACTAACATGGCTACAAATATGATTATCATAGATGACTGATTATTAATCTATTTTTAATCATCCATTACAATTTTAAATGAGTTAAACATAATACCTCAAACAAGAATAGAAATATATATATACAGTATAACAAAATTAACTTTAAGTTTGTATTAATAAACTAAAATTTTTACCAATGTAAAACATTTTAAACATAAACTAAAATCTATACCAATGTAAAACATTTTAAACAAGTTGTTCTTTAAAAGTAGGTTCATTAATCTACCCTTTTATCTTATCATCTCCATATCCTCCTATATATCATATCCCCTTTTCTTTTTCAGAAAGAGATCACATTTATAATCAACCTGTTTTAAATAAAAATATTGGTTTTTCTCTGTCCCACACCAGAGGGCTCTTCTGATTTGGGACACAAGAATCCCTTAACCATTTTTTTTTTAAAGCAATATGTCTGGGTTTAGAGGGGGAGTGAGCCAATTCCACCTCTAAAGCCAGCTTGGTATATTTGGGAATTTGGGTGTAGCATCTCTTACTACTTCCTGTTGGAGGGGGGCGCTGTATCTTATGGGGACGCAAAGAAAATTTTAGACCTATGGGGTAGTCCGTGAGGCTGTATTGTCTGAACCAGTTGCCTTGAAACCGATCTGGATGTTGGATCATCTGGGCCATGGTGTCATCGGAGTCCTTTCAGGGGGTCTTGGCTGGTGAAACCTGATGTATCTTAATCTGGAACAAGTCCACAGCCTCTGGCTTTCTGTGGAAACAAAAGCAGAACCTCTTTTCCAAAGTAACATATCCTTATATCCAAATTTTGAAGTCAAGGTACCTTTAAAATATACATTTTGGCATAACTCAACAGCTTTTGTAATCAAATGTTTTTGTTTAGTTATGAATATCAAAGAGAACATAATCCAGATTCTCTGTGTGGTAGCCATCTTTATGTGGCTTATGTTTTATATTACCTTGAGCCTTGAGCCTATTGCTTTAAACTGCACCATTGTAAGCCTGAAACGGCGCTGTGGCTGCTGGCTCCGCCCGCTTCAGCTTCCCAACATGGCAGTGGTACGTTTTCCGCCAGCTCTGGGAGTCATCAAGTCTCAGAAATAGTGGGTCTAAGCTTTTATCAAAGCAGTGTGTAGCCCAGAAACCTCTTTTTTTTTTTTTTAAATACTAGTAAAGACTAAATCTACCACACAGCTTAATTTGCCGCTGGCAGATGCCTCATTTCCGCCATACTGCCGGTCAAACGCACCCGCCAGGAACCCGCCAGTGTCCAAACTTGCGTTTTGCCGCATCTAGCTGCCCGTATGAGACAAGAAGCAGGAACCTGGTTTTGGCTCTGTTTAGAATTGGTTATTAAATATTCTCAGGATTGAAGACTAGCAGTTATAGTTACAACTTGGTATATATAATATCTTAGATAGAACATATTAAGTATTAGATTCAGGTTCTTTAGGATAGGACACCTTTGAATGATCTTTATAACATGCTGTTTACCTATGCTCTATACTTCTCTGGATTTTAGTATGTGTTTCTTACTTGATATTGTTTGCATTGGTTGTAGTTCCATCTTATCTAGGTCATTATCTCTCATTATTTCTGGACAATATTTGATAACCATTCCTGTGTATATAGTCTTGTATTAGTTTAGAACCTTCTTATTTAGACAAAAAGGGGGAGATGTAGTGGGTAGCCATTCCAGCTTGGATCTGGAAGTTCCAACCCCCATTGAGACTCTGGCAACTGTCACGCCTACGAGGCGGGGCGAGGGGAGGCGCCGGGGGACCGGAAAGCTGGATGGGCCAGCGCTCGCTCTGGGCGCTCTCTCGGTGCCGGGACGCTGACCAGTGCAGATTGACTGTGTAGAGCTCCGGAGAACACCGCTGGACTGCATTACACCTTCCCCAGACCCTGCGACCTACCCATTACTTAATTTGTGAGTTTCGCCATTAAATAAATATCCTTTTAACTACGTGGAGTGGCCAAAATAATTTCTCCAATACTTCCTTTTGTGATTTTGGAAGATTTTGATTCTTTCTCAGACTCAAGGTCCCTAGAAAAGGTTCCAAGCATCATCAGAGCAGAAAAGGGGAGTGAAAGTCCTCACCTCAGACCAGATTTGGCCTGGGTCTCAGAAACTTCTCAATGTTTCAAAGGGCAACAGCATTTGCTAAAAAAACATAAACATCAGCAAATAAACGAGACAACAGAGAGTACGAGGACATTCCCAAATAATTTGAAAACATGTGAAAAATCATTTATGCAAGCCACTCTAGAAGGTAAATACAAATCTTAGTATAAACAGAAGAACTATTGAATTGTCAAGAGGGTTAGAAGTGGCAGGTGGTTATCTCAGGTTTGGTTAGTATTTTCTTTTGTCTGCTTATTTCATTCTATTTTATTGTTTCAATTTTGAAAGGGGTATTACAAAAACCTGAATCTGTGATGGCAGAATGAAATTTGAATAGTATCAAGGCTTCTTCTCCATGAGTACAAGGCTTTTTGAAGCTGTTTGTGTCTCTTCAATTTCTTCACCAAGTAGCTATAGTTTCTAGACTTCAAGGTTTTTATATACTTGGGTAAAGTACTTCTAAGGATTTGATTATTTTCTATGATATTGTAGGAGAGGTTTTATTTTGAGTGGTGGGTTAAATTCTTACTAGGTTATAGTATATGGAAATCCAACTGATCTCAAGTGTTCCCTTTGAATACTGCAACTTTACTGAACTCACTTACTAGTTCTTACTGTTTCCTAGTAGACATTTGAGTTTTCTGAGTGTAAGGTAATTTGTGAAGAGAGATACTTTATTTTCCCTAATTTTGAAAATTTGTATTAATACTTCCATTGCTGTGTTGAACAGAAATGGTATGGTAAGAGCGAGAACCTGGCACGCCTATTTCTGGCAGTCAAAAGCCAGCTTTTGTTTCTCACCATTGAGTGTGGTGTTACCAGTGAGCTAGTCCCACACTGACGTTTACATACAGGCAATTTCCTCTTATATCTAGTTCGTTTAATATTTTTGGCATGAAATGCCAATCAGTTTAATTAAAGAAATGAGTCTGTGAGATATAAATATAGGGAAACACACATGATTTGTGCCTACTTTCTTAACAAATGTAAAGACAACCTAACGATGCTTTTAGCTCAAGGAATAGACCCATGGTGACACTTCAGAAACCATTTCCATGATGCCATGGGTCCCTTCACTCTCTGGTTCAGAACCCTGTGTCTGAACACTTCTTTAGAAATTTTGCTAAGTAAACTGATTGCTTTGTGTGTGTGTGTGAAACTTCAACTGTCCTTCAGAATGCAGCAGAGTAACAACAACAACAACAAAGAAATCATTTCCCTAATCCTATTACCCAGAAAGGCTTTAGCAAACATTACCACAGCTAAGAGAACTAGAAGGCAAGACCACATGGAGCTGCTTCTCCCTTCCCTGTTACCTTCTTCTTCACTGTGTTTTTCCCCATCACTGTCATGAGACTTAGGACCATCAACAGTTACTGCTAGCACTTGTGTTATTTCCATCATCTTCTAGACTTTAAGCATTTTGCATGACTATGTTTATTTGAACACCTCAATGGCTCCAGGTTCTCTGGTAGGAAAATAAAACCACTTTATAAATGAGGAAACTGAGATACATGAATCTCTAGTAATATTCCTGAGATTATAGTCAGTGGTAGTTCAGTATGATTTAAAATTCTTACTTGAGCACGAGTGAGCTCAGACTCTTTCACAGATTTGTAAAATCTGTGTCATAAATCTGCACATCATTGTCTGACTGCTTGGTCCAACCTCACTGTTTCTCTGCTACTCCCAAAGGAAAAAGTGGGAAGCTCCTCCAAGTGAAGCTTACAAATACAGAGACAATTTGTTCCTCAGTGGTCTAAATGATGACAGGAATAAAGTCTCTTCCAAGACAAGAAGTCATTCTGATAGGAGGAAGCAGCCCCAGCCCTGAAGAGTCTTGAGTTAGAAAAGCTGAGAGGTGACAATAGAATGCCACCGGGCTTTGCATGTACACACACTGTGAGTGTGCATATATTCTTGGCTTGATTCCAAATGCCAGTTCTGTGGGTGAGTGGACACAGAGTTGACATTCTGTTCCAGATCTATAAAGTATGTTTTCATTCAGAATATGGACATCTTTTCTTGAGCATATCATATAACCTATAACCTTGTAGAGGACATTTTGCACAGAGATACAGTATTTTACTATAGGAATCGCTTGCATTCATTTCCTGTATTTTGAGAAGTTCATAATTCCAAAACATTCACCATAGACCTTTAATCTGTCACAGAAGAAAATCTCTGTAGGCTAGGAGACATGGGCAATATGCCATAGAAGTGAGCTAGTATATACTGTACACTCCAGTCCCTTCCTGTGAGGGGATTTTATTTCATCCAAGGTTAGTTAAAAAGGATGTACTACAATTGTTCTGTGTTACCACACAAAGACAAAGAGTCCTCCAATTTTCCATGGAAAACAACCACATCTGGGCATGCTAAGGGAGCTCTCCCCAAAGGAAATAATTGTGGCTGGGGCAGAATGGTTTTAGAAGGGGACTACATGCCTAGGACCAAGTTCTGTGGAGTAAGTCACAAGTTGGCTTAGAGTTTAGATATGGTGGACATCTCTGTATTTTATGGCAAGTCAAGGTGGAGAGAGATCTGAACATTGTCTTTTGAAACCTGGGTACTTAAGACAAAAGTATAGGCCCAGATTCAGATCTAACTACAGCAGAAACAGAACATCTGGAGTTTTCCTCCCTTTCCTCTCTGACTCCGGGTCCCGGAACTGACAAGTATAACCCCACGGCCTTTCAAATGCTTACAGCAATGCCTAAGTGATAGCAAGTATTTTAATATGATAGTATTTCACTGTGAATTTCTATAGCTTGGGAAGTACATAGTTCCAAAACAACCTACATCAAGTTTCCTTTAAAATTCAAGGGCAGAAAGCCTCCCAGGCCTCAAAGATATTGGCACTATATTCCATTTTTCTTTTGGAAATGGGCTATAACTTTGAAAATTTGAATAGTAATGGGCATATCTGTCAAGTGTGTAGGTCATGATGTTTGACCCTGAGATTAATATGCTAAGATCTAAGGAAAAACTCGGGAAGCAAGCACAAGAAAGAACTCCAGAATCAGGAGGTCCAGACCACTGTGATTACCCATAACTTAAAAGAAAACGATAGTCTACTTGTGTTTTTTATTTCATCTTTGGAGTACAATGAAATGAAGTATAACATGAGTAAAATTAAAACTAAATACTTCTTAAAGTAAATATATTTTATGTGCTTTTGAATTTTTTAATTTTATATTTTAAAAATACTTCCCTACTTTACTTCTGAAGTGTGTCATGCATGAAATATTTAACAACATATAGTGTTGAAAGCTTCGAGGCTAAACATCACTCTAACGCATCCACCAGCTTTCTTACTGTGCCAGTTTTGTCTGGCTCCTTCAGTTTCTTTTAAACTCCCCCCATATACCAAAATAATATGCAGATGTCATTTTTCATTTATTATGTCAACTAGCTGTCATGTGAATGCATGCTATGTGCCAAGAAGAAGAAATATAGATAGAACAGAATGATCAGAATGATGGCCTTGAGGCAATGGACACATGAGCTGGGAAGCGTATGTGCTCACATAGGCCTGCCAACATGGCAAGCAGTTGACTTCTGCTTCAAACAAGCAAACCCAGGACAAATGCTTGGAAACCACTGTGATCAGACAATGTGAGTGATCAATATGGTTGTTCCCGGGAGACAACCTTCTAGGAGCAAACAGCTATGGAGAAATGATTCAGGAGTGAGAGTAATCCGCATAACCACTATGAAGGATAAAATTATTGGTGTTTGAAGAATGGCTGGTGGCATTCAGGGGCAAGGGAGTTGGCTAGAGAGATGCAAAGAAGCATTCTCCTTCCCCACACCCTCATTAATATTTTTGGTCAGTTGTTTTTTTTTTCTTTTTTCTTTTTTTCAGGGCTGAGGACCGAACCCCAGGGCCTTGCGCTTGCTGGGCAAGTGCTCTACCACTGAGATAAATCCCCAACCCCGGTCAGTTGTTTTCTTGATTTTGAACATTTAGACTGGGATAAAATAAAATCCCCAAATAGTTTTAATTTATGTCTCCTTTATTTGAAGGATTTTGAGCAGGGTTTCTCTCTCCCTCCTCCCCTCTTTCTGTGTGTGTGATATTCCTGAAACATTTTTATTTCACCTTTTGAGGACTTTATGTTGAACCATAGCTCACTTATCACCAGGTGGGCCATCTGTCTTCTTGATTACTTGCTTGTCTGTTTTTTACTTATTTCCATATTCTAGATATTAATCTTCTATTAGATATGCAGCTGACAAAGATTCCCTCCCTCTTTAAGAGCATCCCCTTTAATTGATTTTTTTTCTTTTACTGCACAGAAACTTTACCTTATTTATTTATATATTTATTTATTTTACATCTCAACCACATTTCCCCTCCCTCCACTCTTCCTATTCCCTCCCCCCACCTCCTCTGTGCCCACCCACCCACCCTGGCCTCATCAACTCCTCCTCTGTTTCCATTCAGAAAGGGCGGGCTTCCCATGGATATCAACAAAACATGGCATATCTAGTTGAGGTAAGACTAAACACCTCCCCTTGTATGAAGCCTGGACAGACAACCTGGTATAAGGAATAGGTTCCCCAATGCCAGCCGAAGTGTTAGGGACAGTCCACTCTTTTAGTAATATTGCCTAACAATATTCTGCTAAACTTTTTACTTTCTATGAGGTCTCACTTGTCAGTCTTTGGCTTCAATTTCTGAGATTGGAGTCTATTTAAAAACTCCTTTTCTATTTCTATATATTACAGCAGTGGTTCTCAACCTTCCTAATGCTGCAACCCTTTAATACAGTTCCCGTGTTGTGGTGAAGTGCATCCATAAAATTATTTCATTGCTATTTCATAACTGTAATTTTGCTACTGTTATGAATCACAATGTGAATATCTGATACGGAACAATTTCCTGTTAGCCGCTTCCCCTGCTGCATATATGGTAACTAAGACTTATGCTAGGAGCTCTGCTACAAGACCCTGCGGCCACATAGGAAGCCTTATGATAGGAGTGTGCCGCTTAGTGCAAATTAGGATTTGTCCCCAGGTTCCCCAATCCTATACATTCCTTATAGTCTGGAATAAAATTGAGCTGATTCACCGAAGCCGTCTCCTGGAAGGCTGTCTCTGTCACACCCACTGCCATCTGAACCCTGTTCCCTGCTTCTGCTCCCTCCACCCTCGTGGACCCGTGAAGCGAACAGTCCTAAGGAGGAAACAGAGCTACATTTGTGTTCCCTAGAAGCCTGAAATCGGGATTACATACAATAACTTCAAAGAATGTAAATAGAATTTGAGGTAGCTTGGTTAGAAAGTATAATAATTACATATATATAATAAATATAATAATTAGAATAATTTGATAATTAGAATAGACCATTAGATTTCCTAGTTTTCAGAAATTTGAAATAAATGAAATCTTATTATTTTAATTTTTAGAGATAAAAAGAACTGATTAAAATGGGAAAACATAGACTACAGATATCTGAAGTGTTATAGGACACAGTTATTAATAAGACTAACCAGAATACACCCACAAAGACACATGTAATGTCTGTTTAATATTGACTTTGGAGTAGAAAGTTTCTTTCTTTTCTCCTCAATAGCTTTACCAATGTTTACTTTGTTTTGCCTGGCTTTGTATTTGGCCTTTTTCTCATTGTTTATTCTAGGACCCAAGGACAGTAGGTAGCTCCCAATGTCTACCTTATCCAATATTTCTACCATATTTCATACTATGAATTTTAGACCCTATTTTCCTGCAGTGCAAAATATGCTCAAAAATATGCTCCCTTTCAGCTATTCAGCATGAGTTTTCACAAGGTTCAAAGAACCAGATTTCTAAGTATCCGGACAATATCTAGGGCATACTTAGTTTTTCTAAGCTATAACATTGTCTCAGTCTGAGTAAACAGCCAGTACCGACTAAATTAATTTTAGTTTCTTCATTTCATACCAATAGCTACAAAGTAGCTGTAATCACAACCACTTGAATCCCCAAACAAACTGCTTATGGTCCATTCCACACTTCCCATATATTTGGGTAACTCAGTCCTCAGCTCAACATATCGAAATATTACAGGTGACTCTTCTCTGTCATCGTATTCAGAGTCTGCTTCAGACTGTACCCAAGTGTACACCTTTACAGCATAGGTCAAGAATACAGAACTTCATCTGATTATTCATTGGTATAAATGGAGGTTCCTACAATGATTACATTTATCCTGTCTCAGTTTTCAAATACTGAAGACTCTTCCCTCTCCCTGACCACAGAGAGGTATCTGCCTTAATATGGATAAGCTCTGAGTTTTTTATCAGTGTAGACTCATTTCCTGACCACATACGGCAAGAAATACAATGTATCACTTTGAACTGACTATGAATACATTGAATACTAAGCAAGGAAGTTGTTATGTCAACTAAGTCCCTATTTGTAATGATGCATTTTAAATATTTCAGTGCTGTTATAATGGAATTTCAACTTTTATATTTATCTGTTACAGAAAAATTGCAGAGTAAAAGTCGTTTTGACAGCTAGAGATCTCAAATTTAAAATTATGTCTTTAAGTTCTGAACATTTTTGTACTATAAGCTAATAGAATAATAAACAAGCATTCATTCAATTATTTGTCAATTAGTTCCATAATTTGAATTTCCACAAACTAGATCTGTATTATATCATTTTCTTTGGCCATTGATAGTTTTGTGGATTGTTTTCAATGAGTCAATCACATACATCTTGAAAATGCAACAGGAACTAAAGAATTAAAGTAAGGGAAGTAAGAAGGGCTAATATCCAGACTACTAATGAATTAGACCCAGAAAATATGCCCATTTTCCCACACATTCTTACAATTTGATACAGTTGATATGCTGTAAGCCCGTGTTCCCTCAAGATAAGCATATACAAGTGAACTTTCAAAGGCCGTGTTTGTTTGTTCAACATTGTCTAAACAAGGAGGAATAGACACTGAAAGATGCTTTAAAGGCACTCAGCTGGTTTTGAAAAAAAAGATGGAGCATAAATGTGTGAATGTATCTCAGTCCACAGGATGTAGTCTTGTTAGATATCAGCAGTGAAGAGTTGACCAGGGTAAGCTTGTTATTTCAGGGATGAGAAAATCACAGTGTCTTAATGGGTTAAAGCAATCATTGAAAAGTAGATCTGCAGACAACATGACCAGAGTCCTTCCTTCTATTGGTCTTCAGTTGTGTGTTTTCAAAGCATATTTAATGTTTCACCATTTGCTTTTTGGCTTTGATCAATGAAGTATATGTAATATAGGTATATATGGTGAAACTTTTCATTTAATAGAAGAATGCTTTCTTTTTACAACAAAGACTGTCATATAATGTAGAAACCTTGAACTGATACATGTTTTGAAGGTACTTGAACCTGTGTTTATAAAGAAATATTCAAATTGTACAATCTTTCAAAAATCAAAGAATGGTGAAATTATCTTTAAGTGACTACAAATATACCATAGAATTATTTGAACTCCCTTCAGTAACCACTGTTATATAATGAATATAAATAGTTACTAATAGGAGTTTTGGGGGTTAACTTGAAGTCATAAGAAACCTATATATTTGAAACTGATTTTCATTATTGTCTGTAAGTATATGATGTGTGTGGTAAAGGGAGCACATGCATGCCATGTTACATGTGTGGAAGTCAGGTGTGGGAGGCCAGATCCCATCTTTCCAAGGCTTATTTTGAGGAGAAGAGAGGGATAAGAAAATATTAGATAGAAAGATAGCAAAGAGGAGAAAGACAGAAATACAGGATAGCTTTGGGAAGACCTGGGTCAATACTCAACAGCCTCTTCAAATGGGCTTTATCTAACAATGCCAAGAGGTGGGACAAAAGATCTCCCACTTGCTAGATCAAAGCACAGCATACAGCCAAGTGTAGACATTTCCAAACACTTGGTAACCATGCCCATGATGAAATCATCTCCTTATGCAGCTCTGCTGGGTAAAGCAAGCTCAGATACTCAAATCCTGAGTAAGTTCTCACTAGGAAACCTCTGTGGGTCACCACAGTCAGGGGACAATTTTGTGGAGTTCATTGTCTGTTTTAACCGTGTTGCCTCTGGGGATGAAACTCAGATTATTGGGTTTGCATGAGTACTTAGCTATCACACCAGTCCATGCACATGTCTTAAATGAAGTTATGAAATATGAAGTTTAAAAAAATGGTGTAAGTTAGTATAACAGTTTTACCTCAGGGATTTTTGTTGTGTTTATTGAAAGTGGCACTGGATGTAGTTATAATATATAATATAACCCCAATCCTTATCCTAACCTGTATTGTCAAGTTAATCCTAGCAATGCAAGTTGAGAAAGATACCCCATTACTACAGTATAGAAATAATCATTCAAATATTGAAACTGAGCATAAAATATTATTTTGTTAATTTAATATAGGAATAACAATTTGAGTTTAAATTTTTCAGAGGTTAGAAGTCTAGAAAATGAAAGTCTTATAAACAAAAGAGTTTTATGTTCTCTGATATCGTATAAATCTCCATTACTTTAAAAAGCGATTTTATCTTGACCTTATAAAATCTCCCCACAGCCAAAACACAGGTACCTTCCTAATTGTTTTGAGACCTCAATGGGAATATTCCTAATTGATAATGTCACAAGTCATAAATCACATTTGGTAACCATAGTCCAAGTAAAAACATTTACTGCAGCCAAACTCATTCTGTCATGTGACATAGGAAGACAAACTATTTGAGATAAATGTCAACAGACTCTTACCCAAAACTGACTTACAAACACATTCACAGACACCCAGCGTTCGTTAGATAAAGCCATTTCTCAAAAATAGAAATGGAGCACTTGACACGACGATTTTCCCAGTAGCATACTTGAAGAAAACACAGTGGGTAACTAAGCACCCCATGTTATAGAGGTGATCTGAAAGACGGAGCGATGCAGGACTGATGCTGTGGAATACTGGCTGAGAAAGTGGAACAAGCTACATGGACTTGAGGGTGAATGTTAACTAACATGAAAGGTTGGCAAGGCACGGCTTAGTGGCTCCCGTTCAGGGAAACGCATGCACCATCTACAAGCCTAAACCGAAATGACAAGCCTTTGAGGCAGAGAGGATAAATGCTCAATCCATTTGGCAGATAAAGCAGGTCATGGATTGGTTTATTTAGCTCCAGTTTCACATAAACAATACACAAGCAGAAGCAATGAACCATTGCTAAATTTGACAGGAAATTCCATTTGGGGTTATTTCTCTGTTCAGGCTTCAAATGGTCACCATTTTCCCACTCCATCTCTTTGTCATGCCTTTTATTGCCAAAGCTGCCTATTTATTTTGGTGGGTCAGATAACAGAATGTATTTAAAAGACACATACTCTTTCATATTGGAGATATGAACCACAACTTTACAAAGCCTAAAATAGAAATGTTTTATTTCTATTATAAAAGCTTGCATGCAGAGAATAAAAAGGTAAAGAATGCTTTCAGAGTTGTAGCCAAAAATACTTGATATATCTCTGATCACAGGAGAAATATACTTTCCTAACATCTCATGGTCATCTGAACATTGCAGTCATAAATAGACTTTGAATGCCCTCAGCAGCTAAACATCCACAGACATCAGCCACTCATGTTCCCAACCTTTGATCCTCCAGCAGAATTTGATTTTGCATTGGCTGTGTAGCAGACTAAGAGATTCAGTTCTACTTGACCTCTTGTATATATTTTACATAATTTCATACATTTCTAGAAAGCAAAGACCTACATTTTGTATTTCAATTTTGATGAAAAAAATATTTCCCATTTTTCACCTTTATTCTTTTGGTGAAGGTCACCAAATTCAAATATGATGACAATACAACTTCCTTTCATTTTCCCTATAGTTCCATATTCTCTAAAGCAGTGAATTAATTTTAGCAATTCAAATAACATTGTAGGTATCCTACTAGAATATTTCATGTTAGATTTTAAGAAATCAATACCTTGCATAGAATGAAAAATGAATTAACACATTATAATGAAAAATCTGGGGAAAAAGGTTGTTTTCCTTATGTTGACAACAAATTTTAAAGTTTGTTCCTCTTCTCCTTCAGTTATTTGTTTTGGATAGCTTCTCTTTTGCAGTAGAATAAGACTTCATTCATTATTTTTCTGTAGCTGTGACCAAATGCCTACCAGAAACAACTTAAGAGAGACTCAGAGTTTGATAGAAAACAGTTCATCATACTGAAGAAGGCATGGTAGAGTGAACTGCATGAGGAATTACATTTTCTGTGAAACAATTCTATGAATATGTATTACTCTCATTGGCTAATAAAAAGCTGATTGGTCAGTAGCTGGGCAGGAAGAGATTGAGCACAAAAGAAAGACTAGAAGAACACTGGGAATTGGAAGGGCAGAGTCAGAGAGTTGGCAGGAAAGGTAGAGAAGCAAGATGAGAATATCATACTGAGAAAAGGTACCACGATACACAGCTCAACATAGACAAGAATTATGGGTTAATTTAAATGTAAGAGTTAGCTTGCAATAAGCCTGAGCTATCAGCTGGGCATTTATAAAGAATATTAATCCTCTGAGTTGGTTATTTGGGAATAGGTGGTTGGGACAGGAAAACTCCATCTGCACACACATCTGACAAGGAAACAAAGTGAGAGGACTGAATTAGAACATACCAGGTTCAACCCTGACCAAATCACTTCCTCTAGCTAGGCGCCATTTCCTAGTGGTTTACACAGTCTCCCAGAACAGCACCACCATCTGAAGACCAAGTGTATGTACACAACACAACGCATACACACACACACACACACACACACACACACACACACACACACACAGGAGTCAGTGGTAAATATTTCATATTCAGACTATAAAATTCTTTATCTGAACCCTAGAGGCTCACAGCCTTACAATTATATAATACACATTAATTTTAATTTTAAAAGTTCCCATAATCCCATAATCTTAACAGCCCAGACATGTTCAAAAATCATCTCTTGATACTCAAGGCAAAAACAATTAACTATAAGGTACTACAATATCAAAATGAGCATTAAAAATTTCTCATGTACAAAAACACAAAGAAACTAGTACCATTAAGAGAGGAGTAGTAGGGAATGGACTCCATAAAGGTTTTTCATGCATTAGGGATAAATTCTGGTCCCACTGCCAGGGACCCCACAAACTGCCCAAGCCACACAACTGTCAATCACATTCAGAGGGTCTAGTTCAGTCCCATGCAGATTCCCCAGCTGTCCGTCCAGAGTCTGTGAACTCCCACTAGCTGAGGTCGTCAGCTGTCTTTGTGGGTTTCCCCATCATGATTTTGTCCCCCCTTGCTCATATAATCCCTCCTCCCTCTCTTTGTCTGGGCTCCAGGAGCTTGGTCCAGTGCTTATCTGTATATCTCTGCATCTGCTTAAATCAGTTACTGGATGAAGGGTCTCTGATGACAATTAAGATAGTCACCAATCTGATTACAGGGGAAGACCAGCTCAGGCACCCCCTCCACTATAGCTTTTAGTCTTCTCTGGGGTCATCCTTGTGGTTCCCTGGGAAGTTCCCTAGCACCAGGTTTCTCCCTAACCCCATAATGGCTCCCTCTATCAAGATATCTCTTTTCTTCCTCTTCCCTCTCTGTCCCTCTCCCAACTCAACCATCATGTTCCCTCATGGTCTCATCACCCACTTCCTATGGAGGGATATCTTGCTCAGCTTTGATGCAGGCGGGAGGGGCTTGGTCCTGCCTCAACTTGATATGTCAAACTTTGTTAACTCCCCATGGAAGACCTTGCCCTCTCTGAGAAGTTGATGGGAGGTGGGAGGGAGAGGGGAGGGGAGGAGAAAGCTGGGAGGGAGGGGGAAGTATGCAAAAAGAAAAAAAAACTTTTAAATTAAAAAAAATACAGAAAAAAGGAGAAATATGAGAATAGGAAGGGATAATCAGTGAATTGTACAAATAACATAGCAAACCCTTTAATTCCATGCCCAGAGTTCAGGTGTCCTGATACAATCATCTGGGATACAATTCATCAAGCTAGATAGCCCCACACATAGTCCCTGTTGCCTTTAGCAAAAATGACCACATTTTTGGCCATTTCTACTCTGCCTGAAGCTTTGTTTAGTAGGAATTCCATGCTCCCTTTTTATCTAGGCAAACTTTACCTCTGAATGCTCCTATGTCACAACCTGGGGAACAGGTGTTCAAAACATAAGACTGTGGGAAGCACCTTAGAATCCAGCCATAGAACCATCATAGCTAGAGAAGAACCTAATCTACCTAAGAAGCTAATTAACTATACAGAAAAGGATGAATGAGAGCTAAGCAATGAATGACTGTGGGAGTTTATCATGCGGTAAAGATGAGTTCCTGGTTGGTAGATCAATAACTTATGAAAAATAAAATTAAACCAGTGAGTATTCATCACACTGGAAACACTCTTCTGTCACATAAAATCTAGAGCCTTGGCAAAAACACAAAGAGCTTAAATAAAAATTCAACAAAGGGATAGCATACAAGTTTGATAAGTTAATTTCCCACCCTAAGTATAACTATCTGAGTGGCTGTAGTAGATAATACAAGGAGAAAAAAAGATGTCAAGAAGTGTGAGGCTTGAAAGTCTGCCTCTTGGCTATAGTCCTGATGATGAACCAAAGGAATACGAAATTCCCTAATGAGAAGTGTGTAATTACTACTAGGAACTGCATATGCTATTAATAAAAAAGTCTGACTGTGACTATGGGGTGATATAGCATACAAAGGAACACTCCAGAAGCAACAAGATTAGCAAAAAGATGATAAAGGTATGTTGAAATATTAACAAGATGTTGAATAGTATTCCATAGTGTATATGTACTACATTTTCATTATTCATTCATCACTTGAAGAACATTAAGTTATTTCCATTCCTAATCATTGTGAATAAAGCAGCAATGATGGCTAAGCATGTATCTATGGAGTAGGATGTTGAGTCCTTTGAACATAATCCAAGGAGTGTTATAGCAGGATCATATGATAGATTTATTTTTAGCTTTTTGAGAATTTTTCTACACTGATTTTCAGAGTGGCTGGGACCATTTGCAATCCAACAACAGTGAATGGAGATTTCCTTTTTCCCACATCCCTTCAAACATCTGTTGTCTGTTGTTTTATTGGTTGTGGCTGTAACATGAACCTTAAAAGGTCTTATTAAATAAAAACATGGGAGCCAAATATTGGGGTGAATGCTGCAAGATCAGAGAAATAGAACAAGCCACAGCCAACCTCACCTCGTCAATTTCTCAGCTGATCCTGTTTCCTCAGACTGGAAGCCTCTGTGTCCTCATCCAAATGGATCTCAGCTGAACTTCTGCTAAAAGTTAGAAGCTTAAAAAAGCCTCTAGTTCCTGGTCCTCACACCTTATATACCTTTTTGCTTCTTGCTATCACTTCCTGGGATTAAAGGTGTATGGCACCATGCCTGGCTATTTCCAGTGTGGCTTTGAACTCACAGAGATCCAGATGGATCTCTGCCTCCAGAATGCTAGGATTAAAGGTATGTGTGTGCCACCATTTTTCTGGCCTCTTTGTATATCTAGTGGCTGTTCTGTTCTCTGACCCTAGATAAGTTTATTAGGGTGCACAATCTATTAAGGGACACAATGTCACCACATGTGGCCATTCTGATTGGGGTAAAAAGTAATGTCAAAGCTATTTTGGTTTGCATTTTCCTAATTTCTAGAGAACATACACATTTCTTGAAGTATTTCCTAGCCATTCTTTTCTTCTTTTGAGAACTCTATGTCAGATTCCAGGAACATTTTTAAAATACAGTGATTATTTTTCACTCTGATTTTTGAGTTTATCTTTATATATTCAGTGTATTAATCACCTGACAGATACATACTCAGAAAAGGTTCTCTCCAACTCTGTGGGCTTCTTCTTCATCAGGTTGATGGTTTCTTTAACTGTTTCAAGCTCTTTACTTGTATAATGTCTTCCTTGTTAATTATTGCCTTTTGGGGCAAATGGAGTTATTTCCTGTACCTAGATCCTGTAGGTATAAAAACTGCCTGTGTTTCCCCCTAGCACTTTCTGTGTTCAGGCTTCACATTTAGGTCTTTGATCCATTTGGCATTCATTTTTGTGCAAGGTGATAGATACAGCTATAAATTAATTCTTCTGCATATGGACATCCAGTTTTCCCAGTACCATTTGCTTAAAATTGTTTTCTGCAGCTTATATTTTGGCCAACAGCTCTCTCCTGGAACTGGAAATCTAGGTCCAGTGAATGCATGGATCTTGAAGGAGCACCTGGAATCGTTACTTTACAAAGCCACCATAATACCTAAATACATTCAAAGGTTTGTCCATATACCCACTGAGGAGTGTAGTCCTTATCCCTCCTTTTTGCAACAGAAGAAGATCATCACAGGAAGCCATAGCCCATGAATTCTAGAGTTGTGTAGTCCAGCCCCAACTGAAATCTACAACATAACTCATGAACATAAAGCTCAGGCACCCTTTGGAGAGAGAGGGTAGAAAGATCATAATAGCCCTAGAAACAGGGAGTTTGCTATGAGACTGTGTCTCCTAGAAATGGAAGACACTATACTCATAAAGCTTTATTGGCATAATTTTCTGAATATACCCCAATAGTTATGAAAATTTAATAAGTTAAAATTAAGCAGACCATAAGATTTTCATTGAATATATGTTGTTATTTATGTTGTATTCAAGGCTCCTTGTATAAGCAACCATTTAATAGAGTGACCTTTAGAATCAAATTATTATTATTTCTTATTACCTGAAACAAATATTTCCAATTATAGAGGAAACATTGATTGATAAGAATAAATAAAAAAATGGAGTGAAGATGCTTAGAAGAGTCAAATGAAATTGCACAATTATTTTTTAAAAATGTATTAAGACTGAATAATGTTCATACTGTTGGAAGATATTATGAACTTTATTGGATAAAATAAGTAATCATCGATTTTACTCACAGTGCTATGGACACGGTGAGCTACAATAGCAACCTGCCTGAAAGATATGCATGCCCGTTGGTACAATAATGGCATGAAGGTTTTGGAAGTAACCAACCTCCTTTTATTTGATTTAAGGCCTGCTCCAGGAACTAGAACCCGTGACTGACACCATTAATAAATCCGAGAATCTGTGACTAGATAGGTCATGCACCTAGGGAAAACTTACTACTATTATGATGTTCAATGGATGTAGCAGTAAAATGAATCCTAATGAAATATTAGCCATAGATCAGTGCATTGCTCAGCCTTTGTTAGAGGAGCTTCTTCTATGGGGAAGACAAAGCAGAGAGATTTTTAAGAACTAGAAGAGGTAGAAAACTTAAAGGAAACAGTACTTTCCAAACACAACAGGGCTAATGCATGTACGAGCAGACAGAGGCATGGACATGACCTTCACAAACTCAAGCCAGTCAAATCCCACCGTGAGAAGGGAAATCATGCACAAAGTCCCCCCACCCACCCAGCGAAGAAGCCATTTGTCAATGATAGCTGCAAAGAGAGGGAAAAAAAATCTATTTTTCTTCAGTGGAGTGACATGTCAGCCGTACTTTAGGGCAGACCCCTTTCTCACTACTTGGCCAACACAAATTTAAAACCATTTTTCTATGTGTATCTCTTACTTTTTTTTTGTCATTTTTTTCTTTGACAGAGGATAGATGAGCATGAAATTGTGTGGGTAGGGAGGTTTTGAGGATCTGAGAGGAGTTTGGGGAGGGGAAAGAATATGATCAAAATATGCTGCATGAAATTCTCAAACAAATCAACAAATTTAAATAATTTGTTTATTCTCATACAATGTGAAGTGATTGTAATGTATGTGTCAACTCATACAGTTATGAATAAGAAGTAAAAGATGTGGTATCTTTTACTTTTAAGAAAAATAGTTTAATTTTCATTATCTTACATGAGATCATTTTATAGTTGATATCATAGTTCCTTGTCTTTTCATAACTTCAATACTAAAGTGTAAGGATAATGAGATAACCTAATGCATAAGAAGATAAGCTATTGAAACCTATTTTATTTATTTATTTCTGGATCATGTGGTTATATAAACAAGATTATGTGGTCATATATGCCTATATACTTGAAAAGAACAATATTCAAAAGAAATAAATAATGTTTATAAATAAAATATCAAGGCAAACTGAAGTATATAGGTAACAGAATGTTTTTTTTAAAAAAAGAAATTATATAAAATATAATATTACATTTTGAATATGCAATAGAATAGTATCCTTCTTATGCTTACACACATACCCACATACACACACACACACACACACACACACACACACAAATGAACTTAGTGCAAAGCTTTGTCATTCCATGATTGGCTACAGCATTTTATCTAAGCGATCATAAGTACAGAAATTATTCATCTGATTTTACCTTCTGGGATCTTAAGAGACGACAGAGAAGCTTCAGGGAGAACTGTCTTCCATTTATGTTATTGCCGTCATTAATCAAACTGCACTGTGCCATCTGTCGATCATAATTCATAGACACACACAATTGTGTGTGAGTCAAATATGAGAGGAATTGGCATGAAACCATTTCATTATCCACAGATTCCTATTTTAAGTAATTCATTTCTGAACATATTATAAATCAAAACATGCTGCTTAATACCAGTTTTATATACAATAACACACACCACTTTAATTTTTCTTAAAATACATGCACACATTTACTTGTTTTAAGTTCTTCTTTTTAAAAGTCTTATTTACATTCTGTTGTGTCCCCACATAAAGGAAGTTCACAGTAAAATATCTATCATATGTATTTCCATTTTTGTGAAATGGACAGTTAAATTTTCTTTAGTTGTGTGTCAAGTTCTTATGATCTTTCTAAACTAAGTTGAAAATGTGTGATTTGTTACCAACTCAGTCTTTTACACTGTAAAATAATGATATTATCAACTATAGCTAAACATAAAATTAAAAAAAATTTCTCCAATATTTGATCAATGACACAAGCCAAAAAAGAAATAAATTATAGAAGCAAAATCTGGAGAAAAAAGCATCAAAGCCACAAATTTGATAATGTAAAGAGATGACACATCACAATAAAACTTTGCTCCACTCATCAGAGAGATTTCATTGTGCCATCACATGTGCTGTGATTTAAATAATACTGCAACCATCATTCAATTATAGAACAGGAGGCGCTGCCCATCTCTGTATTATGGACACAGAGATGATGTTTCTATAACAACAGAAGGTTGAGATTCATGGAAACTTTTTACTCATGCATTTTTACTCATTCATTAATCAATGATAACCAGGAATGATATGCTTATTTTAACTTTCTAAACTTTTAAGTGTTTTACAAAAGTTTGATTTATTCTAAAAGACTATTTAGGAGAAAGCATTTCTACCATTAAAAGAACAAAACATACTTAAACTAGTTACACAATGTTAAAAACTTAAAAATATAAAGGCACCTTCTAAATAAAACATATATACTTTATCACAGGTGAACCATGATTGATTTCCTTTATATGTACAATTTGCCAACCTTCCTGGGCCATAATGCCTGTGGCCATTCCCTCTGTACTGTATACTCTTTATTTTGATTGTCTAAGTGATTCTCCCTTTACTGTAGATGTTGGCATGTGTGGGATAGGGGGAACTCCTCCTCAAGAGGTGCTCCACAAGCTTACTTCTCTCCACTCACTGGAAATGAGGAGCTTGGCTTCTGTCAAGTATTTTCTTTCCAGGCAGCTAATCACATTATGAATTGCCAATTTTGTACATTTGGCACAGTTAGCAGGTAATAACTAGAAAACACCCCTTGAGTATTTTAAATTGTCATCTAATGGCATGAAATAATGAGCATGTGGAGTACTCATGATTTTTATCTGAATTTGTGCACATGTTTTGTATTGCCATACATATGACTATACATATGCTGTATTATCATATATACATATTCTATATGGATATGACTATATATATTGACAATACAACACACACACACACACACACACACATATATATATATATATATATATATATATATATATATATATATATATATGCAGTAATTGCTATCAGGCTGACTGTATTGCAGGTTCATTGAGTTAGGCTTGTTTCCTCACTCACAAGATTATGAGCATCATTCCTTTCTTTATTGTTGGAATAAGAGCTTGCACAGTGACAACAGTTACCCTTCCATCTTAGAGAGTTCTGTTAGGTAGCTCTGTACCATGTGAGATTTCTCAAATAGTTTCTTATTTCCCTGAAGTAAGAAAAATACCTGGCACTACAGTCATCGGTGAGCTAATCATCAGTCAATTTTGTCATAGTATGATGATTGGTAGACCTGACTGATCCTGGACATTGATGAGGAGATTATTAGGTCATAGTAGGATAGAACAGCACTAAAATGTATCCCATGGTGGCCATCAAATGTTTGTATATTCTTTTTCTCCTTATTTATTTATTTATTTAAAATTTTCACACAATATATTTTGATTGTTTTTTCTCCCCTTTCTATTTTCTTTCAGATCCTCTGTCTTACAGTGTGTCTCTGTCTTACTTATGTAGGAAAACCCAATTTATTTGCAAGTACATCTTATGTGTAATGAAAGTTACAAGACAGTAAAGAACAATCAACCTGAAGTGGCTTACCTTAAATACATACGGAATATGGAGACATGTAGAAAAGGAATGGAGTGATAGTTGGTGACAGACTATTTAGCTTAAGAATAATTTTTGAAACCCTGAAGTGTTGTTAATCCTGAAAATTAGCTGAAATTAATAGCTGAATGATATAAAAATGTCTCTTTTCACCTTGTTTGACCCGTTGCTTACAGGGCATGAAATTATTGTCTCCTCTAATCATGCCAGCTGAATAAAAATAAAGAGAAATAGAAATAAGTAATAAGGTGAAATTAATGCATTGAATTACAGAGTGAAAATATTATCACTTAACCAAACCTTAAATTATAAGGGCAACATCCAAGAGAAAAGAGATATTCTACTTATTGTACAAAATTTAAGTAGATACAAGTATGCAATGCAAATAGATGTTAAATTCAAACTGCAGATATTGCCAACAATATACTTACTCACAATACAGGTAAGAGAGCCTGAGGATCTAATACAAAGCAAAAAGTGTCTCTCTTGACTCTTTGTTCTCTAGACAGTCCTGGAGCAAAGCTAGCACAAGGCTCTTACAGGAAGGAATCTGCTTCACCGGGTTGAAAGAGTACCTGCTCACTTTCCCACTTGATCAACAGAACCGTGATAAATGGCACCTGACACTGTTTTCAAGTTTGCTCGAGAATTCATGAGTTTGGATTCAATCAGCTGATTGGTAATTATTATAAGCAAAGAAAATACTGTGAATTGGAAGGCAATTTAAGACATTTAAAGTATTTATCTAAAAGAAACAATCTAAGTGAGATTAATATTCATCAAAGCTTTTAAAAATAGCTACATATTTATAGACTTCAAATAATTTTTAAAAATGGATAACACATTTTGAAGAAGCATTAATGCTTTGAATTTGTAAATTCAATAAACTCAATATCTATTAATAAAAACTCAAAATAGTGTTATTGAAATGGTAACAATCAAGCTTTAATTAAAAACAAGTTATCTGAGTCATTAAAGATTGATTTAAAAGAAGCAATTCTATTCCTGAACTACAATTCAGTTATACAAGAGCACAGTTAAGTATTCTATTTAAAATAAAAAGTCACTGTATAGCAGGCACCTTTGTATGTATTCTGAAGGGTGAGGATGTTAAGATATAATCTAGTGAGCCTTATTCACATATTTTCACCCTCTCTTCTCTGTCTCTCTGCATACTTTACTTACTTCCTCTATCATAAAAAATGATTTTCAGCAGTGAATATAAAAAGAAAAGAAAACTAAAAAACAAAAACACCAAAAACTTCACCTTCTACTGTTCAATCACTTAAGGCAAAATACATGTGACAAGGATCGGGTAAAGCTAAGGAGCTATTGGCATTAGCTCATCTACCTAAACACGCCAGGTTTGCTTATGGCTACTCTCATGAAGTATTCCTAATGCAAAGTTATGGGAGCCAAACTCTATTGTTCTCATAAATGTTATGAGGGAAAAGAGTGGAAGACAAAACTGTCAAGTGGCATGAGATTGCTTAGTAATGGCTTTCCCAGAAAGGCCCTAGCAAATAGTCAAGAATCCCTAGCTGTCTGAAATCATGTTACATAAATTCACATAGTGATAAAATATATTATGAAAGCAATTATCTAGCCTTTCAGCCTCATCCATGGAAGAGAGGGTTGGATGTAAGAATTCAATGAGCCAACCAATGGTATATATCAGACAGCCTAAAAATATGACAATCATATCACATGTGCAATGATTAGATGCAAGGAGCAATCCCTCTTGACTAGAGCTGACAGACAAATGTGAAGGATGCTAATGGCAAAGAGGGGTTCATTGGACTATGAGAGCCTGTCACTCTATGCAGAATGGCAGAATGGCAGGCTTCAGAAAGAAGGGCTAACTTGTTAGCTCTGGCTGAAACATTTACAATGATTTCCATTTTGGAAAACAAGATCCTGCTACTTAAAATAAGAACGTGGATTTAGAGTGTTATTTCTGTTGAATGAACAACTAACCTACCTAAAGTTTAACTGTTTGAAAGTTACTTGAAATTTGATGTCCAGCTATTCCTTGCTACAAATTTTTGTGCTAGGAATTAGGCCCAGCTTACCTGAGCTCTTTGCTCAGTCTCACATGGCTGCAGTCATGACACTTTGTGGGGCTGTGCCTGAGACTTAGTGTCCTCTTCCAAGCTCACGGGATTGTCAGTAAGTCACTAACCTGGAGAGCTGGAGTTGATGATGATTCCATCATCAAACCAGCAGGCTAGGGGTGTCTCAAGCACTTAACCCAATGACAATGCTTCACTTGTTAGCCTAAAAGCAAGGAATAAGGACCTTAACTACATTTTAAAAAATTCCTTCCCCTTGATCATAGTATTCTACATAAATGATTACTATTGTCTTCATAGTTTCTATCATATTTAAATGAAGAGTCGGGGAGCTGTGCAAGGCACATGTACATCTGTATCAAGACCTGAGAATATGAGGGACTCTCTTCGAGTTCCACTGTGACAGAGCATCCGTAAAAATGAGCTCATCACCTCAATAACACTATTTAAAAGACTGGCCCAGTACATTCCATCAGTTCAAATCAATTTAAGTAGAATTCCCGAAATGTTGGACAGTATTTACTTGTACAGCAACCTATGTTCCTTAAGCTTTGTTTGGAGTTACTAGGGTTCTTGGTAAGCAAGAACTCTACCACAGTGCAGTATCTTCAGTACCCTTTATCAGGATTTCTGTTTTGTTTTGTTTTTGTTTTTTGTTTGTTTGTTTGTTTGTTTGTTTGTTTTGAGACAAGATTTCTCTGTGTAACAGCCCTGGCTGTCCCAGAACTTGCTCTGTAAACCAGGCTGGACTCACAAATCCTCCAGCCTCTGCCTCTGTAATTCTGGGATTAAAGGCGTGCACCACTACTGCCAGACCCTTTATCAGTTTTAAAGAACATGACATGGAAAGTGTATTTTCCTCAGGTTACACTTTTTCTAGAAATAGAAAAAGGTTTTTTCTTATGTTTTTATTTTCTGTAAGCCTAAGTAATAAAGTAAACACGAGATGATGTTTACTGGGCTTGCTTGCTTTGTATGTGTCTGATGGAGAAGTGGGTGTGCCAAGATAACCTACCAGGGGTCAGACAATGATTTGTAAGAGTTGAGTCTCTCTTTCAGCTATGCAGTTCTAAAGGTTGAATTCAAACCATCAAACTTGGCTATAGGTAGTTATCCATTGAGCCACCTCACTGGCCCTACTTGGTGTTTTCTTTATAAGTAGCAATTCTAGTGTTAATGGTGAAATTATTAAGGTTACTCCATGTAGTTAAAAGGGGGGGGGTTATTTTGTGGGGTAACTTACAAGTGAAGGGATAGGTAACAGGGTCTGGGAAAGGTGTGGCGCAATCCGGTGCCGGTGTTCTCTGGAGAACTCTGCTCGGTCTCCCTCCAGCGTCCAGGGACCAAGAGAGCCTGCACATCTGGATCTGGGTCTTCAGGGTCCTCCCTTGGCCCCGCCTTGTAGGCGTGACAGTTACCGAAGCCTCAATGGGGGTTGAAACTTCTAGATCAAAGCTGGAATGGCTACCCACTACATAGTGTCAATTAAGCAGATCTTAAATAATAATTATTAACTGTCTCCTTTTGCTTAAAGGAGAGAAAAATCAAAACAGTGCATAAATTCCAGTGTGAAAGAATGCTACCATGAAGAAATATCATGTTTTCTTTTACTAATCATAAGCCGAGAGCACATTCCTATGGTGGAAAAGAAATTACAAGAATGAAGGTATTTTTAAATTTAACCATCCAGTGAATGATGATATTTTTACATTTTTATTTTTAAATTATTAGTATTTAAATGAGTTTAGGACTCTGAAAAAATATTTCTTACACTGCCATTTAAAATACCTCACATTAAATAATAATGGCAAAAATAAACCTCTTCTGTAGATACAGAAAATTTAAGTATAGTTCTATGCACATAAGAAATTTGGCTATAGAAATAAAGTGTTATATCTGTTCAAAAAGTAGGAATTGCATTTATAAAGTGGAAAATGTCCTACTTATAGTACATAGTTCTTCTGTAATATAAGTCAATCAGCTAAAAATGTCATAGTAGGTCTTTTTTTTTGTTGTTTTTTTTTTTTGTTTGTTTGTTTTTTTTTTCTCCGAGACAGGGTTTCTCTGTGTAGCTTTGCGCCTCTCCTGGAACTCACTTGGTAGCCCAGGCTGGCCTCGAACTCACAGAGATCCGCCTGGTTCTGCCTCCCGAGTGCTGGGATTAAAGGCGTGCGCCACCACCGCCCGGCTTTGTAGGTCTTTTAATAACTTTACTGGAATTCCTTGATATTGATTGGAAGCCATCTCTGACATTCCAGTAGCAATTTGCATATGATTAGGAGCAATGTTTTTGCATTTCATTCTGAACATTTATTTGTGTCTTGTTAAATAGAGTTATAGAACTCTGTCTCTGCTTGCCAGTGAGGAGCAATGCCCATCATGGTAAAGGAAATCAATTAGTCTTAATAGGACAAATAAATAATGCTAAAAACCTTTTAAATGTATAAATAAAGTAGCTTTTAAAACACTAACACTGTCAAAAAATCATGTAGTTATTTCAGATAATCCAAAGTCTTAAAAAGTAGAAGAAACCTCAACAGAAAGAAAAAATGAAATACCCAGTGCTCACTACAAGACCTCAATACTTTCATGCTGTGTGAGACCACTTATTCAAGTTTCTTTCCAGTCATATTCCTTTAACTGATGCAGAATTCCCCTCATCCCCACGTGTCATTCAGATGCGAGCTATGTCACAAGACTTGAGGCTCATCCTCATCCCCTCTACCTTTAAGTAGTTACCACTTAAGTAGTTAGATACTCAAAATTGATCCCTGTAAACTTCTGATGAACACCACAGTGGTGAGAAATAACTGAAAGGTGGAATTTTATTATTTTGTGAGTGTCAGATGGGTTATCATTACACAAGCAGTTAAACATACACCAGCAACTTTAGGCCAGAGAATTTGTATCTTTCAAGGCCATAGTTACCACAAAGCTCTTACCTTCCCCTTCATGGGTAGCTATAGGTTGTTGACGGCTATGGGGAGGCAAGTCATCGTCTTCACTGATGGAGTCACCAGTGAGACCACTATGCTCTAGTGGAAAGCTCCACATCCATATTCATGTGGGAGTCACTAGATGAAATCGGTGTGTTACAAAACAAAATCAAAGGCTGGTGTCATGAAAGTGAAAGGGGACTTATAGAGGGAGGCATGTTGACAGTAGAGGACAAGGTGGGCATGAGGATAATCAGCATGTTTTCTATAGCTGTATAAACTGTCAAGTAATACATTTAATTTATAAATCACATATCTTTAAAACCCAAATATAAGCAAAAGCAAAAGTACATTCCACATTCTAGAGTAGAAGGAGATGAATGAAGTTGGAGGTCCAAACAAAAAAAAATCTAAAATCTTGATACAGGCTTGATTTAAATCCCATTTATATGCTCTATTTGCCTGCTTTAACTAAAGGTGGGTAGATGGAGGGGAACTCCAGAGAAGATGGATTTGTGAATAGTGTAAATTTCATTCTAAAATGATTATAATTTCAAATAGAGAAAATGATCTGTGATTATATACACAAAAATATCTGCATTTGTGTCACTGGATTTTCAAAAATTCTGGAGACAGCCAGCACGTTTGCCTGCAGTATACTGATGACTAACCTCCCTGAATCTGTTATCTTCTGGATGAGTTCTTTAACCTTGCTGTAATAACCTATCACAAACTAAGCATCACAAAACAACATGCATTTATCAACGCTCTGGGGGTCAGATGCCTGTGTGGGTTCAGATGTATTCTCTCCAAAATCCCTATATCAACTTTGCTCAGACAGAATCTGCAGTTTCAGAAAAAATAATTCACTTAGAAACTCACTCAGATCCTTAGCAGAATTCATCTCCTTGCTATTGGAAGCCTGAGGTACTTATTTCCAAGTTGCTTTTCAGCCAAAAGCAAATATCAACTTCTTGAGGTCACCTTCTCCCTGAAGCCCCCTTCATCTTCAAACCTGCAGTGGAACATCAAGTCCTTGCCAAGCTTCAAATCTTCCTGATGGTGTCTGTCATCAGCTGCATATAAAGGCTCATGTGATTAGATCAGATGTCATTCAGCTAATCTTGTCCTGGGGGCTACTCTGCCATGTAGTAACTCAACCGTAGAAATATAGCCCTTCACGTCCAAATGTCCTTGGAATTAGGACTGGAGGTGAAATTCTGCACATCACATCTTTGTTTAAGGTGTTAGTGATATAAGCACCATTTCATTCTCCTTAGGGCCAACTTTTCCTCCCAGTTCCACAGTGACAGGACATACTGTATCAGCTTTGAATGTCTGACTAATAAATTATTTCCTCCTCTATCCTAGCATATCATTCCCAGTTCTCAACTAGTGAAACTTTCAATATGTAACTCCTACATTCTTAATCCTCATAATATTTAGAGTGCACCTAACATTAATGCTGCTTCGCTGATAAGTAAGGTTGTCAGTAATAAAGTCCCATTTTATAGTCTGCTTTGACATCAGCTCTCTTCACTTGGCCTTACTGGAACTGGTCATTAAGAAGATGACTACCAGCAGAGATGTCATTGAAGGATGTATCACAGGATTCAACTTCTGGAAAGTAAGACATGGGAGGGCTTGCAGTGAAGTAACAAATAAAGTCTTGGTCCATTTTGGAGCAATAGCTGGAGCTGGGCAAGCCTAGTGAGACCTGAAGACTGAATCAGCCAGCCCTGGGAGGTAAATACCTTCAGCAGTGAGGAGTGTCCAAGGGATCATGTAGGATCCACAGTTGCTGAAAAAGAAGACACTACTGTAACTACTACTACTGTGGTCTGTTTCATATTGAAAAAGGAGAAATTATCTCCATTAGAAGACTGAGTTCTACTCCAAACCTTTATTGAGTCTATCAGATGAAACACATTTGTTACCTTTGTTTCTCAAAAGGATAGGAAAAAAAGATATCATTAAAAACTTTTTGAGTCAAATTCTATATTGAAAATTATGGGAACATAGAGTAGCAAAGGGATCCCTCCCCTGGAGTCTAGAACTTCTATCCAACTGGAAGCAGTAATTCCTGTAAAACCAACCTTTGCATTGTCCATGAAAGAGCACTTTCTGGTTTGTTTCCCTTAGCTTGCTCATCCTAATTTATTATAGAACACAGAACTGCCATCCAGGGGTGACATCATTCCCAAGGAGCTGGGTCCTCCCACACCAATCACCAATTAAGAAAATACATCACAGGCTTGCCCACAGGCCAATGTGGTGGGAACAATTTTTCAGCTGTGGTCCCCTCTTCCAAAATTATTCTCACTGTGTCAATTTGACATAAAACTAGACAGCATGATGGGCCTTCTGTAGAGCCTCATTTCTTTCCCCAGGCATCACCTGAGAATCTTAAACAAAGCTGTCAACCTTGTTTACAGTGAAGATGTCCCATCTCCCGGTGTTCCTGGGAGCTAGACTTTTATCTTTTAGTTACAATGCTTCAGGATGTCCCTTGGGAACTCTCTGGTCATCTCATTTTTGCTTCTGAGCAAACCTTTAAAGATGACAAGTTGAAACTCCACTGAATTCCTATATATGGAGATAATAATAATCTTAGAAGCTTCCCCAAGGAGCCCATACTCATATTTGAGTATGTCTTATTTTCAGTGGCTCTTTCTGTCTGAGAGAAGCCTGGGTCCCAATCTTGGGTGTGTCTCATCTTTCTTTCCAAGCATCTTTCCTTTTTCTTCACCCTTCTGCTGCAGCCTTATTAAAATATCCCGAGTAACCCCTGCTCTGCTTCATAAACTGGCGGGCACTGAAACTCTTCCCTGTGTTGAAACCACACATCCCACTTTGGCCCACAATGAAGTTTCTAAAAATCTAGGGGAACACCTCAAGCTGCGGAAGGGGGAAAGTGGGAAGCTGTGTCTCCTGCCCCTGCTCTTCCATATGTGGACATTTTCCAGAAAGAATCTAGACATCTCAGAATTCTACCTTTTTTCACTAACTGGAAAAATTATCCCTCCTAACTACATCCTCAACCAATAAATATCACTTTCTAATGAAGTGGAAGGTTCATATTTGAATATGACTTACTCCAGGAAAGACTCTGTGTTGGATACCTAATGCTTAGAACCTTCCCTTCAGTGTGACCTTGATGAGGTCAAATAACATCTCTTTTGTTCATTTTTAACTGAAAATATTGGAACAGTTCATTTTCAATGTTCATTCCAAGCCAAAAAAAATCATACGCTGGATAGCTGATTTTATTTTCTTTATGAAAAATTCCTCTTCCTTGAGCTTACACTTCCCAATCTGTTTTCCGTGTGTGTCATCTTCACGACTTGAGCAGCCTTGACTTGAAATATAAGGCCACCCCCAGACAAGCTGTTCTGCTATGCAAAGCTGTCCACTCTCCAAGCTGCCTCTAAATGTGTGTGTGTATGTGTGTGTGTGTGTGTGTGTGTGTTTCTTGAATACCCTGAAAAGTATCTGTAGCCTTCTTCTTTTCAATTAAAAACTTCTTTTATTTATTTTTATCAAACTGGCAATAGTATTTATGATGTATAACATGATTAAACATGATATTGGGGGGAAGAGGTTTATTTGGGGGGAAGAGGAGTGTTGCTTCTCTTTTTGTTACTATTTGTGTGTTTTGAAACAATATTGCTCCAGAGAGCTCTTGGACTAGTGTCTGTCTTCTGATGAGTTTCCCGAGGGCTAGGATCAAAGGCAGAAACTCTTAAGCCATAACTTGAGATTTTAGAACATATATGCACTGTGTGAAGATATACTCAGGGCAATTAGCATACTTGTTGCCTTTAATATCTTTTTATCATTTACTATTAGTAATAACATTTAAACTTGTTTATGCCAATGATTTAGCAATCTACACTACCAGTAGCTATAGTTACCCTACTGTGTAATGACACACCATAACTTCTTCAAATCTAATTGTGCCATGTGTCAACCACTTCCCATTCTCTTTCCTATTACCATTCTCCTCCTCTGGTAACCACTATTGTAGTTCAGGGTAGGTGACATCTACTTCCTAGTCTTTACCTAAGAGATACTCTAAAGGAGAAACTTCTGAGGGTGAATGCAAAGGACTCATTTGATTTGCATGGCCCGAAGACAGTCTTCATTTCTAACTATTATTATGATCATAAGCATCTCAGTCCTATCTAGTGGCTAATTTTCAGGGAATTTACTGACTGCCAATATAGAGTTGCTGTGGGCTCTGCATGCTGGCATCCCAGAACTAGGGCTGGCTCTCATATATTCATGGAGATAGCACTCTGGTAGGCTTTGGTCCTTACGTTCCACACTCAGTCATTTCTCACTTTCTCTTATGATTAGAAAAAGTATGTCTGGAAAAGATAGAATTGTTTTAACATGAAGAGTTAAACAATGGATGCATTCCAGTGTGCTTTCAATATTGTACTGCTCAACTCAATTTTTACATTTGATGCTATCAAAGGCAGAAACCTTTTTTGGATTAAACTCTTAGTTTGGAGTCATACTGCTTCAAGAAAAATGGTTTCGTGTTAAAAATCACATCAGGTAGTGTAATTTATTATTATGGTTAGGAATGACTAAAGCATTTTGAAGAAAGCTCCTGTGGTAGCATTTCCTGAAATATCAGCAAGAGAACTAGGAGAGCAAAGTTACCATTACTGTATTCTAGGACTCTGTATAATTCCATCAAATATTACAAAGATTGTTATTTTAATGAATAATGTGATGTATGTATATATAATAAG
The DNA here is from genome assembly GCF_004664715.2 of Peromyscus leucopus. Classification (NCBI taxonomy): domain Eukaryota; kingdom Metazoa; phylum Chordata; class Mammalia; order Rodentia; family Cricetidae; genus Peromyscus; species Peromyscus leucopus. The sequence goes on along the minus strand of NC_051072.1, from coordinate 9,146,791 downwards.
ATAATTACTCCAGTAGAAAAGAATATATTCATTATCTTTCAGTTACCCTTCTGTCTGTGTGTAGTGAAAACTTAAAATGCTCCTTTAGAAACTGTCCAGTATATAATTTTAACTATAATATTCTCACTCTCCATTACATCTCCATTCATTATACAACACTGGAAAATGTATACATTGACTTTCCTAATGCTATTTCCTCTGTCCTTGGTAAATACTATTGAATTCTCTGTGCTCAGACACTGTTTTAAACTTGTACAAATGAAATCACATTGTATTTTATTCTAGGTCCATCCATATTGTTGCAATTGACCGGATCTCCTATTATAAGTATGCATAACATTCAGTTTTATATAGATACCAAATTAGTTTTATCCAATCTGTTGACAGACATGGTTATTTCTACATCTTGCCTGTTGTGCATAATGCTGCAATGAATGTGGGAGAAGAGATATCTTTATGAAGTTCCAATTTCTCCTCCTTTAGGTATATATACTCAGAAGGATTACTGGCCATATGGTATTTTTATTTTTAATTTCTTTAGAAACCACCATACTGCTTCCTACAATAATCACACCTATATACATTCTCAAAGAGTGCAAAGATTCACTGTTTTTCATGCTCTTCTCAACACTTGTTATTGACACTGTCTTTAAAATAGTAGCAGTCTTAAGAGGTGTGAGTTTTCATTATGGTTTGATTTGATATGTCCAATTCATACAAACATTAATTAATAATCATGAGCAGCTTTCATATACATGCTAGATATTTTAGTTTCCTCTCTGGAAAGTGTGTTGAGATTGCATACCTATTCTTTAAGTTAGTCTTTTAATTTCTTTTACTAACCTGTGTGGATTCATTTATATACTTAGAATTTTAAATCTTAATCAGAGATATGGTTTGCAAATAATTTCCTGTAATCTTTAGAGCAGCTTTTCATTTTGCTGATTGTTTCCTTAGCTGTGAAGGATCCCTTTGCTTGGATGGAAGCCCACCTGCTTATATTTACTTTTGTAGTTGAGCCTCTAGTGTTCTATCTAAAAAAATAAAATAAAATATTGTGGAGTTCAGTGTCGAAGAGCATTTCCCCCACATTTTCTCTCTTGGTTTTTGAGAATTAGTATTATGTTTTGTGCTTTTACCTATTTTAACTTAATTCTTATATGATTTAAGATCTACGACTGGTTAATATATAGAGAAAAAATAGTGTCTCTTATACATGATCCTGAAGCCACATGAATGAAATCTCAATACAGATCAGGATGCCTAGATAAGATCTGAACAATGATAGCACCAGTTAATACCTCAAAACAGACTGGGGAAATCTCACAGGAACATATCCCAGATTAGGATCTAAGAGATCTATTGACAGTCAGAATCAGAAGAACCCCCTGATAAATTATCTAATACCAAGTGATCTGACTGAAACACACACACACACACACACACACACACATTATCCCAGAATTAGGCTCTAATTTGGTGACAGTCTCTTGTTAATCACAGCTGGTTCCTCAGCTTCAGAAGACCAGTCTTCAAATATTCTTAACTGAAGATAAAAAAAAAAAATGGTCTTGATAGAGCCTTCACTTCCTCCCTCTTCCCGTCTTCTGCACTGCTTACAACGTTCTTATCTTCCAAGCTCCCACGGAACAGCTCACTGAGCTCTGAGAATTCAGTAGCTTTTTAACGTCAAAATTCAAATCTACCACTAATCCCCCCGGAAACAAAACACATGATCAGGACTGTCACCCAACTTCCGGTATGAATTTCTATCCCAGTGAGGTGTCTATACTGTGACGAAGATCATCACCAAACACAGCTTGAGAAGGGAAGGGTTTGTTTGACTATCCCAAGTCATAGTGCATTGAGTGAATACCAGGCAGGATCCTGAACACAGTCGCTGAAGCAAACGCCATGAAGGAGTGCTGTTTGCTGACCTACTACCTAAGGCTTGTTCAACTTGCTTTCTTATGGCATTCATGGCCACTTTCCCAATAATTCCTTGCCTAGGGGTGGAATCACTCACGGTGAGCTCGACCCTCTCACATCAATCACTAAGCAAGAAAATTTCCTACAGGCTTGCACACAGGCCAATCTGATGGAGGCATTTCTCAAGGCTGCTCTTCATGGATTACTCTAGCTTGTATCCAGTTGAATTGAAAACCAAAAAATATAAAACAGGATGGTATTTATGTATGAACCTCCCCCCAACAAAGACACTATGATTCCTTGATTTGCACATGGATAGCTGGATTTCCTGAGCATGATCTGAGTATAAGCTACCATCCTTAACTAATTCAACTGTTCCTTTTTGAGATTCTCACTGAAAATTAGTTAATGAGAAATTCAGATTAAAGCAGCATACATATGGAGTATGCAGAATCTATATCTGAAGGAACTAGATATAGATAGATGGTCAATCTGTTAGTTATTTAAGAAGCAGGAAATCACAGTCTATGAGTACTACAGCTTTTGAAATCAGAGACTGTACATCTAAATTCTGACTTTGCCTCTTGAAACAGTGCCTAACTTTTGACAAATTGCTAGAGTAGATACTTAATTTCCACACTGTTATAAAATTATGTTTACTAAAGATTTTACCATAGTATTTATGAAGCTTATGTTACTTATCCTAGGATTAAAAATATTTAATATGCACTTTTGTCAGAGCTATAAAGAGCCTGATACAACTTAGAAATTACTGCAAAGTCCTTATTCATTTGCACATTGTGTACATTGCCTATATTAATTCTGATAGCACTTCCATGAAGCAGCTACTATCATAAATAGCTAGATTTTTTAAGTTAGGGAGGTAAAAATAAGGAGTTTAAGTAAATGAACCAACCTCACAAAGTTGATTAATGGCAAACCACAAATTGGACCCAATCTGTATCTTTAACCACAAATTAAAATCACTATGATGCTTAAACTATTTTACAAACCTAATATTATCACATTTTACATATTGAGCATAAGTAACTCAAATTAAAATGCATATTCTAGGAAAGTAATAAAAAGTAGATTTATCTCATTTGATGACTAGGGTTGATTAAAACATTTGTTTATACTCAACTGATTAACTTAATCATCTATACAGATATTTTTAAATAATGCAAATAGTTAACTGATGCATATCATATTATATTATGTTGTTATATCATTACTTTGTATTGTTATGCCAATATCTTGCATTATCATTGTTTTCAGATCATTTTAGTCCATAAAATAGGAAAGTATATAATTTATTAGATATGAGTTATGGTCATAAGCGTAGACCCATGTTTTTCTTCAACATAAGGGTAATTTTCCTGCATGGAACAAAATACTGTTGACTATATGCACATGGCTCAGGTGAGGCTGAGTTTTATTTGCCTGGTGTAGAAATAGACCTTTGACTCAAAATGTTACTGCAGTCTGTCCTGTCTTCCCATCTTTTTTTGCCACATACCCCCTGTTTTGACTCACTTCTGGAGACTAAAGGATCTAGATATGTGCCAAGTCAGACAGGAGCCACAGTGTTAGGACAGCAGTAGACATAATTTGGAGAGATGAACTTTTTCTATCTGGAATTGGCATACTGAAAGGCTGTAAGCTGTGAGCTATGGTAGTCAAATGCTTGAATATGAATGTAAGTGTGAGAAAGACAATCTAAGCAACCAAACTTGGTGATATAGTATGCACATAATAAATGATCTGTAAGAATTTACATGGTCAAATACTGAAACAGAAATAGGAACTCCTGAGCTCCCAGGTGCCAAAACTTCAGATAGACCAAGTGGGAGCAGGCAGGAACTGCAAACTCTGGTGATGGATGGCATCACTGGTTACCATTATGAAGTTTTCTTCTGGCAATGGGATGCACAACCTTGAAATCCCCATGTAGCATACACTCACTATTATACATTCCAATTTCTCCTGCTAATTATTTGGCAATATCATATTTTACTTATTTGCTGGTTTTACTGATGCAGGCACTAACAATTTAAAAGTTTGTTTTTACTGCAAGGGTGAATTTCAACATAATTCTTACCACCTCATAAATTCAATTAGAATTGTTATATTTATCACAACAAAATAAATTTGTTGCCAGGCGGTGGTGGTGCACGCCTTTAATCCCAGCACTCGGGAGGCAGAGGCAGGCAGATCTCTGTGAGTTCGAGGCCAGCCTGGTCTCCAAAGCGAGTTCCAGGAAAGGCGCAAAGCTACACAGAGAAACCCTGTCTCGAAAAACCAAATAAATAAATAAATAAATAAATAAATAAATAAATAAATAAATAAATAAATAAATTTGTAATGCAATAATGATAGGTACACAAGGAGTAGGAGAAATTCATTTTTTCTCTTTTCCCAATGAAAAATAATAAAATTAAAATAATTCTTAAGTCTTTTATGAGGTTATGAAGCAATTTACTGAAGTTTTAGGGAGAGGAGAAACATTTTGAGAAAATAAAATTTCCATATGACTATGTCTACACGGTGCAGCCATTTTTATATTAAAGTGATATATTTTAATAAAACCTTGCCGCTATTGCAGGCTGTGGAAAAGCACCAGCACTAAGGCAGATTGTGCTTTTACTTCGATGCGATAAAATTCACTCTTCACCAGAGATTTGTTATACTCTCTTAGCCCGCACCAAGGATGATTAAACCACATGCAGAACTGCTGGCTAACCTGAAACTTCCAGCCTCTCTTGCTATCAGCAGGGTTGTTCATCTGTGATCGATATCCAGCATCCGTCAGAGTCATTGCTGGTCAGGATCTGGCCTGACACTCAGTGTCAGATCACGTTGTCTACCTGATCCTGGAAAAAAATAGCTACTGTACCAATTCCAGGAACCTAAACTTGCTGCTGTACTAATTAACTAACATTTGGCTATAATATGCTGCTAATGTTCCACATCCATAACTAGCAACTCCTGTATTCTCTGTTATGTGTGTGTATGTATATATGTATGTATGCATGTTTTGTACTTATTTTCTTTTCTAAGAATCAATGATGTAGAATTGAATGTATTCTTTAATTTGGTACATTTCTTTAGTATTTGAAACTGTTAATCAACTTAAATCTATTCATCTTGGAGAGGCCAAAATCACTACATTTTTAGTGTTTTATAATTTTAAGATTTTTCTCAGTTGATATCAGTTTGGATCAATTTCATATTATTGACATCAATCCTTTTTATCTTCTTGACTTTCATAAAATAATGACAAATATGATAAAACACATTCCACTATCTTAACAATAGTCTTGAAGGCAGGCATAATCTTGAGAGTAAACATGTGGAGGTGCAAGTATAGATGCCATCATATCTCCACAGACATTTAGGATACCATTGAGGTACACCAAAGAACACTTAGGGTACAGGAAAGCCAGCAATGGATGTAGCTGGATGTTTTCTTAGTCCCACCGGGCCCCATGGCCCCATAGCCACTTATAAAATACTCACTCAGGTTTATGTTAATTACCAACTTATGACCTATGGTTCAAATTTCTGGCTAGTTAGCTCTTATAACTCAACCCATTTCTATAAATCTATTCTGTCTAATCAAAAATGAAGGTTTTAACTTTAACATAGTTAAATTACAAATAACAAAATAGTTACCTAGCAAGAATTACAGTTCTAATATCTAGTCTATTTGTATTTGGCAAATTTAGAAAATATTCTATTATCTATCCTATTTTTGTGAGTCTAAAGTCTTATATCTAAATTATCTTTTATCATGACTAAGGAAAATTATAATTATAACTATCTAGTCTTCAATTCTATCAAAGACTCCAGGAGGATATAATATTACTACTACCTAAGTAAACAGGAAGTACATTGTAAGCAATTTCCAAAATTCTGGAAATGACAGATACAATTGTCTGCCTGGACAGTCATCAAATTTTCTCTGCAAAGTTGGGGTGCCCATCTTCTCACTATAGGCCTAGAGTCTCTCAGTCACTTTTTCCTGTGTACTGTAGAATGTCTGACAGTCTCCTCTGTAACCTGAAGGACCATTTCACCTTGTTTTGGCAAAATCGGTGTTTATTTTCCTACCGGTCCTGTATGTCCAGTTTATACAACATATTATCAAGCAGTCCTGGTACTGTTTCTTGTCCAAATGGCCAGTTTTGCCATAAAGAAAGCTTATGCATGTTTTGTACTTACTTTCCTTTCTAAGAAACTCCTTAGGGAGTTTCTTTAATACCCATTATTCTCTTTGAAGTAATTGGTGCTGCTAGGAGCAGACATGTCTCATTGTCCAGAAAGTCTAAGTCTTTAAAACATTTTAAATGTCATATTCTGTAGGCCTTTGAAGTATTTGAAGGTTACACACCTAACTGAAATATATCTTGGTATATCTAAAAACTTAACTAAAAGTTAATGACTATAAGTTTATCATAAATGACTAATCTGTATTTTTAATTATATATTACAATTTTAAATGAGTTGCATAAACATAATACCTTAAACAAGAGTAGGAATATATATATATAGTATAACAAAATAACTTTAAATTTGTATCAATAAACTAAAATTTATAGCAATGTAAAATATTTCAAACAGTTGTTGCTTTTTAAAAGTAGATTCAATAATCTAACCTTTTATCCTATCATATCTATATTCCTTTTTTCTTTATAAAGAGATTGCATTGATAATCAACCTATATTAAATAAAAATAAACATTTATAAACAATATTTTGGGAATTTGGGCATAGCTTTTTATACTACTTCCTGCTGAGTAGGGGTGCTGGCAATCTTATGGGGATCCTGAGAAAATCTGACATAATGGTTCAGTCCTGGGAAGACCAGCTATAACCTTTGTTGATAGGTACCATCTGTTAGGGTTCAGGAAGTCTCACTTGATCAAATCTGATCCATCTTAACCTGGGCCAAATCCATAGCTCTTGCTTCCTGTGGAAACAAAAGCAAAGCAGAGCCTCCTTCCCAAAGCAACATAACTAATTATGTCCAAGTTTAGAAGTCAAGATACCTTTTATATATATATTAATTTAGCAGCCTTTAAAATCAATGTCTTTCTGTAGTTAAAAATCCCAAGGATAATATAATCCAGACTCTCTTTGTAATATCCATCTTTACATGGCTTATTTTTATATGTATTATTTTAATTTTTAAAACTTTATTTTATTTTTGAGAGTATCTACATCCTTTCTCTTTTCTCTGTCAAGCCTACGTAACTTTTACATGCACCATAAACCATTTAGAAGTTTATTCCATCTGAATTTGTCTTGTGTACATTTATAATCCTTTTCTGATCATTGCTCTAAATTGCAACATGGCCAAGACTGAAGCAGTGGCTTTGACTGCTGACTCTGCCCATCTCAGCTTCCCAACATGATGGAGGTACCTTTACTGCCAACTCTGAGAAGTGGGTCTATGCCTCCATCAAGCAGTGTGTAGCCCAGAAACCATTTTTTTTAATTAGCAAATTCTGAATCTACCACACAGTATGCTGTCCAGCTTGGAGATGCCTCTGTGTCCTGAGGCAAGAATCAGTCATGCTGTAGGTCAAGCCCACATGTGGCAATGTCTCTATGTCATGGCTTGTCTGAGAGACACAACTAGGAAGCTACTCTTGGCTCCATTTTCAAACCCTTTTTAAAAGCTTTCTCAGGTTTTATGTGGAAATTCTTGCTACCACATTGAGCATCAAAACATAGCTGGAAGCTTTCCTGGTCCCACCTGGCCCCATGGTCTCCCAACCACTTATAAAATACTCAGGCTTATGTTAATTACCAACTGTATGGCCTATGGCTCAAGCTTCTAGCTAGCCAGCTCTTATAACTTAACTCAACCTATTCCTATAAATCTATATGTTGCCACATGGTCATGGTATTACAGGTCTGTGGACATGTTGCTTCTTTGGTGGCAGCTCGCGTCTCTCTCAGCTCCGCCCTTCTCTCTCTATCTCTGTTGGAATACCCACCTGGCTCTAAGTTTTCTTGCCATAAGCCAAAGTAGCTTTCTTTATTAGCCAATGGGAGCAACACATATTCACAGCATCCAGAAAGACATCCCACAGCAAATGGAGCTTACAAAAGTTGCTGTCCCAAGATGGAAGAATTTCAACATGAATTTGTTGAGTGTTGTAGCAAGCCTAGGTCAAAATAGTCAACACAAGGTATATTAAAATGATTTGAGTGTAAATGTTTGATTTATCCTATTGTTCAGCTTGTTTAAGACTAAGGGCCATCACGTGGGAAACTATACACAGCTGTTGATGATTGTATGACACTCAAGAGAACACAGTATAGACATGTGCAATCGAAGCACACGGATGGACTTACTTGCATTTGTAGAGTTTCAATCTTCCCTCCTTCATCACGTTCTTTTGAGTTCTCCCTCCCACCTCTCCATAGCCCACACTTCCTTGTGTTTACAGCACTAATAGCTGTACCTATGTTTGTTCTGTTATTAAATAGGAGAGTAACTTTCTCTCTCTCTCTCTCTCTCTCTCTCTCTCTCTCTCTCTCTCTCTCTCTCTCTCTTTGATACACTGAAAAATGAAACAACTGCTTTTTGTCATCAATTGTTTTTACTTCCAATATGAACCACTGGCCCTGTGAATCTTTGAAATACTATAAGTTATAAGATCCTACATAGTGTCACATGGATGCTTACTACTTGAAATAATTGTGTGCATATTCACTGAATACTAGTAAATATGACTTAAATTGTTTTTGTTTGTTTGTTTGTTTAGCCTACCTGACCACTTACTTTGAAAGAAATGAGGTGATATATTGGGATGAATTTGAAGAAATCACGGAACACATAGATTGTCTTTGAGTTTAGTATTCTAAACATGTACAATTTTAATTTATTTGATAATAAATTTTTCCCAAAGTTGTTTGCATTTCTTATTCACTTAAATTTACAATAATATGAGATACTCTACATCCTCTTCATCAGTGTGTTTTTGGCCAGCACCAGCCTTGCAAACTGCTTACAGATAGATACTTAGTAACTCAGAGGACTGCTAGGAAATGTGCAGAGGGCACAAAGAATAAGCTTCCAGAAACAAATCTCAAATCGATGAACCAAACTCACTGACTAAGATATGACTGTCATAGCCAAGTATCAGAAACTATGAGCTGTGTATATACATCAGCAACTCTCGCCCAGGAATTTCCTTTTCTTTGGAGAATTTCACCCACCTTAGCACTTAAATCTGCAACTTCTGTTCCAAGCACGCCACCTTGTGGCTTCACTGTGTCTGTCCTCTGACAGAGAGCTCTGCAGTGGAAATGCGACACAGTAGACTGTAGACTGATTAACAGAGAATGAAGTAAGTGCTTTTGGTTGGGCTAGAAGAAGGATGAGGAAGTGGAAAGGCAGTTGTCTAGCTTTCATAGTTACTATCTAGAAAGGCAATCCTTACCCCTGCAAAAGCCTATATATAACTAGGAGACTTCCTCATCATAAAAAGTCGTCAGATACTGACTGGCATAGGTGTTCCACAGACAAAATCTTCCCCGCCTGCATTTCAAATGTTAGACTTAATATATACAGGTTGACATAATTACTAAGATATAAGGCTAGAGAGTTTTAACTGAATGTAGAATTTCTATTCCTTGCCAGTCTGTGCCTTAACTATCCATGTGATGATCGACCACTTGACAACAGAGAACAAGCCCCCTGAAATGTTGAGGGCAAGTCCATGAGGTCCACAGTTTATTTTCACAGCAGTTAGTTCTTTCTTTCTCTCTCTCTCTCTCTCTCTCTCTCTCTCTCTCTCTCTCTCTCTCTCTCTCTCTCTTCCTCCCTCCCTCCCTTCCTCCCTTCCTTTTCGTTTCTTTGCATAGATGCAACAACAGCAGTGAATCGAGCTTCTGGCACTGACAATAGTCAAGATGGAAGAACCAGTCTGAACCAGTCATCACTGTGGCCTTCCTTCTTATTGGTTCCTAAGATGAGGAAGGCTTACATGACATGCCCTTGATGAGGTAGAAGCACTCATTTGAATCAGTCTTCATTCCTGACTGAGCTCATGTTGCTTTAACATTGTGTGTGAAGAAATGGGAACCTGGCCTACATCCCTTTTGTTGTGTTCCAAAGTACACGGTAGTGTTAAGACAAAGCACATACATAACTGATATTTATTCTGAAATAGGCAATATTTTTAAACAAATGACACATACTTTGAAAGAAAAAATGACAAACTATAAGAATTCATATTTAGTTACTTTTAGTGGAAGTATTTTTCAAAAATAATGAAATGAGTTTTTTATTTCAAATACAATAATTGATAAATTGTATAGTTAATGAAAATATTCAAATATTAGAGTGAAAATAAGATTTACAGAAAAAAATTATATATTACTATGAGTGTGCTGAAAGACTGAACTGACATGATCACTTTATCCTGTTCAATTTAAAAAAAAAAATTGTGTATGTCTGTGAACCACTATTTCTTAAATGATTGGTTTATGATGACATAAAGCTAAATACAGGTAACTGTGTTTCAACATATAAAGCAAGCCAGATAATTTTAATGTAGCATGAATAAAAACACAATTGCTATAGCTTTACCTTCTTTCTTCAGGTAAATCGTAAGAAGTTACCATCATGTTTGGCATGGGGCAAAAAGTCAATACCCGGAAGGCACCAGCCTCTCCTTTCTCCATGTTACTAATCTGTGTGAAGCTTCATTCTGTCATTACACTGCAAACAAAACAATACTGAGAAGCTAGTGTCCTACTGAAAATAGCTACAAAGTACACCTCATTTTAATTTTTGAGTTATTATTAATTTCATGTGGTAAATAAACAATCCATTTATTTTGAAATTGATTTAATAAATAGTTTAAATTTTTGTTTAATTTCTAAAATAGTACTGATCTACATGGCCTACAAATGCAAAATGAATTTTGTGTTTTCAGTAAGTTTCAATGGTTCAAGTATTTCCCGAGAAGAAGACAAGAATAATCACAGTGAAGTATTTCCTTCCTTATGAAGCATCCTTTCTTGCCTTCAGACAGCTCTTCTGGGTCAGTAAGAGATTCCCTTCTAGATCCATTTCTCCAGCCCAGTTTCTTGTATGAAGTCATAATGTAGAGCAAGTATCTTAAGGTGAACATCTCAAATTTGTAGCCTCTGCTTTGGTCTCCTTAGGCACCAGTGCCTGTTCTCCATAACATCTCTATTGTTATGGAAACCACAGAGTCATCCTGACCACATCCTTTCTACTTATCCTCTGTGGCACATTGGTCCTGAGTCCAGTTTACTCTGTATCTGATACTTTATGTGCTTATTCTTCCCAGTCATCTCTAATTGTTGCTTCCCCATTTCAACTATCTGTGATGCATCGACTTAAACATGTATACTATATCACAGGTCTCTACTTTTTTAGTAATTTAGCACCTGGTTTATTTTATGGAATTATGAAACCAATGTCCTCCTACTAGTTCATTCTCTAAAATAGGTCACCAAATGAAGAGCAAGGTCTTGAATAGTGTGGCTTCTTTGCAAATGCCGTCTCCAGATTTACTGTGGTTTCTTTTCTCCAGTCTTCTTATGTGCTTTCTCTAGACAGAATTCCTCACACACAGCATCTACCTAGTTTTTCTTCAAACATCACTTTTAATGCCACCACTTTCACACACACACACACACACACACACACACACACACACACACACACACCACACAATTTCTTTTATAAATTGAATTTAATATACCTCAATATTTTAGCAAAGCTTACATCATAGAATGTGCCTTAATGTTCTTTCTGGTCTATTAGTTTCAGAGGAGAGAAGAATATATATATCCATCCACATGTATAATCATATCAAGTGGCCCTATCAGTGCATGATGTAGACAACGATAAGCAACGTGAGCAATCTTATTAAAGAATATTATGCTGGTGTTTCTCATTAATGTATGGGTCATTTAACCTTAATGATAAGCAATGTCATGTATTGTTTAGACTCTAGTAGCCTCAGTTCAGCGATGGCTATCTAATTTGCATACCTATAATCCTCAAAAAGAGATTTAGCCTCATCCTTGTCAAATGGACCTGACAATAGTATCTACTTCATAGGATTTAGAGAAAGATCATTCACATGTAAATATTCACTAGCTAACTTAGAATAATACCTGGAAAGTCATTATTAGTTTTATTAAGTATTATTTCTAACATATACCTTATTACTAAAAAGCACTTACTTTCCCAAGTGTCAATTGTACATTTGAATTATGTCTAGATTGTGTCATGACGAGATTCTATGATGTTTACTTCATCCAGACATTTAATAGATGGTTTCCCAGACTGGATTGACATTATTCTAGACATTAAGGGAAAGAAACAGCTATAAACTTAGTCCTTACATTAAGCAATTCAATAGAGCCAAGAGATAGGAAACCTCAACACATGGCTAATGCTAACCTAATAGCAGTATATAAACTTATGCCTGAGAAATGAGAAAATTACATTTTTCTTGAATATCCAAAATAAAAACAAAGTCCCCAATTTTGAAATTGATCCTTTAAATTTTATGTTAAAGAACTAGTTATAAACTGGGGAAAAGTTTATCTTGTTGAGTAAAATAATTTTAAATCCAAGATATGGAGTTATAAGCCGGCATGCTTTGCTTAATAAAACCCATAGATAATACAGAGACTCTGGTAGTATAGACTTCAGCATTCTCTATATTTGGTCGCTATTTGCTCCCCAAGCAGTCTAAACTGTAAATTTGAGTGAGATGTGTTATCTTGTATGCTATTTAGATAGAAAAGGAGGTGTCAACACCCATAAGGCAGACAAAAGAGAGGAAGATAAAAAATGAATGAAGCTGATAATTAAAACCATTAAAAATTTAAGAATCTTAGAGATAATTTAGTGCAAATCTTTAATGTGCGAGATGAAGGCACTGAGGTCCCATGTGGGCTTGGATCAATGTCACTCCGCTCATTGGATGCAAAGCAGGAACTGTAACCCAGGTGTCTTAGCAGCCATACTCATTAATTTATCTTAAAGAAAATGACAGCTGAGCAGCATTTCAGACACATAAGCCTTTCTTCCATTCTCTAATGCATTCCACAGTTCAAGGTCAGTAATTAAGGTAAAGCCTTCCCACCAATGAATTCATTCCTGAAGAAAATAGCATAAGAGGCCTAGGTAGGAGGAAGAATGGCAAAAACCCAAGAGGTTTGACATTGGTTTTACCGTACTGGGAGAACTAAGGAGCACAGATTTTAAATTAAGCTCAGGGAACTGGAGACACATAAGATGCTAAAGACAAGATTGTTCTTTATTACAAATAAATGAAATAAAAATAAATTAAATGAAAATAACTTCACAACTAGCAATAAGGTTGCTGAATGCTTACAAGAATGATTCTTATAAAAATTACCCAAAAACTGTTATATAAAAACTCACAAATCTTAATCATTCTTTCCAAATAGGTAAAATGTTAAGTTTACATTAATTTTCAAGGAAGCAAAGCCCTGTATCTTTAAAGTTGATGTTCAAAGACTTTATACTCTTCAAAACATAATAGTTAGTATATTTTAAGCTATCTGAAACATAAAAATGAGGTTTCCATAACCACTCAATTTTTTTATTTATGAGTTGTAAACTTTAGCGTGTTTTAACATTTTCTTACCTATATTTAGGTTCCTTGATATTTACATTTTACAGAAATGAGAAGTTGGTCAACACTTACAAGATCCCATGTCTCTGACAAAGAATGTCCTTTGTGTTTGGGGGCTGCTGAAGCAGTCCTTAGCTCAGTTATCGGAAGCCATGCCCTGGACTTTAGCTTTAAGATGGAGTGTAGCGAAAACATCATGGTTTCTTTTATTTCACTTTACCACTGGGATATATGTTCCCAGTCCAGTGTTTCTTTCAATGGGTAGTTTTTATACATGTGATAGAACATAACAGACTATACATAATATTACATATTATATGTGTGATTTTTCTACCACAAATTTTATAATAGTATATTTAATATCAAGCTTTAATAAGAAGGTACCAACAACAAAATGAATACATGAGGCTTCAATGCAAAGTTAGTGTTATCTTGGGAATATAAGGTTTACTTCATAGAAACTTCAATCCATGACAGAATCAGAATTAGAAAACAATTAAATTTATATATACCCTCTTTCATGTCTTATGTCTGTTACCTACATCTAAACCTCCTTCATCTCCTTACATTATTCTTTCTATTCCCCCTTTTCTTCACCTTATTGCACCTAATGCATATTTGTTTACATATGTAGATAAATTATTGTCTAGATTCCTCATGTAGGAGAGGATAATTTTCTGTAAGATTTTGTGACATTGTTTAATATTATGCATTCTGTTCTGAATGCCTATTCTGACTCTGTAGAAGTTAAATGAGTTGTATAGACTGCGTTTGATTAATTTTGTTGTGTGGTTTTATTTGCATGGTTTTTAAAATTAAGTTTATAAAGTTAAAACAAACTATTAATAAAGAAATATACTAGTAAAGACTACAAGACTGGACAGCATCCCTAGATGGGACATCTATATCATCCCCTCCCAGACAGAGTTTAGAAAACATAGTTGAAGAGCACAGAAAGATTGTGAGAGACAGATTGGGGGAGGGGGGTGACATAAGATACTGTCTTCTGGACATGGTAAGACTGTTACTGTGGAACTCATAGCAGCCATGGAGGGCTTTTCAAGATCGTGCTCCTGCCAGTTCTCCTTTCATGAGTCCATTCCTGAACAAGCAAAGAATTACAGGAGGAGAATTTTGTAGTCCACTGCACACTAAATGTGCTGCAGCAGGGGAAGCGTACCACGACCACACACAGCACACAAAAGGCCAGATCCCCCCAAACACAGTAGTGACTGTACAGAGAGGGAGCATCATTTGCCTTCCAGAGGGTTTGGCGTGTGTGTGTGTGTGTGTGTGTGTGTGTGTGTGTGTGTGTGTGTGTTTGTGTGTGTGTGTGTGTGTGTGTGTATGATTTGATAACATATATTATACACATGCATATATGCCAAATCTTTCTTCATTTGTTCTTGTGCAGGTCTTATTTGCAGGCAATTACAGCTATTGTGAGTTCATAAGTATAACAACTATATCACATCCACAAGACCATTCCACGGTGCCTCTCCCCATCCTCCAGCTCTTTCCTTTCAGCTTCTATAATGTTCACTGAGCTCTAGAAGCAGAAGGACGGGTGATAATGACATGCCATTTAGAGCTGAGAACTTACCGTTCATTTATTCTCATTTGACCGGTATGAGTTTCTTCATTGACAGCTGCCCACTTCAAAATGAAGCTTCTCTAACCAAGAAATGTTTAGGAAACCCAGGTATAAAATATAAGCAAATTTAGAAAGTATTATATGACAGACATTTCCTGGGAAAACACAACACAACACACACACACACACACACACACACACACACACACACACACACACACACACACACTTCTGGTTACCAGGAGCTTAAAACAAACCAAAGTATTGACTGTACCAATGTTCAATGTGGTCAACCAACAAGTATCTTTAATTAGAGTTACTTACGCGAGTATAGGTGTGGGGTAGCTTACAACGACCAGGGATAATTCAAATCAGCTGCATTACTACATAACTTACCACAACCATCCCTTCCTCTCTCCCATCCCCTAACCCTGTCCCTACTTAAACCTTTAATCTCCAGTGTTCCACACCCACTCTCCTTTCATATCACACATGGTCTACTATTCCACCCAATTACATTGTTGAATTAGGTTCTAAAATAGTAAATTTCCATATGGCTTTTTCATATACCCTTCCTTTAAATTGTATTGATGCCTAATATTAAATTAAACACAGATGTTTTAGTTAATGCTCATTTCTCCTTCTAGATTTCAAGAAGGCTCTGTGGCCTGTGGTGGCTCCCACTTTCCTTTGGATTGGCCTAAATTCAAGGGCAACATTTATATTAGTAGTTCTTTGTTTACAGAATATTTTCTTCAGATTATTTTCAATAAGAACAATGACACTTTTTGAAAATGATAATGATAAGTAATAAGAAATATAAAAACAAAAATATATTAATATATATAATAAAACTCACATATATCTTTCCTGAAAGTTTTGCATGAACTTCTGCATGTATGATTATTTTCACTCACTATATGTCCAAACCTGACATTTTATATTTGTTTTGATAAATAGGTACATCATATTGACTGTGCATGGATGTGGCTTTCTCATTGTTTAGCAATTTGTGTGGTTACATTTCCCTATTTCCCCATAATTATTTAAAAGACTACCAAGAAACCTTTGTACACATGTAGATACATAATTTTATGATTGTATTTTTGTTATAATCCCAAGATTAAAGTTAAAGTTTCCTAGATATCTTTTGAAAAATATAAAGCAGCAAACCAGGTCATGTATATGGCAATTATTAAGCACTAAAAACCTAATTCTCCCTTTCTCTCATGGAGCCTGAACCCATGCAATTTCTCCTCAGTCTACTGCTTTCCATGTGGTCTAATAATCAGTATGTTTCCCTTTGAATTTGGGCTTTGCCTCCTCAAACATATTCCGTCAAGTGGTTTTCACATTCAACGACTGCCATGTTCATTTCGCTGTCCTTGGGAAGCATTTCCAGTGAGAACAAAGAGGCCTTGTAACTGCAAATGTGTACCCTTTCTCCTCCCCTTCCTTCATCTCTCCTGCTTATTTCTTAGTTAGATCATGAGAGCTTTATGGAGCTAAGAAGCTGAGATTTCCTTGACTGATCTGGACGACTGTAGCACGTGACTTTCAAGTGAGGTTTCACGGAAATGTTTATTTGACGAGAGATTCTGCTAGAAACCACGCTCTTATTTGGCCCCTTTCTAATACTGGTTCTCCTTCCATATTCCCCTCTTGGTTTTCCTTGGAGTTCTTCTTAATAAATTACTTTCATATGACTTTTCCTCGGAGCTTTTCTAATGGAAAAGCCACACTATGGTAAAGATCTTTAAATGCATTATGCAGCCTTCTTAATAAAGTCTATTTCCAGGAGATTTTCTGTCCCCAACTGGATTAAATCAGAAGATGTATTAATGATTTCATAAGACAAGTTGTTAGATTATGTTATTCAAACTGTTTGTTGTTGTAGAGAAGGAGGTTTGGTTGTATAGTCCAGATTGCTCTCTAACCTCAGATTCTCCTCCTCAGCTTCCTATGTGTTAGGATTACAAGCATGTACCAGCACACTCACACTCAACTCTTTAAGTTTGCTTGAATTACCGTACTTCTGCATCACCTGGCACCTCTCATGTTGACAAATATATACATATATATGACATGGGGAGAGTTTGAGTAGAGAGAGGGTGGGTTGGAAACGCATGTATCAAATTGCAGAGAAAAAACGTGTTAAGAACCTTCATCACAACATCACAACAAACAAAACAAAAACAAAATAAAATTATTTTCTTCCAACATAATAAAAATTTGAAAAATTGAGGACTCTCTCATCTGCATAGTTTCTGCCCCAAAATTTTAGATTCAGTTTGAGGTAATCCTGGTATATATAAGAAATTCCAGGACAGCCAGGAATACATAAAGAGACCCTGTTACAAATTAGTTAATTAACTAATTAATTAAAATACCATATCTACTTCAAATTTGTTCACAACTTATATTTGCAATGTTACAAGATTCTTCCACTTGTTGATCTTGGGTTGAGCAAGGTTTTCTTTGAGACTTACTTGTTTCTATTTTGTATGTATGAAAAATTTGCCTGCATGTGTACCACATGTGTGTCTGGTGCCTACAGACATCAGAAGAGCAGGTCAGATTCCCAGGAACGGGAGTTATGGATGATTGTGAGCAATCACGTGGATACAGGAAATTGAACACAGGTCCTCTGCAAGAAAAGCAAATACTCTTAGCCACTGAATCGTCTTTCTAGCCTCCAAAATATTTTTGATTCATAATTAACTCACCTATTAACTGAAAGCTTGTTTTGAATATAAATAATTTCCCCAAAATTTTTTAACTGAGATAGACCTTTCCTGAATGTTGCAAATTAATAAAATTGTTTTATTCTATTCTTAGTCATATGAATTAGGCATTGAATAAATTAATATATTGAAATTAGTATTCCAAAATGTGCAAGTGTGTTATCAACTGTGATATGTATTGTATTTTGCATGTACGTTCACGAACAAATAATAACCAATGAATAGTTATAAGAAAGTGTCCTATTTCCAATTGTATCACATAAGTAAATGGATAAAATATGCAGATGTGAGTAGATAAAATTTTTGGAATAACTACTACAAAAATTAACATCTACAAAGGAAATAAAACTATAATTTTTTCTGATGTATAAAATTAGCTTGATTACATTAATATTTACTATTTTAATTTAGAAGCTTTAATAAAGTAATATATCATTTTCAATTTATTATATAGCTAATTAAATTATAAGCCAATATATTACTTTTAAATGTCATTAAACAGGAGATATTTTAGAAACAGAGATACATGAATAGACCTCCAGCTGATATTAAAATAACAAAAGCCAAGACATTAATCAATATGTTAGAGAAGAGACAGGGAGATCAATAAATAAAACTAAGAGCTCAGATAGAAATCAGGTTTCTATGTAAGAAATATGAGGGGAAATTTACGATGTCAGTTAAGTATGATTGATTAATCAGTGAATTTTACAGGGGAAATCAATAAGAGATTTAAACCCAAATCTATTCTGATTATGCCTTCACTTAAATTAAAATTAACCAGAGAAAGAACTGAAACCTGACTTCAGGATGTAGAAGGAATAATTCCTTACATGCAAGCTTACTAGATTTAATTACATATATAAAATAAGTTTATAAATTATGAACATAGATCTGACAATTAGCAATGAATATATTTCTTTGCATCTCATCACACTGATTCCTGTGTCTTATATGTTGTTATGACAAATATTTTACATGTGAAGATTAGAAAAGGTAAGACATATCTAAGTCCTCATAGCCAGTGCTGGATTATAAGGTTGATCCAAGCCACTCTGACTTTAAACTTTGTATTTTACCTTTGTGGAACTCAGTGTCCCAGTATTAAAATAGTAACATTTCCAACACAGTGATAAATAATTCCTAGAAAATATCTTGAAGCAATTATGCCACAAGTTAGATAATATCCAACATATAGTAAGCTTGTGCCTGCCATCCTTAATTTTATTATACTTATTTATTTAGTGCTTATGGGCATGACTGTGTATTTTTATGGTTGTAGAGACATAATTTCCATAGTGTGCCTGTGACCATCAGAAGATAACGTGAAAGAATCAGTTCTCTCCTTCCACCTTGTACATAACAGAGATCAAACAACGTGTCAGGCTCGGTGTCAAGTGTCTTAAGCTGCTGAGCCATCTCCATAGTGTGCATATGTCATTTTGCATTAAGCATTCCATTCTCCAAAGCACAAAATCCAACTGTTCAAGACCATGAACAGACCATGTTGCTCAATTACAAACAAAGAATTTCTCCTTTCCTCAAAAACTATGCTGTCCTGGGTAGATATTTGAAAGGAATGAAGAATATGAACTAAACTGCATATTGATCATAGTTAATCAGTCTTGAGTACTTACTGTGTCTACTGTAAGTCAATGTGCACTGAAGCTCCTTATGAAGCTTGCATGCTGGTAGATTGAACGGGAAATGAAAACGAAGCAAACAAAAATAAATATGGAATATCAAGTGGTAACAACTAACATGTAAAATGTGACAATGAGTCCAGCATGGAGAACATTATGGAACACAAAAGCTTGGGAACTTTAAGCTTTCTGAAGGCTGTTTTAGGTGTGAGAGGCCTGAACATAGTGAGATATTGAAATGCTATGAAGATATTAGGAGGAAAATTTTTCTAGAAGGAGAGAAACCTTTAAGAAAGTGAGATTCAAGTCTATCTGCTAGGGTTCAAGCAAGAAAAGGAAACCCAAAGATACCCTGAAGAAATTATGAGCAAAAAAATGTGTGGAACCAGCACATTCTATACACATTCCCACTCTGCACAGATTGCATGTGTCTCCCTTAACATCTCAGTGACAGTGGAGTTTGTGTTTGAATATGGCGTAGCTAGAATCTGAAACCACACATTCCTTAGCGTTCACAGAAAGCATCAACATGGGCTTCTAATAGAATTCTGTGAATGTTAAATATGCCTGAGACGCTCATGTGTTGAATGCTTGCTGTTTGAGGAGAGTATGGACCCTTTCAGGGGTGGGGTCTGGCTGGTGAAAATAGGTTCACTGAAGGGACGTCTTTGGAAGTAATGTTCACACATGGTTCCACCATTGTCTCTGTCTTCTTGTTCATTTCCATGTGAGGAGTTTCTGTCACATACCCCAACCACTATAAACAAAGTCAAGTCTTGATGTTCTAAACTGTGAGTCCAAATATATCCTCTTCTTTGCCATGTATTTTGGTAGTGGTAGCATAAAAGTAGCGCACCAGGGTTGACGCTTTCTTTGATGAAACGTCATAAGTTTGAAATTGTTATATTATTTTATATGAACTAAATCAGGAAATGCACAACTTAAAATACATTTTAGTAGAGCAAATTAATATTTATCTGATTCATATCCACAGAAAAAGATAATATCCTAAAACAGTGCATTCTGGAAATTCATGTTTATGTTCTATTTATGTGAGAGGAATAATACTGTATTTGTGCTGTTTTATATATAAGTTTAGTATTGGGTCTCACTTATAACTCAAAAAGATTGTTTCAAAATAACTGCAAGCACTAAAGAGTTAGAAAAACAAGTTTTGGAAGTATAGAACAACAGTGGGAGACTATCCATTTCAAAAGGTTGTGATAGGTTAAAACACAGTTTCAATAAGCTGTATTTAGTGAAAATTTTATAGGGAATTCCTCTATTTTTTAAATATAATTATACCAACAGAATTTTTTGACTCTGTGGGAAATCTACATTTACACACAGAAAGAAACCAGATTGAAATAAACATGTATAATATATGTACCAATATAAATTCATACTCTTATTCATGCATATACATATATACATTTGAGTAATTGATACAATGATCCAATAACTAACACACACACACACACACACACACACACACACACACACGTTGTAATCATAAATAAAAGCATGGACTATTACCACTCTCTGCACCATGGATCTTTGTATGAAAAAGAAAAAGTAAATTAAAACAGAAATACTGATCATCATCCTTCTACTCTAAATTCATCTCAAAATTGTATTTCCTATGGTGGTATTTAGAATATTACAGTATAACTCTCACATTTTTCAAATGAAGCAACTAAAGACTGAAGAAACAGTATTTTCAAGGTTATCTGTACTCAAAGAGGTAGAAGTAGAATTTGAGCAAACATACTCTGTAAAGCATTTTGTTCTCATACAAGTTAACTATCTACAAGAAATCATCTCAAATAGGAGTTACGGTTGATTAATGTACAGAAAAGACATGGACAGTGGAGAGGATAGAGAACTGGACAGCTCCATCTTGCTACTTTTTTTTTTTTTTTTTTTTTTTTTGCAGTTGTATTCATGGTCCAGCACTGATGTTCTTTAGTCAGCAGATTTTGAATAGAAACTGGAATTTCTATTTAAAACTAAGACCCACAAGTGATTCAGATTCTCAGGCAGGGAGGGCATAACTCGTGTAATAGTGTACTGTGTGTATAAATGTAAGTCTTCACAGATGTATTAGGAGGGTTGTTTGACTTGTAGCATAGACTCTGCATATCATCCCTCAACTTTAAGTTTCTTAGTGGAATCTGTCTGTCTAAACATATAACTTCTAAATGCTTTACAGGATTCAAATCAAGGCCTAAATTCATGTTTGTTTTTGTTTCTCTCACTGGATGCATTTCATGATTGTGTTTTCAGGGTTCTGATATCTAAAGTGTTTTCTTGGGACCAGAGACAAAACATTAAAAGATTAGCTTGGAGCTCAACACTCTTTTCTAATATTCCAGCCACAGAACTTCTAATACTACATAGTGGGATTCTGTCTGTTAATTTAAAAGAGCCGAGTGCCTAGTTACTGAAGAGTGCTTGAGGGTTACAAACTAAGCCAGGAAGACAAATTGAGATAATGGAAGGAAATAGACTGCTTCTGTCGTTACGCCAGAAGGCTCTATTTAAATCATGAAAAGCTGAAAAATTCACAACCAAAAACTGTAATAATTAACAATTTCATTACAGTATGTCCACTGAAACAATGCTACTGTTAACGCTTCTTTTTACCCAAATATCAAATTTTTACATCAACAAAAACTTCTTAATAATACGTCTCTTATTTCATCTTACCTTATTAAAGGCTCTAAAATGGAGAAGGGAGTTGGCATTCCATGACAGTAGGCATGACACAAGAGTGCCGTAACAATACGGAGGTGTAACCCTGTCACGGCTTGGATCTCTGGGTGTGTTCTATGAAGATTCCTTTGCCAGAGGCTTGGTCCTGAGTGTGAAAGAGTTAAGCTGCCAGAATATTTAAGAAAGCCTTTTGCGATGACCGCCCTTGGAAAAGGTCAATAATAATTTCAAAGATTGACTAGAATGAGATTTGGTTTTAGAAGACCAGGGTACTATTAAAGGGGAAAAAAAAAAATCAAACTTGGCCCCTGAATTCCACTGGCTTCCTTTATTGCTGTCCAACATTTTGCATATGTATTCTCATCATGAAATACTCTAGAGTTAAGCAGAATCCTGCATCATCTGCTATGGAAAAATTCTCTTGTACACTGTAAAGATTTGTCACTCGAATTGGTTTAATAAAACACTGGATTGGCCAGTAGCTAGGTAGGAAGTATAGGTGGGGCCACCAAACTAAGGATGGTGGGATGAAGAAGGGCAGAGTCAGGAGAGTCAGGAGGAGACTCAGAGAAGCAAGATGGGCATGCTGTGCTGAGAAAAGGTACAAAGCCATGTGGCAGTGTATAGATAAGAAATATGGGTTAGTTTAAATGTGTGAGCTAGTTAGTAATAAGCCTGAGCTATTGGCCAATCACTTGTAATTAATATTAAGCCTCTGAGTGATTATTTGAGAGCAGCCAATGGATAGGAAAATTCTCCTACAAATAGTGACAAGTATCTGGCAACAAAGATCTACATAAAACCTGAGAAAACTTTAAAAGGTTTCTAACTACTCAAAAAAAGGAGCCAAAGTTGGCTTCCTATTCTCATGTCTCTCATGTTGGCCACAATATAGCTGGCGGCTGCCAGCTTGTTGTAAGCTAAGCCACTTTTTAGGCTCCCACAGTCTCTCATAGGCCACCATACAGAGAGGCATTTCTCAGCCACTGCCTATAGGCTTAAGCTACCAGTGCAAGCTCCACCACCATACTGTGTGGCAGGTTGGGGATTTTGTTCATGCAGACAGAAAAGGTTACAGATACACAGTAGAGAAAGATTCAGATGGAAAAAACTCTAAATGGGTTGCAATTTGTTTAAAAATATACATAGGATTGGGAGAGCAAAGAGAAAGTATAAACAATCATTAAAAAGAAATATATAGTTTTAAAATAATAAAAAAGTTCTTAAAAGGGGAGTAAAGTAATATAAAAGAAATAAAATAAAACCATGTAAAGATGGAAAATACACACAGAAAATAGATTCTGTATGTTATTGTGTTGTCTTTAGATTTTCTGATTGCTAATAAAGAAACAACAGCTGTTAAGACACATTGGATTATGAAAATTGCTTGATTAAACCAATATATATATTTTTAAAATATTTTGAATTCAAAATGGAAGTCAAAAGATATGCTGCTTTGGGAGAGAGGTTATGCTTTTATATCCACAGAAAACAAAAGCTATGGATTTATTTAAAGTTAAAGGTGATCAGATTTGATCGAGGAAGGCACCCTGAAAATCCTGGCTACAGACATAAAGAAATAGACATAGAAGAACTACAAGACACATGATATATATCTTACCTGCTCAAACAAAAAAAAATTCATCTTTGACTGACTTGTGTACAATGCACAATCTATAATTGTATTAATGGGGATATGTACGTTACCTTTAAAAGTTTATGTATTTTCAAAACAAGGGGATCAGACACAAATAAAAACAGATGGTTCAGGTGATCTAACATCCAAAACAGCTTCAAAGATGCTGACTGAGATGATCCAGCCTCATAGAATACTTCATCCAAGAATTAACAGTTATCCTGATTTTCTTAAGGTTTCCTCAAAGATTCCAGTGCTCCCAGACAACAGGAAGCAGTATAGAAAAAAACATGACATCCACATTCCCAAAATATTGGTTATTAATATTTATTATCATTTAAGGAGTGTTGGTTACAAGTTGTTATTGGTCATTGGTAAAAAAAAAAAAAATCTAAACAAAAGAGTTAAATTCAAAGATCTCTTTCTGTAAAGAGAAAGGAAGGATATAGAAATGATGAGATAAAAGGGTAGATTATTGAATCTACTTTAATCTAAAAATCAACTATTAATCTCAAAATATTTTATATTGGTATGGATTTTGGTTTATTGATACAAATTTAAAGTTATTTTTACTATACTATATGTATGTTTCTATTCTTGTTTGGGGTGTTATGATTATGCAACTCATTTAAAAATGCAGTGTATAATTAAGAAATACAGATTAATAGCCATCCATAATAGTCAAACATATAATCAAATTAGGTATGTTTTCAAGGTCACATACAGATTATATTTAGATAGATAGGTGATCTTCAAACACTTCAAAGACACACAGAATCTGACATTTAATGTGTTTAATAACCTAAGGCTTTTCGTGACAGTGAGACACATCTACTCCTAACAGCACCAATCTACTTCAGAGAAAAT
Source organism: Peromyscus leucopus (assembly GCF_004664715.2). Classification (NCBI taxonomy): domain Eukaryota; kingdom Metazoa; phylum Chordata; class Mammalia; order Rodentia; family Cricetidae; genus Peromyscus; species Peromyscus leucopus. The sequence goes on along the minus strand of NC_051072.1, from coordinate 9,121,995 downwards.
TATAGACATCAAAGAACCTCTGTATGGACTTTGCTTTCTTTATGACAAAAGCTAATCATTTGGGCAAAAAACTGCCCTTGCCTCAGTAGCTGACAATATACTGTCCAAATGGGACCAGCAGGATTCAAAACAGGCAACTGCCAAACTTTGCCAAAACAAGATAGGGTAGTCCTTCAAAAATTCCCTGCTTCTCAGAAATGTCTGTCAAATATACTAGGCCTTTAGGCCAAAGTTGAATGCCCCATTGTTACAGAATAACATAGGGTAACTGTCCAGGCATCCAGATATCTCTGTCAATAGTTAACATTTCACCCTTCTGGGGTCTTTGATGGAGTTGAAGACTAGATGGCTATAACTACAGTTTTCTTTAGTTATGATAAAAAATAAATTAGATGTAAAGCTTTAGACTCACTAATATAAGATAGATTATAGGGTATTTTCTCTAATTTTGCCAAATACAAATAGATGGGATATTGTAACTATAATTCTTACTTAATAACTGCTTTTGTTGTATATAATTTTACTATGTTAAAATTAAAACCCTTTTTAATTAAACAAAAGGGGGAAATGCTGTAGAATAATCCTCTTGTACACTGTAAAGATTTGTCACTCAAATAAGTTTAATAAAATGTTGATTGTCCAGTAGCCAGGCAGGAAGTATAGACAGGGCAATCAAACTAAGGATGCTGGGATGAAAAAGGGCAGAGTCAAGAGAGTCTCGAGGAGACACAAAGATGGGTATGTCATGCTGAGAAAAGGTACCAAGCCATGTGGCAAAGCATAGATAAGAAATATGGGTTAATATAAATATAAGAGCTAGTTAATAATAGTCCTGAGCTATGTAATTAATATTAAGCTTTTGAGTGATTATTTGAGAGTGGCTATAGGACAGGAAAACTCTGCCTACAGCCATCCATATTCATGGACTTCTAGAATCAAGTGAAGTGTAGCCACATCTCTTTCTTTTGCACATTACTCAGCATTATGTATTTCACTATAACAATGTAAAATAGACTAACACATTGGTCTTGTTACTGAAAATTTTAAAACTATGAATTTTAAAATCATCACTCAGATTACTTTTAAATTAATCAGATGCTACAAGTTGCCAGAGTGCATTTCTCTCCCTCTTGTAATTTTTTGTTACTTATTTAGTCTCTATCCTGTATAAAAGGATACAGATATGAACCTCTGATGAACAAAATCTACTTGAATATATGGATGTGCGTTTGTATAAAGCTTAATCTCTTCTCCCACACAATTGAAAATCTCACTCCCGTATTTCACTGCAAGGACTCACCCCCCCCCCTTGTATAAATTCAATTCAAACTCTTTTGTCTTTAAAGAAGCAGAACTCCAACTGACTCACTATCAGTGGATATAATACAGTTTCCATTATTCTCCTACTGGATAAAACAGAAGCCAGCACATACCTATAGATGGTATACAATGAGAAGCATTGGTCAGAAATTATCTCAAAGATTCTATTGACTTTTGCTATCAAAATGCATTGTATTTGTTAAGTGCAGGTTAGTGATATACCAGTTTTACTGAACATACTGAAAACAAATAAACGGAGTATCATTAGCAAAATAGCCAGCTTAGAATATTTATGGAGAACAGAACTGTTGAAGTAGCTGAATCATCACAGTTTCTCTCTTCTTTTAACATGTCCTAAAATAGCAAACAAGGGACTATGGATAAGAATAATATATTATAGAAAGCAAAGCTGATTGTTCTTCCAAGGATTTAATGTGACTTTTGTCAGAGAGACAAGAGCCCATTTTTGTCTGTTTGTGCAATGCTGAGATGAATTACACAGGACCTTGGCTCAACCCAAAAGCTTGTATTGACCTGTTCAAAGAGGAAAGCTTGTAACCATGGCAACAGAAGACAAGTGAAATGGGTTTTATCTGCGCTTGTGAATAACATGGAGACATTTCCTCCCTCGGTCTGTGATAAAGATGACAAAAACAACTAAAAATCAACATTTTGCTATCTATAGTTTCTCCTGTTTTAAAATTAATGTCGTAATTTGAATAAAATTTTTCATAGGGATAGAGTGAGCTGAAGTAGTAGGGGAAGGGAAGTGGGAGGGTAGGAATCATAGTGACAAAATCAAGTAAGAAAAATGTAAACCATATGTAATGCCACTATTGGAACTATTATCGCTTTCATAGGAGCATGTTCTATTTAACTACAGCCATATATATATATATATATATATATATATATATATATATATATATATATATATATATATATATTCCAGAATGCCTAGACATATAAAGACCTGGGAAAAAAATCACCAACCTCACAGAACTGATACGTCTTTATTTTTTAGCTAGAGTCAAGTGGATTTTGAGTATAGTGTACCTGAGACTAAATACACAATTATTTTCTTCTAAAGTCTGTGATAATGAATATTGATATTCAATAATGCAGGTTTAATGGTCACTGTCGCTCATTCTGTTGGTTCTTTTCAATCTAAATTAACATCATATACACAGAAATATAAACCACTTTTACCCAGTGCTTTTTTGGCACCACTACTTCATGAGATAAATCTATGCAAAAGATTCTCATGTCTTCTATTTGGGATTTTGAGAATACTCTGCCTGCTACTCCATAGAATGATTTATAGCTCTAGTGTTTTGACTATGCTTCACATGAATATTAATTAAACTCCAGTCTCTCTCACAGCCTCACTATCATGGCTACTAAAATAAGAATATGCTAAAAAGCAATGTTTTTATTACACTTTATTTTAGGGGTGAAATATGGAGAAATTAGGGGAGAAATATTATAGGAAGTTGATATCCTCAAGTCCCTGTTGTCTAATGTAACTTTCTGAGAATGATGCAAATAGTTCTTATCTGTGCTATATAATATGTAGCTTTAAGCCACATGTGCATATAAAACCTTGAAATTTATACAGTACAATACATTTTATAAAATTGACAGACTTACCTTGTAATAGTAACAAGTATCCACGGACTACAACTTAGAAGGCTCCACTCAATACCTTGTTATGTGTTATAAATTGTTGGTTCCTGAGAATTGAGCTAAAGGGAAAGAACTATTGGAACATAAAAGTGTTATGGTCACACAGTTCCCCTATAAGTCAGAAAACCATAGAAATTGATTATAATCAGTCTTTCATAGAGTAAAAACCACATCATCACCTTTTCTCTGTCAGCTAAGTAGATAGACCATTTTCTTTCCAGTTATAAATGCTGGTTTCTTGTGTTGTCAAAAACTGCCTACTTTTCCATGTTCCTTGGCTTTTTCCTGTATAGAAGCAGAGGGAGAAGAGATGCCTTTTGCAGGAGCAGTTATGAAACATGCACATGTAGGAGGTGCTCCATGGAGCTCTGTTTGCACTCAGCACTGTCATCAGAGACCTTAACTATCTAGCAGGGAGGGTAAGTTCTGGCACTCAGAACTTACTTGATACTTGAGTAAGTATCCCACAAGATGAGGTCTTGCAGTTAGCACTGTTTTGGGTGACCTTGACTATCAGACAGGGTGAAGTCTTTCTCTAAGCACCTTCTTCAGTGACTTCAACTAACTAGTGGGCAGGATGAGTTCTTGTACTGGGCACTGACATTGATGAACTTGACTAACTTGTTGACAGAATGAGATCTTTTATATTAGTTCCTTCTTCCCTCAATAAATGCTAAACAGTCTGGGAAATGGAGTTTCTAAAGTGAGCTATAGAACTTAAAAGAATCATTCTCAGATTTATTGATCCTCAGGAAAATGGGCATCTTTTGAAGGATGAAAGCAACTGATTACCATGTGCCCCTGTTGCCCTAGACCCTTGCCTCTGATGCTATTACCACTATGAACTGCCTTAAGGACATGACCAAGTTTATTTATATTAAATTTAATCCTGTCTCTTATTACAGTTTGGACTCTCAGAAAAAGGAACAGATATTTTATTTCTCTCTACCACTTGATCATATAGTTACCATCTTTTTCTTTTCGGGGGGGGGGGGTAGACGAAAGATACTAAAGAAGTGAGTTGCCCTAGGCAGGAACACAATCAGTATCCAAGCAATGTGCTACAATGCACTCCTAAAGGTGAAAATGAATTACTCTGTGGGCAGTCATAGATCTTCAGGAATTATTACCCAAAGCTTCTACGAAATTCACTCTAAGTTATAAGTTTATGCAACTGGCTTAGCAAGAGTGATTCTACTGGCACTTTGTTTCTTTAAAAAATATTCTGAAACCACATTGCTTGCATTTTCATAAAAAAAATCTTTCTGAAATTATATTTTATTTTTCACTCATCTGCTTCCCATTGCCTTCAGCTGGTCAAAATCTGTGCCCAGTTCCTACGGACCATATGCCAAGATTACTCCCCCATTTCTAGCACATAAATTTTTACCATTTTCTCTTTAACTTCCCTATAAATAATCATTTTGTTTCTATCTATTTTGGATGCAAAACAGGCACTAAATGGACTCGATAATTGCATCATATCTTCATGATCATTTTCCTCATTTTTGTTAATATTTTCACTCACCACTTACTGTCTATCATTTATATGTTTCTGAGAATTGCCAAATTTGGGGGCTTAAATGGATTTGGAACCCACTGGCTAAGGCCTTTAACCATTATCCACCTGAAAATGAAAGAAAATATGAGTTAGTACAACACTTTTGATAGCGTTCAGATAGCAACTATTCGACTAGAATGGATTAAAATAAGGAATTACTACCTAAGACTAAATGCCCAAAGTAAAATGCCGGGGTACATGCCAGGAGGTAGTATGCTTAGGATACTGTCACAAGAGCTAAGGATCATGGAGGAAAAATGGTAAAAATTGGAAATTTAAAAGAGAGCCCAGTTATCGAAACCAGAAAGGCTGGTCTGATGGCAGACAGCAGAAGGAGCAAATGGAGGAAGGGGTTACTTGATGAAGCTACCACACAGCCTGAAATACACAGGAAGGCCACGTGATACAGACAGGAAGGCGACTGGAAGGGGAATTTTTTTCAGTTCTAGAGCCATGCAGCTTCCCTGAGATAAAGTTCTATTAGTAATGCCGAAGTGGGAGACAGTCAGCAAAGAGGAAATCGAAGGTCTGAGCCCTGCTTTGCAATCACGTGGTGGAGAAGGCAGAAAGAAAACGAATAAAGTCCTAAGAATTGCATAAAGCATTCACCAACACACACACACACACACACACACACACACACACACACACACACACGGGGGGGGGGGAGGGAGTACTCAAAGAGTTCGTGAAAGATAGTGTGGCTTGAAATGATTGTGAGTCTCTGAATAACAGAAAGATAATACAGCTCCCTTCCCCCTCCCCATGAGAGCAAACCTTGTTTTCTCATTTTCTCCCATTCTTTGGCAAATTACAGTCTCACTAACACCATGGCATCATAATGTAAATTTCAAGGTGTCAGTCTTCAGAATACTATTCCCCTCCCCACAGACAGACTGAATTCACCTGAATCTTTTTTCTGTCTTATGTCTGAACCTTGAATAGTCTTTATAAAGCAGTGAAAGTGCACACATCTTTTCCATGGCAATCTCATTTGGGAAATTGTAAACGGTCCCAAGGCTGGGCATATGCTTCCTTCATCCCAGGATTCTCATTGCCTGGCACTGAGCCTGGAACATCAGGCATCCTACTGTTGGGTGAATTCACTGAATCTCCATCTGTTTGGAAAACAGGTTCAACTGAATCAAACAGGTGAAAATGTTCAGTTGATTCCAATGATTTGTTCTCACTTTGAGACAATAGAGCTAAATATTCAAATGTTGGGATTCTGAGCTTTAAAAAAAAATCATAAAATTCATATACTTTCCGAGGCTGAAAATGGAATTACTTATTTACATGGAAACATACATAGACATATAGTGAAATCTGAATATATATATATGTATGTATACACAGGCATTTTATACATACATGGATATATATTTTATGTGTATGTTAATTTACATTTTGATAAGTTATTTTCCTAAAATTTCAATGATGGATTTCATATATTTCTTAAATATAAAATTATTTTGTAAAAATTCATGTTTAAGAACTCAAAAATGTAAAATGATATGTGGTCACTCTTCTTAGATTTTAAACAAATCTATACAGGCAACACTTAGCCGAGGCAATTTTATTCTCAACCTAGAAGTTGAGGTATCTTGTTAAAATACTATCCATTGGTAAATGCTGCGGAAAACAATGTTTAATAAGCAATAAAATATCATAATGAAAATAATACTTAACATGTCAAAATACCAAATAGAACGAGAAGTAGAACAAAAATAAGTGGACAGTAATAGCAGGATTAACAATTATGTAACTAATTTTATAGAAAATTGAGTATTAAAATATATCTTGATGATTCTTCTTTGATTGCCATGCCCAACAGTTCATATTATGAATCCATACCTGTACAAGTATTTATTGATAAAATATTGATTGATTATTTAGCTACATGAAAGTGTGAGTAAAATCTGGTGATAAATATTAGCAGTGGTGGGTTCTCTATACCCTCTAAATTTATATTTTAATGGTTTTTAAATTTTTCTTTACTTATTTCTCTTTATGTATATAGTTGTGTCGCCTATATACATGTCTGTGTCCCATGTGTGTGAAGTGTCCACATAGGCCAGAAGATGGCATTGGATCCTCTGCGACTTGAATTACAGAAAGCTGAGAGCTACCAGGTAGGCACTGGAGAATTATTGTTTTCGTGAAGATTCATCTCGCTAGCCCCTATTTTCACATTTTAATGTATGTAAATTAGTTTCACAAGAATTAAGTTTTGAAAATTAAAGGCAATATAGAGGAAATGGACAGAGTGCTGTAATACATGGCAAAGGCTAATAGGACTTTAGATCCAGAAAACAGCACAGAGATTTGCAATACAAAAGAAGGTGGGTGCATTTAGTCTGAATGGGTGTGTCTGAAGTTTAGGGAAGTTTGTGGGAGAATGTATGAGAGAGGAAGGCATGGAATCAAACAAATGATGCACATTAAGTTGTGCTTTGCATTTTCTTGTAATTGGAAACTAGTAAACAGAAGAATGATACCATATGACGGATATTAAAAACAGGATTCTTGTCATTTTAGTGCAGAATAAGATTACAGGAGCCATGGGCAAATTCAGAATGTCCAGACAAAAGACTAATTTACTACTCCCTGCTGAGAGATCATTTGCCTTTCAATACTGTCCTGGCAGTAGAGATAGAAGTAATTTGTGAAACTGTGATGTGTTTTGGTTCTAAAACTATGACAAGGCTAATTTGGCCAGGAGTTAGGAAAAGCTGTAAAATCAAGGATAATTCTTGAATTTGAAATTGAGTCACTGATAAGATGATAAATATTGTGCAATAAATGGATTAAATTGTTAAAAAATAAAATTTAAGGATTATAGATGGTTGAAAAGAGTATGGAATATTTCAGTCAGAACAGAAATGCAAAGTTAATATGTTTTAGCACATCAGAAAATGGATACAGTGATAGATTCAAAGAGGACACTGCATGAAATCAATCTATGTGGAGAAGTCAGTCATGTGAGATGGTCCTTCGAGGAATCCTAGAAGGCTTTTTTAAAAAATAAAATTTATAATAATAAATAGAGTAATTTTGAATAAATGAAGGTTGGAATGAAGGTAAAAAGTCAAGTCATGTATGTAAGGGTACAGTCGTTTCGTGTGCTTGTAATACTGGAGTCTGATGACTTCCACAAGAAAGTCTGGGTCTGATAGTTTTAAGAGGCTGCCCCTTGTGGACTAAAATGGGGTAGGATGAAACACAAAGAACTTTCTTGAGAATGTTGTTGGTATACAGTGATGGAGTGGAGTGCAGAGTGGAAAAAAAAAAAAGGACTCTACTCACTGTCCAGGACAAACGTCTCTGCAAAGGCATCACTGAAGACTCTCTCCTGGCAAGCTCCATGTGCCCATTTTCAACATTTACACTCAGCAGTTGTCACAAAAGCCCAGACATTGAGTCACATAGGACCCTGCCTCTGTGCCTCCCTTCACTCTCTACTGCCTTTCTGAACCTACATCTTAAAATACTCACAGGGTCCTCTTTGTCTGTTCTGTTCCAACACTCAGCTCCACCTCCCCAGACCATGACCACTGCCTGGGATTTGAACCACTGAAGAACACTGCACAAGCCCAAATCACCCATCACCTACATGTGCTAAAGTTAAAATGCTCTGCTTCCATTTTTCAAAATTTTCCAAATCAAATGATGCCACAAACTACTCTCTTTGAGAGACAAAGAAGACTGATACACTTAAATCAAGAGACATAAAGGCAAAGGACTCAAACTTGTGTATTAGAAATTGTGTTAGTAAACCAAAGATACTTTGTAAGATAACTTCACTGAATTTCAAAAAGTAAGCAGGGCCCCTTTTCTATTTTACTTGAAACAAACCTGCTTGATATTACCTGAGGTGAAGGGTGTGTAAGAAAGTAAGATAGTGAACAAAGCAAATAGCTTTACTTTGAAAAACTTAATTTGTTTTACCTTGCAGGAGAGGTACAAAAGGGAAAAAAAAGATATTTTTCCTATGTTTGCTTAAAGCATGAATAACAGAAATTGTGACAAGGTGTTAGGAGAAAAAATACAAGTCGAACACAATTTGTATGTTTTTAATCACAAAACTAGATTATTTATGATATTAATCTGAGCCAAATCCATGTATCCAAGCATAGTTTTTATTATTTTTAAATTTTCCATGCAATAGATGTTGGTCATATTCTTTCACAAACACACAGTCCTCTATCTATGCAACTTCAATCTCTCTCTTAAACAAAGCAAAACAAAAAAATAAAAACAAACCATGGGGTCTGATTGGTGTTGGCCAAACTATGCAATCTGCCCTGGAGCGTGTTATATGCCCAGTGACAGTCTACTAGAGAAAACTGCTTTTCTCTTTCTCAGTGGATATCAATTACACATAGCTTCTTGGTTAGGAGCAGGATTTTTGTGTCCACTTCCCATTTTTTGGTGCTGGAATTTTGGCTTGCTTGGACCTGTGCTGGTCTTGTGCATGTTGTCCCTCTCTGTGAGTTTATACGTGCATCAATCATGTCGTGTCTAGGAGATGCTGCTTCCTTGAAGTCATTCATCATCTCTGGTTCTTAGAATGTTTTTGCCTCCTCTTCTGCATGGATCCCTGAGCCTTGATGGAAAGTGTGTTTTATAGACATTCCATTTACTTCTGAGGACTCCAAAGTCTCTGCACACTGTTTAGTTATGAATCTCTGTGTCAATTACTATCTATAAAAAATAAGCTTCTCTGATGAGGGTTGAGTGATGCATTGATTTATGGATGTAGTTATATGTCAGTAGGGGATCATTTTGTTGCTATTTTCATTCACCCAAGGAATTGTAGTAGGATTCCTCTAGGATCCATGACCTTTCTAGTCTCAGGTTCTTGGCCTCATTAACAGTGTCAGATATGGGGTCCAACTCATGGAACTGGCCTTAAATCTAATACAAAATGTGCAGGGTTATGCCCTCAACATTCATGCCACTGTTGTACCAGTGGGCATATCTTACAGGCAGGTCACTCTTATAGATCACAGGGTTCATAGATAGGTGAGACTGGTGACTTGTTTTCTCAACCAGTAGCATCTATAGTAGTTTCCAACAATATGAATGCTAGTCAATAGGGAACTGACCTACTGAACTAATTTGAACACCAGCTTGGTTTCTCCATATTGATGAAATAAATATGTGGTGTCGTCAGCAATAGGATCTTACCATCGGGTGTCTGAGGGTAATAAATAGCACTGACAATACCCTGTAATGCTTGTGGGAAAGATCTACAGGGCTGACCTGGCTACAGATTCAAAAAGATGGAGCCTATAGTGTGTGTGTGTGTGGGGGGGGGGTATTTAGTAGCATATGGTGTTTCCTGAGTGAAGTAACTCAGATCCAGATAGACAAACATTGCATTTTATCTCTTATACATTAGCTTTAAGGTTTAGATATGTGTTTTTCATTCAGAATATCTACAGAGATTAGGTAGGGACCATGCAGGAGGGTGTCTTAGTTATTTTCTATTTCTATGGTAAAACACCATGACCAAGGCAACTTATACAAGAGAGTATTTAGTTGGGCTTACGGTTTCAGAGGGATAAAGTACATAATTGTGGAACAATTCCATGATGGTAAGAATCTCAAAATCTGCAAACAAGAGGCAAAGAGAGCACACTGGAAATAATACAAGTCTTTTGAAACCTCAAAATCTATGCCCAGTGGCATACCTCCTTCAACACATTCCTCCCTCCAAGCCATATCTACTCAATCTTACCAAGTGGAGCCCAAGTTCTCAACTGTACGAGCCTATATGGGTCATTCAGAGGGCCTCTTCCAGGGAAGGAGAAATAGACTATAGTTTTATAAACAGATAGAGGGGAAATTAGAATAGAAGGATTAAATAGGGCAGGTCATGGGAGGATATGGTAGAGAGGGAATTTGGGGAGAGACAGCTAACATGATTTTTTGAAAAGCCATGTGGAAATCTACAGTGGTAGAAGCTTCCTAAAAAATGCATGTGTATGAATGGCATTTAAATGGAGTTTCCATACAATGGGGGAGAGTAGCTAGAGTTTTCCTGCCTGGCCCACAGTCAGGACAAATCTCTGTCACCGCCAGTCCCACAGCCACTCAGACCCAACCAAGTAAACACAGAGACTTATATTGCTTACAAACTGTATGGCCATGGCAGGCTTCTTGCTAACTGTTCTTATAGCTTAAATTAATCCATTTCCATAAATCTATACCTTGCCATGTGGCTCGTGGCTTACCGGCATCTTCACATGCTGCTTGTCATGGTAGTGGCTGACAGTGTCTCCTCCACTCAGCCTTCTACTTCCCAGAATTCTCCTCTTTTCTTGTCCTGCCTATATGTCCTGTCTGGCCACTGGCCAATCAGTGTTTTATTTATACATAATGATATCCACGGCAGGCACTTCCCCTTTTCTTTTTGTTCAAAAAGGAAGGTTTTAACCTTAACATAGTAAAATTACATATAATTTGGGAATTTGGGCATAACTTCTCTTACTACTTCCTGCTGGAGGGGGGCACTGTATCTTATGGGGACACAAAGAAAATTTTAGGATTATGGAGTAGTCCATGAGGCTGTATTGTCTGAGCCAGTTGCCTTCAAACCATTCTGGATGTTGGATCATCTGGGCCATGGTGTCATCAGAGACCTTTCAGGGGGTCTTGCCTGGTCAAACCTGATGTCTCTTAATCTGGAACGAATCCATAACCTCTGGTTTTCTATGGAAACAAAAGCAGGGCCTCCTTTCCAAAGCAACATATCCTTACAAACAAATTTTGAAGTCAAGGTACCTTTAAAATATACATTTTGGCATAACTCAACAGCTTTTGCAAACAAATGTTTTTCTTCAGTTACGAATATCAAAGAGAACATAATCCAGATTCTCTGTGTGGTAGCCATCTTTATGTGCCTTGTTTTTTATATTACCTTGAACCTACTGCTTTAAACTGCAGCATTTTAAGACTGAAACAGCACTGTGGCTTCTGGCTCCACCCACTTCAGCTTCCCAACATGGCGGTGGTACATTTTCCGCCAGCTCTGGGAGCCATCAACTCTCAGAAATAGTGGGTCTATGCTTCTACCAAAGCAGCATGAAGCTCAGAACCCTCTTTATTTTCTTTTTTTGTACTAGCAAAGACTAAATCCACCACACAGCTTAATGTGCCACTTGCAGAGGCCTCATTCCCGAAATACTACAGGTCAAGCACACATGCCAGGAACCCACCATAGCAGCTCAAACACACAGACTGCAGCTAACTTGAAAAAGACAAGTAGGAACTGTTTTTAGCTCCGTTTTGGAATCTTTTTTTTTTTTCTCAGGTTTTAGGTGGAAACTCTTGCCAACACATTGGGTGCCATTTATAGCTACAGTTTTCCTGCCTGGCCCACAGTCAGGACAAATCTTTGTCACCTGCCAGTCCCATAGCTGCTCAGACCCAATCAAGTAAACACAGAGACTTATATTGCTTACAAACTGTATGGCCTTGGCAGGCTTCTTGCTAACTGTTCTTATAGGTTAAATTAATCCATTTCCATAAATCTATACTTTGTCACGTGGCTCATGGCTTACCGGCATCTTCACATGCTGCTTGTCCTGGTGGCAGCTGGCAGTGACTCCTTCTGCCTTCCTGTTCTTTCTTTTCTTCTGTTAGTCCCACCTATACTTCCTGCCTAGCCACTGGCCAATCAGTGTTTTATTTATACAGAACGATATCCACAGCAGGGGTGACAATGCCTCAACATGAATCCAGTTTAAACAAGAATTCCAGCAAAACTTTCTCTCACCAGCCAGTCAGGATATTATAATTATAGTAAGAAAGGCATCATCTTCCCCCTTGCCAGCTATTTTCTTGGCCTTCAATATTAGTACTTACACAATTGTATTCACTTAATATATTTTAACTGTTCATGTTTTTTTTTATCTTTTAACAAATACAATTTAAACACAGAAACAAAAAGTACTATGTATCTATGTATCTACAGAACTATTTTTAACCTAGATGTTCTTAACTTTATAGAGTACTGTGAATTGGGTGTCTGTGGGGTACTTGAACGGACATGTGAACTATAAATTAGATTACATTTGGCAACAGAATAGCATATTTGTTGGTCGTGAGCAATTTACATAGTAGGAGCCAATAAGTTCATATAGTAGACTGAGGTACATGTTATAATCCCAGATTGACTGACTGCAGTTACTTGTCTGGAATTGTTTGAGAAGATATTTATTGTCATTTTTCTCTGTATACTACTGTGGTAGTATTCTAATTGTACTGAAATGTGATTTTAATTGTATGTTAATAAATAAAGTTGCCCGGGAGTCAGAGCTATTAGAGCCATAGACAGAGTGTGGCGGTGGTGGTGGTGGTGGTGGTGGTGGTGGTGGTGGTGGTGGTGGTGCACGCCTTTAATCCCATAGATCTCTGTGTGTTCAAGGATACAGCCATCATTGTAGACATATGCCTTTAAGACCTGGGGGACTGTACATACAGACAGTGATGAGGCAGTCACGTGTTTGGGTTTACAACCAATGAGAAGGCAGAACAAAAGACTATGAAAAGACAGACAGGAAATAGGTTTCTTTCGGGAAGCTAGGACCACCGCAGGAGGAAGGGTAAGATTTTAGCTCTGAGCTCTTAGCTTTCTCTTTTACATTGGTTCTGTGTTTCTTATTTAATAAGATGGTTGGTTACATCTACATCTGGCGCCCAACGTGAAAAGAATCCATTAAAAGCTGCTTGGCTTGGTGGCAGGTCCAGTTTCCCACAAGGGCGGCTGGCCCTTTCCAGCCTGGGTGGCCGGCTCACTAGTCCGAGTGGCCGCTCATCTTCCTAGCCTGGGCCCAGGTCTGCTTGGCCTCAGGCCGGACAAACTGTGAGCTGCTTGCTTATAGCCAGTGCTACAAACAACTCAGGCCTGCCCTGCTGAACAGGGCCCCACCTGTAAAGCCAACGCACGTGGTTGGAGCTTAAGGAAGCCAGAGCCAAGCCTTGACTCAGCTCAGAGGGAATCACGGCCAGGCCTAACATCAACTGAAGTCTCCAGGAAGAAGATGGGGCCCCACAACAACAACAACAATTCCATGTGGACAATAATAATATCATTAAGCTGACAAACATCATCCACAGATCAGCTTTGAAATACAAGATGCTCAGAGCAATTTTGAGATGACTAGCTGAGATGATCCAGTCTCAAAGACTACTTGAATAAGGACTTGAGATAAACCCTGAACTTTGGCCTTATACACAGACTAGATAATGAAGGATATAGTTACCTTTCCTAGAATTTGACAATTAACCTAAAATTTTTCTTTCAGGATAAAGAAAACTTTGCCCATACCCAGCAGGAAGCAATTTTAAGAATACAATGCCCACATTCCCAAAGAGGTGATGTGGGGTGGGTGCTTTTTTGGTCTTTTTAATGGGTTTTGGGTCTGGGATAATTTTCAATGTTTAGGGGGTTTGGTTACAAGTTGTTGTCAAGGGTTAGGAAAAAGGCTAAGCAAAGGAGATTAGATTTAAGGTTCTTGTTTAAAAAAGAAAGAAAGAAAGAGAGAGAGAGAGAGAGAGAGAGAGAGAGAGAGAGAGAGAGAGAGAGAGAAAGAAAGAAAGAAAGAAAGAAAGAAAGAAAGGAAGGAAGGAAGGAAGGAAGAAAGAAAGAAAAGAAAAAGACAATTACTAGTTTTAAATACTTTACATTGGATTGGATTGTTTTATATTGTATACAAATTTGAAACTGATATTGTTAGAAAATGCTATATGTATATTTCTAATTGTATTTATACCATTCATTTAACAATGTAATGCAATTTTCTGATCCTTGAATGTTATTATTGCCAACTATTATGATATAAAGAAATGAAAGTAGTTAGACATTACAATAGAACTTGTAGTCATATTAGATATGTTTTAAAAATTGAGCAGAGATGTTTTAGACAGGTCATCTTCAAACCCTTCAGAGATCTACAGAATATGGCATTTAAAATGTTTTAATAACTTAGAAAATTTTTCTTTTTTGAGACATGTCGGCTCCTGGCAGTACCGATCTACTTGAGAGAAAATATGGGCATTGAAGAAACTGCATATGGAGTCAACTTTCATTGTGGCAAAAGTTAGCCACTGGACATCAAAGTATCCTCGAATCAACAGGACAAAATGGACAGACAGAACACAAAACAAAGGACTACTGATTCTTGTCAAAACAAGTGTGGTTATGGCTTTATCAAAAGGCATCTTCTGAGGGCAGGACAATATGGCCCCATCCCTGAAGTGGCCTTCGCAATCTGGAAGAGGTACACTGCCCTTTTCTTCGAAGGCAACTTAACAGGCAGAGGGCCGATGGCTTCTGTTGTGCAATGGAACAGCAGCTGAAAGCTCACGCCTCTCGACAGTAGACTGGCATTTAATAGAGGGATGTGGAGAAGAAGGGAATGCTGAGATGAAGCCATATGTACACAGCCAAGAAGAATGGACAGCTGAATTCAAAAACTGTCAACAATTTCCAGAATTTAAAATCCTGAATCATGACAGGACACTAGTGGAATTCAGGTGTTTCTGGTACATGGACTGCTCACCCAATGTGAGGTTGAACTGTTGACCTTATGTACATCCTACTTCACAAATGAGTCTGTCAGATACGCTAAGCCTGTAGGCTGAAGATGATGCCCCAACACTGCGGAGAAACCTCAGGTGACTGTCCAGGCAGCTGGCTGTTTCTGTCAACTCACAAATTTTTTGAAAGTTGCTTGCATGCACTTCCTGTTTTTATTTTTGTTAGCTAATATTATTTCCTTCTTGGGTCTCTGAGGGAGTTGAAGATTAGTTAGTTATTGTTGAAGATTAGTTAGTTCTAGTTGAAAATTAATTAGGATAGAAAGTGCATTAGATACATTTTGGACTTACCAAAATAGGATAGATAAGGGAATTATTTTCTCTGATTTGTCAAATACAAATGGACTAGACATCAATTAGGTATTTGTTACTTGTATATAGTTATTGTACTTATGTATATAGTTTTTCTTTTGTTAGTTATAACCTTTTGCTCTTTTTTTCTTTTTATTAAAATAGAAAAGGGGAAATGTGGTGGTATTCTAATTGTACTGAAATGTGATTTTAATTGTATGTTAATAAATAAAGTTGCCCGGGGATCAGAGCTATTAGAGCCATAGACAGAGTGTGGCAGTGGTGGTGCATGCCTTTAATCCCATAGATCTCTGTGTGTTCAGGAATACAGCCAGCATTGTAGACATATGCCTTTAAGACCTGGGGGACTGTACATACAGACAGTGATAAGGCAGTCACGTGTTTGGGTTTATAACCAATGAGAAGGCAGAACAAAAGACTATGAAAAGACGGACAGACAGGAAATAGGTCTCTTTCGGGAAGCTAGGACCACCGCAGGAGGAAGGGTGAGATTTTAGCTCTGATCTCTCATCTCTTGGCTTTCTCTTTTACATTGGTTCTGTGTTTCTTATTTAATAAGACAGTTGGTTACATCTACATACTACTAGTAATCTAGTCACTGTATGTACATGGATTGACAAAGGATGAATCAAAATGCTCCTTGAACAGGTAAGATCTAAAAGAGAAAAATGTCTTAAAATTTGAGCTTTTTAATCAACTCCAGGTTGGTAAATTAATCTAAGTGTATTAAATCTGGGTGTTTAAGAAATGTGTCCGTGTCCATCAATCAGATGAATGTGTTTTAAAATTGAACTTCAAAAAACATTGCTAAAATTTCTGAAAATACTAGGTAGCCTGAGAAAAAGAGAGGCAAGAATTTTAAAAGTCCTGATGTATATAGACTGTTTAATGTGCATTTGAATGGAATGCAAAAATCTACCCATGTTCTAAGATGAGCCTCTAATAAACACATTAAGTTCAAAATAAAAGTCTCTCCCACTTATATTTAGCTGGGGCCTATTTGTTGAGCTCTCCTGTTTGGGCCTCCCCAATATGACATGGCCCCTCTTCAATGTTTGTCTAGCTCAGCAGGTGTGTGTGGGTAGCTACATTAATTCTTTTACTAGAGTGGATATTCCAGTAAGAAAGCAATCCTCCCTGAAGTGTTCTATGGTAGCAGCCACCCTACAAAACTAAACTACTTTTATCTTAGCAACTGCCTGAATGCAGTATTTTAATTTTATATCTCTTACAAAGAAAATCATACAACATCTCTTGAGAGTTTTAATCTGCCTTAGTTTATAAGGAGCACATGTCATCCTATTTTTCTCAAGAAAGTCCTTGGTGCCTAACTTTGGGGAGACAACAAGTGCACCTTCCTTAACACAAATAAGATTGAAGTGAGACGTGCAAATTAGTAAGAACTGCAAAATATTCTGCAAATCTTGCCCATGTTTCTTTCTATAAGCAACTCACCCACATCTCTAAATAATTAATTAACTACAGAGGACATCTTCTTATTGTGCAGTGAGTTATAATCTATGGTTCAATAAAGTGTACAATTCTATTGCAATCAATTATCAAATGTCAGGATTTACATCCTTATTAATTTCAGCTGTTGTCCGAAGTAGATGTTTGTCCATATATCTACTATAAATTATATCTCATTTTTTACTGATAGTACATATCCCTACATTCAAGCTAATCTTCCATTTTTTCTGGATCAGATAAATTTTCAGCTTCTAATTTCAAGCCATTAAGCTGAATATTGACCCCTGGGACCAAAGTTTACTACATATGTACACTTGGAAAAGCTAGACAATATTTAATATTATAGATTTCTCACTTAAGATAGTTATATGTATCATATTTGATTTATGAAATGAATGTAGAATTGAAGTAAACTTGTGTGTATTAATTATATTAATACAGACTTTATTTTTTCCACCTTAAGATATATTTATCTTTGTATATTAACTAAAAACTTACTTTCCATCTATAAAATTGCATTGTTTGAAAGTGTACATTTTTTGCCACAAAGAAATTGTTTTATACTAAACACAAAACAAATCCTGGTCCTTTAGGCCATATTCTTTTATACATTCTGTCACTACAATTTTCTAGAATCTTTGTGATCTCTCTTGCACAGAAGATCTTAACTTAGGACTCCAAATATTTTTGGCAACTCCAGCTTCCATTTGTGAGGCTCCTTACCCTGTAGGCCTTCTCAGTCAAGTACTTGCAGGTATGAAATTTCCAGTTGATCTTTAATGCCATTCAGTCTCAAATTCTATGCATAGATTTTTCACAGATATTTTGGAGACATGGAACATCCCTAAGTGCAGTTGGTCCTCATCTTGCCATGGATATTAGCCATGATAATAATAAATATGTCTTTCTTTTGACAAGCTTCAGATATCACATTGATGCCAATGTATAAAACTTATCAAAATAAAAAGCACTCAGGTAGAAATAATATTAGTAATTTATGTGTCTTTCCCCTTTGTCATAATGTGGAGGTTTTTTAAAGTTTCTTATTCATTTCAAAGGAGGAAATTACATTTTCTGGATGTAAATTGTGACTTTTCTGAAGGCATTTTTTTTTATCTGCAGTGGGCAAAATCAAATTCTTAAGGTGTGTGTTATAATAACATCTGCCTTTCTTAGTAGATGTGACATATATACTTGAATAAAGAATTTAGTCTAAAATTCCTGAGTAATTCTTCAAATGTTGTCTTGTGAATGAAAGCTTAAAGAAATTCTATCTTATATTAAACCTCCTGCAAAGCTAATTATGTGATTACAACTTCAGTGACTGTAAAGAAGCTGGAATATTGCAGCTCAAGTGTTTAATTTCAGTTTATCCTGGTTTAACTCAGTGGGTCATAGAGCAAAATGAATATGTGAGAGAGATTTGGGGGAGATGAAAGGAGGTAGACAGACAGACAGATGATGGTGTGAGCAGCAATTATGGCTTGTACAAATAGGTGAAATTGTCTAAAAAAAAATAATTAAAAAACAGAAAGCTGTCACTGGGCGGTGGTGGCACATGCCTTTAATCCCAGAACTCGGGAGGCAGAGGCAGGTGGATCTCTGTGAGTTTGAGGCCAGCAGGGTCTACAGAGTAAGATCCAGGACAGCCACCAAAACTACACAGAGAAACCCTGTCTTGAAAAACCAGAAAAAAGAAGAAGAAGAAGAAAAAACAGAAAGCTGTCAATTTTATAAATGTATTTCAAATACCATTACACATTAGTTTTTATATTTTATAATATTTCTTTATTTTGATAATTTTATACATATATGTAATGAAATATGGTCATTTTCACCCATTTTCCTTCCCCAATTTTCCCATATCCCTTTAAACATGCTCCCATAGCAACTGTGTTTTGTTTTTCATAACTCATTAAGTCTAGCAAGTACTGTTTATATGTGCATGGGTATGAGGCCATACATGACATGACTAAGAAATGGGTTATTCATTAAGATTCTTTTCTGTGTTTGCATATCCCACAACTGTGCAGTTTAAGTCTAAATGACCCAACACTGATAGACATGCCATGAAAACTCTTACCTGTGTATCTCTTGATAATGGAACAATTTAAAGTTGTTGTCAAGATAGTCATGGGAAGATTGATGCAAGGTCAGTCTAGGTGGATTTATATAATAATCATCGATACTATTTACAATATATTTACCTCAGCAGAACGTGCAGATCTCTTGACTATCTCTCAAAATATACCAATATCTAAATCTTTTCAGTAGTTAATTTATTAGAGAAGAAAAGGAAGAAATGTTTACTTTAGTTATTTCCAGGTCATGGAAGATAAGATCTTGTCAGTCTTTGGATCATTAGGAAGCAAGGAAAAAGAATCTTGGTTTATGTGCAAAAAACCTATTGTTTAGCTGATATATTAAAATTAATCTTTTTTTGCACAGGAAGTCAAGTTTGGGAATATACTTGCAAAATGAAAGATTATTCTTGCCAGTACAAGTCATAATTTCAACACAGAGTATTGTTTCACGAATACTTTTGAGACATAGTCAGCAGAGATATTTATTTGAGGTCTCATTGCATCTTTTAATTCCTGATGGTTGTGATAGTTAATTTCTAAAAGTAATGGCAGATGCAATGAAAAATGAATGCTACCATAGGAAAGCAATATTGATGATTTGTGTATTTGATCTAGTGGCAGAGTGATTCAGCAGTTTTGACAGGCATACCAACAACAACTGGCATAAAAAATAATGGAGGTAGGGAAAGTAATTTACTGTATAATAAAAACACCAGGTAAGATCTTACTCCTGTGATCCTAGCAGGGAAAAGAGAGCCAATTATTTTAGAAAAAAAAAGTATTCAGAAAAAAAATGGACATATTTAATTACCCTTTACATTATATTACACAGAAGTTTCATGAACTGCATGGGGAAGTCCAAGAGTTTGGATCAGGAAAATGCCGTAGTCATTAAAATGATTCCTTGGCTGCCGCAGAGGTTCACCTGACTGTGCCCCTTCAAGTTTCCACCCTTTAGCCTGTTCATCCTATAGTTAGCACCAACACTACTTCATGATATTTATGTATCTTATATAAAATGACAGCATTGCATATGAAATTTTACTATTTCAAATATTTGCGAGAAGCATATTGTGACTTGGACAGTCAATAAAAGAGCCTAGTTGTATAAAAATTGAGTTCAGCAGGTATTATTTAAAATATTGTATGTACCATGACCACACAGATAATAATAAAAAAAAAGAATGAAGGTATTTTTGCTCCTGTACCATAATGAAAAATGACAGTTATGTTTTCTTTTGTCGCATGCAATTCTATTAACACAGTCATTTTTTTTTTTTTTTTTTTTTTTTTTTTTTGGTTTTTTCGAGACAGGGTTTCTCTGTGTAGCTTTGCGCCTTTCCTGGAGCTCACTTGGTAGCCCAGGCTGGCCTCGAACTCACAGCGATCCGCCTGGCTCTGCCTCCCGAGTGCTGGGATTAAAGGCGTGCGCCACCACCGCCCGGCTAACACAGTCATTTTTATTACACCAAGCATTTACTTTAATCTTTTCTAGATGTAGCATGGCACACACAAGCACATCAAGTCCTGCTTTATTTTGTGATTGTGCAGCATTGAACAATTAGGGCTAGATGTTACTCAGCAGAGAATTATAGCATTTTACAGTGAACTACAAGTGCATTTAGAAGAGAAATGGCCTCAGTGGCTTTACTTTCCAAACTGCTATCCATAATAAATGCAAATTTTCTTCTGAATTTTAACTAATTATACAAGAAATTAGCGTGATGCAAGATGTTAAATCTCCAAATGGGAAAACGCTGCAAAGACTTTAATTCAATAATAAAATTGTTATTAAATTGCTCATGTTTTTACTGAATACTCCCTGGAGCAGTTATTTAATTTAATTTTTGTTTTTGCATATAATGGTTGCCTAAAAATATTAACCTGAAGTATAGCTACTCAGATATGGATTCCTTGGGGTTACCAAGGCAACCATTTCTTAGACATTCACACAAATAAACTGCAGACAGTGGGAGGAAACACCATAAATATAGAAATTATTCTGCTGGATATGCTGTTGCTATGAGACAAGATTTCCTGTGGCCATACATGCCCTGAAAAAGCACAGACACCTGAGGACAAGATATTGTACATGACAGATGCAACTTGGGAAATTACTACTTTACTGAGAATGTGAGAAATAAGAGTGGGAAGGTCAAGATTTAAAGTTGTAAACATGAATATCTACAGTATGTGTGGTCATAATGACTAGACACTACCCCAATGCTGAAGACAGAGCAGGGAGCCAAGGGACCTGGGTGATGCCTTTCTGAATTATTTATTGGTAAGAAATAAAAATAATTGATTAGCAATGTAATGAGATAAATGAGAGCATCTTTGATTGTGATGAGTAAAATTTATGGAATGAGACTGGGCAGTGATGGCACACGCCTTTAATCCCAGCACTCTGGAGGCAGAGGCAGGCTGATCTCTGAGTTCAAGGCCAGCCTGGTCTCCAGAGCGAGTTCCAAGAAAGGCGCAAAGCTACACAAAGAAACCCTGTCTTGAAAAAAAAAAATTATGGAATGATTTGAAAATGGGCATGTATGTGGAGTTGTTATACGAGGGATATCTTAATTAAATCTGAAGACAAGAATTGCAAGGAAGTGAGCAATGTGGATAATTGATAGAAAATTGGAAAGCATAAATTTGATTAATTTTTATTTCTTTAAAATATTTTTCTTTTTTCCATCCCTCTGCATCCCTACTCATATCATATTTTTAAAAATGTGACATTAGAGCTGGGCAGTGGTGATGCATGCCTTTTAATTCCAGTACTCAGGAGGCAGAGGCAGGTGAATCACTTTGAGTTCAAGGCCAGCCTGGTCTACAGAGCGAGTTCTGAGACAGGCTCCAAAGCTACACAGAGAAACCCTGTCTCAGAAAACAAACAAAAGAAAGTGACATTAAGAGGAAAAGAGATGAATTGGAAGGACACAAGGAGGAATATGGGGTGTCAGGGGTGTGGGTAGGTGAGGGAGAAGGAAAATCAGTAAAACACTTTGTTAAAAATGCCATAATGGTATCTGCCACCTTATATGCTATTTGAGAAGTAAAACATTTTCCTTATAAGGAACAAGTCAGCCATTTATATTTTTGGTTGTGAGCCTAGCCTTTAACGGCTGAGCCATCTCTCCAGTCCCAAGTCAGCCATTTAAAGAGCACTGAGAGAAGATTTCCAGCAGAGTAGTGACTAAAAGGCCCTAAAGGCAATTATTATTAATGATGTACTATGGAATCGAGTATTCACATGGAAACTCAGTGAGGATGGGGTGCTAATAATAGAGCAAAAGAAAGCTTAAAGTTAAGGTGGAATGGAGAGAAAATACAAACAGCAAAGGGTTTCTATTCTAATGGAGATAAAAGGCCCGGTTACCCACCCTTTTCTCCAGGTAACAATCTCAGACTCCAGTCACCAGCTCCATCCTTCCTCTCTGCCTGCCTGAGGACCCTGTTCTATGCTAGTCTGTCCACGGTTCCTCTCCAGACACTTGAGAATTGGCTATGAGACTGTTATAATTCTATAGATGGTCTGCTCCCTCAGAAGCTTCACTTAACCCTCCCTGTGCTAGGACTGCATTTGACTCCCCATTCAAAAATTAACAGAGTTGTTCCAAAACTAAGCTGTAAGTCACAAGCAGATAAGAGTGTGCACTGCTTAGGTGAGTCAGTGGACATGTGCTGGTGTCTTCCATCCCCTCTGACTCCTACAGTCTTTTCTCCTCCTCTTCCGTTGTGTTCCTTGAATTCCAAGGGGAGGAATTCCAATGGAAACTTCCCATTTAAATTCTCTCCAGATGGGACTCTTTTCCTTCTATTGGGTTGCTTTTTCCAGCCTTGGTATGAGAGCTTCCATCTTGTCATACTGTCTTGTTTCGTCCTGTCTGATTGTCATTTCCTGGAGACCTGCACTTTTCTGAACAGGAAATGGAGGAGGAGTGGATCTGGGTGAGAGAGAAGTGGGTGAGGGGAGTTAGGAAGAGTGAGGGAGAGGAAACTGTGGCTGGGATGTACTGTACTCAAGAAGAATATTTTCAATAAAAAAATAATATGTGCTGCTGTTAGTGAGATCTGAGTTTTCAAGTTGGGGTGACAGCAATCAGAGACCCAAACACTCAACAAAGAGGAAAACAGACATATATGTACCAGGAACCTCTCTCTACCAATGACTGCTGGGTCCCATTGCAAAGCACAAACAAGACAAGTATCTTCTATAAAAATTAGTACTCCCCTAGTAATGTTCACTGAGGAAAGCAACTCAGGTGACATATAAGACGATGATTTCAGAATGCTAATAATAAAGATGTTCAAGAAATTCAAAGAGTATATGAACAAAATGCCTTAAAGAAGACAATAGAACAACAAACAGTTGGATAACATATCAAAAACAATTCAAGTTAAGATAATGTAATTTAGGAGTATTTGATGAGAAACCAAACTGAATTCAAATTTGAACTTTAAATTTTAGGAAGCAAAATAAAAAGCTTTAAAAAATCCCAATTAGTCAATTGGGTCAAATAGAAGAAAGAACACTACTTCTTGAAGACAAGTTAGAAGAATTGGATTACTCAGTGTCCTGGGCAGTTTTATTTATGTCAATTTAACACATGCTAAGGTCATCTGAGAGGAAGAATCGCAATTAAGAAAATGTCTACATAAGATCAGGATGTAAATAAGCCTGTATGTCATTTTCTTAATTAGTGACTGATGAAGGAGGGCCTAGCCCATTGTGGGTGGGGCCATCCCTGGGCTGGTAGTCCTGGGTTCTATAATAAATCAGGCTAAGCAAGCCATGAGGAGCAAGCCAGTAAGCAGCATCCCTCCATGGCCCCTGCATCAGTTCCTGCCTCCAAGTTCCTGCTGTGTTTGAGTTCCTGTACTTATTTCCTTCAGTGATGAACTGTGATGTAGAAGCATGAGCTGAATAAACCCTCGCCTCCCCAAGTCACTTTGGTCATGGCGTTTCATCACTGCAATAGAAAACCTAACTAAGACAAAAATCTATGTATTTTACAAGCAATATCTATGTCTAGATAGATAGATAGATAGATAGATAGATAGATAGATAGATAGATAGATAGATGATAGATAGATAGAGATAGATATGTACATGTTGGTTATAAAAATAAATTTGTGTGTGTGTGTGTGTGTGTGTGTGTGTGTGTGTGTGTGTGTGCGCGCACTCAATTCTATTTCCCTCCCTTGAAAGACCCTCTCTATAGTCCCATAGGAGTTTTCTGACCTCTATGGCTATTCTAAATGAAACACAAATATCTGAGATTCGACATTAATATCCACAGATGAAATGAAATGGGGTATTTGTCTTTCCGGATCTGGGTTAACTCACTCATGATGATTGTTTTCAACTCCATCCATTTATCTATGAAAATTTTATAATCATATATATTGATAAAGAACAAACATAGAGATACACTCTGATAGTATAACAGTGCTCCTACTGAACACTAGAGTCAAACAAATAAGCAGCCCAATGTCACAAATGATTTACTTTATCTGGCCAATAACATCCCATAGATCCCCCAAATATTATAGTCAATGTTATTGGCTACTCTCCAGAACTCAATGGTAAGACTCTACTGTGTAGATACAACATGCTTGAGTCAAAGAACATGGAAAAATCAAGCTGACAATGACCTAGAATCTTCATCCTTGCTGGCTAGCTCTCATAGTGATAAGATAAACAATAAAAAGTAAACAACTATCATACCCAACTGTGAACACTTTGGCTACAGAGAAGCTTTGATTTGCAGTAAATCATTAGCACAGGGAGCAAACATTGTCTAAGATTCAGAGAATAAGTGACTGAGAATTCTCAACTCTTAACAGAATATGTATATGCCACAAACCGCCCTTCCAAGGCTCAGATATTGTTGTAGAAGATGGTGCAGAAAGAGAAGAACCAGATGTCATGAATGACTAAAAGAAAGCAGTGTCTTTTAGACACAGCCGAGCATCCATACACAAAAACTCACAGGTACAAAACCTGTAAAGACCTAAATCAGACCAAATCTCAACATGGAGAAGGGAGTTTGGCACACAATCCTACCCCTCGCCAAGGAGCTATTGGAAATTCATAGCTGATGAAAAAGGGCAAGGTCACTTTTCTCTAGGCATGTAGCCACTAGGAAGTTAACCATGCTCCAGTGGAATATGACACATCCAAGAAAATTTGGGATACATAAATTGGTACTGGGTTAAAAACAAAAAAGTTGTAAGTAGGGTGGGTAGGGAAGAACAGTAGATCTGGAAAGGGTTATGGGAAGGAGATGAATATAATCAAAATGTGTTGTATGAAACTTTCAAAGAACTGATACAAATGTTTATCTCCATCTAGGATGTTTGGGGGTTTTAATCAATTTATATTTTATTGTTTGAAAGATTCATATATTTACGTAGTGAAGTTTAGTGATCTATACTTTCATTTACTTCTCTTGCTTTCTTCATTCATTTCTGGCAAGAGTTATTCTTCTCAACAATCCCACTTACTGTTTTCATATCTTCCTTGTCTACATGGCCCACTGAGTTTAGTTAGGATTAACTAGCCTGGTCATGAGTTAATTATTGGAGCAAGGGCAACTTAGTAGTGGCTATGGCAGTGATGAAAATAACACCCCCTTTCAGCAACCATTAACTGGAATAGTCCTTCAGGATGGGATGGTACTTTATAAGCCCTTGCCCCATCTACCATAAAATGTTAACAGGACCAAAACAGGTCTTTTGCAGATAACCACAAACAGCTGCCACTAGTTCATGATTGTAAGAACCGTTCCATGTCCACAAATAATTTATTCCTACATATCTCCATATTCTCTTGCTGTTACAGTTTTTCTTCCCCATCTTTGACCATATTCTGTGAACCTTATAGGTGGTGACATAGCTGTCCCACTTAGCCCCAGTATTCTACCATCACTTATTCTCAGCACTTGCTCACTTCTGGCTCAGCAGTTAATGTAGAAATGCCCTATATAAACTATTTTTTTTTAATTTGTAATAAATATTATTGGAAAATTTATAGTTTTTTAATTGATCTTTATATGGTTTGGAGTCTTTTATTTCATTCTGTTTTATTATTGACAATTTATTTTCTTCTCATATAATGCATCCCAATCACAGTTTTTCCTCCCTCTAATATTCCCAGCTCCCCCATACACCTCCCCTCTCCCCCAGTTCCACTATACCTTTGTTTCCCCTTCAGAAAAGAGTAGGCCTTGACAGCCAAATGGGGCAAAAACAAGATACAAAATCACTCATATCAAGGCTGGACAAGGCAAGCAAAGGGGAGGAAAAGAGTCTCAGGTGCAGGCAAAAGAGTCAGAGACACAATGGCTCCCACTATTGGGAAACTTACAAAACACAAAGCTAAAAATCATAACATGAGGACCTGGTGCAGACCAATGTAGGCTCCTTTCTTGCAACTTTAGTCTCTGTGAGCACATATGAGCTCCTGCTTAGTTGATTTGGTGAGCCATGTTCTCCTGCTGTCCTCCATCCCCTCTGACTCCTACAATTCTTCCTCCCCATTCTGCTAGGTTCTCTGGTTTCTGAGGGGAGGGACATGATGGAGACCTTCAATTTGGACTCTATGTCTGCATACTGTCTGGTTGTTGGCCTCTACTCTCATCTGCTGCTGGAGGAAGCCTCTGATGACAATTGGACAAGGCATTGATCTATGAGTATAACAGAGCATCTTTGTATCTTTGGGTACATTCTTTCTTTCTTTTTCTTTTTTATTTTTTTTATTTTTAATTTTTTTGTCTGTGAAGTTTGGTTCTACCTTAGTCCTCTGGTTGTTTGTAATAAGTATTATTGGAAAAATTATAGTTTTTTTTTTTTAAATTGATCTTTATATGGTTTGGAGTCTTTTATTTCATTCTGTTTTATTATTGACAATTTATTTTCCTCTCATATAATGCATCCCAATCACATCCAAGTCTTGAGTTCCTGGCCATCCAAGCTTTGTAGGGTATGGAATACCTTTCATGGAGTGAGCATCAAGTTAAACCAAAGATTAATTGGCCACTGCCACAAGTTCTGAGCCACCATTGCCCTAACATATCTTACAGGCAGAAGATTGTAAGTTGAGGGTTTTATGGCTGGGTTGCTATCCATGTTTCTCTTTCCATAGCTTTCAGAGTACCTTTTCATACCAAAGAGACTAGAACAAAGGGGTGAAATAGAGGCGAGCAAGCACCAGCTCAATCTCTATGTTCGATTAACTGTGTGAATGTCGTGCTTGGCAATGGGGCTCAGTTGTCAGTTTTCATGGAACAATCTTCTGTCCTAGCATCAGACTGGGTTTTAGGGAACTCCATGGTACCCCCTTGGCCAACAAATCAACCAAATATAACCACTGGAAGCCTTGCATGGACACAAAAGATGGCCAGTTCAGACCCCATATGCTCCATTACTAGGAGTCCTCACTAGGGTCACCCTCATAGATTTGAGGAAGTTTCCACTGCACTAGGCTTCAACACCACCCCCAAACGCCCCATCTGTTCTTAAAATTAACCCTAATAGTAAAAGAAACTACAGTTAACAGACATTGCTTTTCCTTCATTTTAGAAAGAAAGGACATTGTGAAAATTCTAAGTGTTTGGATACATTATCTAATTTTATGTTCATCACAGCTTACCATCTCAGTTAATCATTGAAGAATCACAGTTTTTGTTTTTCTTAGATGTAAAAAGACTGATATTTACAGAGTCTATATATTCCTTATAGGCACATAGACTAGAATGTGTTAAAGTTGAATTTTGAGGTCAAATATATGAATAATTTTGACATTCTTTAGGAAAATAATTCCACTAGAAATGTGATGAAAATTACATAAAATACTTGAACATAACCATTCTTTTCAAGAATGTCTCAAATGGTGTCTGGTTGCAGCCAGCTTTGTTAATCAAGGACAGAAAATGCATTTGTATAAACCATCTATCAAGAAGTTATACATTAGGATTATTTGCCTTCCAGGGTTCCTTTTATGCAATTCCAATAAAGGGAAAATGTCATACTGCCAAAGTCTTGCCTGGGCCAGGACAAGGGAAGAGCAGCTGCTTCTATTTTCTTGATTCACATCTGTGTCTAATAATTCATGCTTGGCTTTGATCTAGTCCTTGGCAAGTATCATTTTTCCCCAAACCAGAGTTTAGCCTAAGAATTAAGTTTCATGCTTTGTATTTTTTTAGAACGTAACTTCTCCAACTTAAGCCCCCATTTATCTCTCTAAACAAGTATATGCAATGCTCATTGCATGCATGACTCAGCATCACCCTAGTTTCAACATACAGCTTTTATGCAAGAGATTAACAAACCCTCTGTATTATGTGGGTTCCATTTGATTTTTAAACAGCTCTGGTTACTCTTGAATTTGTTCCTATAATATTTTGTTTCAGTAGATCTATTCTTAGAGTCAATATTTCTATCTCTTACTTATTTTATACATGTAGGTGTTTTGCCTGCTTTGTCTGTATGTCATGTGGACACCTAGGACCTATGGCAGTCAGAGGGTATTTAATCCCTCAGAACTGGAGTTACAGGTGGTTGTGAACCACCATGCAGATGCTGGGAACAGAAGTATGGTTCTGCTGGAAGAGTAGTCAGTGTTCTTCTTAAGCTCTGAGTCAAATTTGTGTCCAGATCCTCAGTTAAAATTTTATGATGTCACTTTTTTAATCTAAGTGCTCTACTCTTACCTAAATATTGTGGTAATCAAAATGGTAGTAATTATTTCATTGTTACTGTCAGTAAGCACTTATTTAAAAACAAGAAGCTTCTAGCAATGGAAGTACTTAGAGATAAAAAAAAAAAAAAACAATGATTCCATACCATTCCATATTGAAGCTGAGTGTTAAAGAAAATGTTAAAATTAATAACAATGATGACAATAACAATAATAATATTATGATTAAATCATCATTTGTGTTAGATTATGTAAAGGCAAGAGCTTCAAACCAGAATTTTCAGAATCCAAATGAAGAACCTCAATTCCTTTCATTTTTTTTTTCTGTAAAATGTGACAGTGAAAGCTATTTAGAATGGAGGCCACAAGGAGAGTCTTCAAGACAGGGATATATAGAAGCTGAGCCATTTATAGTAAAGGGTTTTTTTTTTTTGTAGATTTTGCATCAATTTTTCTATATATTCCTCCAAATTTAACTCTATTATTTGTTGCATTTATTTCCCTTTTCAACATATATTACTGACACTTGTAAAATATTAACTTAACCAAGGTCTTCAAAACATTGCTAAAATTTGATGTTAGTGTTCATAAAGGATGTTTCTTAATAGGAATTATTGAATATTATCCCAATGGGGCTTAGCTCTTATCTTTATATCTCTGGCTTATACACAAAAATGAACATAAGAAGTCTTGTTCTCATGACATTCCAATATTTGCCATGTTTGTATTTCATCCCATAACACATTTCCTCACTAACAGTTAGAATTCAATCTATATGAGCTTTCTTGAGGTGTGGGGAAGTGTTTGGTTCAGTGCTCTATTCCAATACCTCGAGCACTGCCACAAGGAAATTGCTCTCCAATGCTTACAAAACTAACAAGATGTGTCTTAGATGTAAAGAGACATCATGACCACAGCAATCCTTACAAAGGAAAACATTTAATTGGGACTTGTTTATGGTGTCAGAGGCTTATTCTATTATCATCATGGCGGGGAGCATGGACACACATAGGCAGACATGGTGCTGGAGAGGTAGCTGAGAGTTCTACATGCTGATCCATAGGCATCAAGAAGTAAGAGACAATGGGCCTGGCTTGGGCTTTTAAAATGCTGAAGCTCACCCCCAGTGAAACACTCCCTCCAACAAGGCTGCACTGACCATCCAAGTGACTTCTATGACTGACCATCACAGTGAAAACTACACTTGACAACCAGAGTAACCATTACAATGACCACTATGGATAACCACCACAGTGGACTTGCAACTGACCACTGTAGTGACAACTAAAGCTGACCATCACAACGAACACTACAACTGATCACATCAATGACTACCAGAGCGATCACTATGACTAACCATCACATAGACACTACAACTAACCACTGCAGTGACCACAAGAATGACCACTATGACTGACCACATCAGTGACCACCACAGTGACTACTATGGCTGACTATCACAGTCAACACTAAAACTAACCATATCAATGACCATTACAGTGGCCAATAATACTGACCGTCACAGTGACTACTATGACTGACCATAAAAGTTGTCATTACAATTAAACAGAACACCAAGGAGACCGTAACAGTGACCATCACAGTGAACACTGCAACTGGCAACCACAATGACCACTAAGACTGACCATCATGATGGACACTAAAACTGACCACCAGATGGTCACTACCACAGTGACCACCATAATTACCATCACAGTGGACATCATAATTGACTACCACAGTGACCACTATGACTTATTGTCACAACGACCACCACAGTCAATCACCACAGTGACCACAACAATGACAGCCATGGCTGACCATCACAGAGGACACTACTACTGACCAACACATTGAACACTATCACTGACCACAGTGGACATCACATCTGACCACTGTAGTGAATATTATGTCTGACCACCAGGATGGATAGTATTTACACATGACCATCACAGTGAATGCTGTGACTGACCATCAACGTGGAAACCACAACTGACCACCACAGGTCACTGTTTGAGAGCCAGCAGGGTGGTCACTGTGGTGGTCATTGATGAGGTCACTCAGCAGGGTCACTATCATCTTCAATCAGGTAGTCAGTTGTAATGTCTACAGTGATTGTCAAAGACAGTGGTCACGTTGGCTAGTTGTAGTGTCCACCGAGACGATCGGTCATAGTGGTCACTGTGGTGCTTGTTGACATGGTCAGACTTGGTGGCCACTGTCTTCTAGCTTTTCCTGGATATGAACACATTCGTGTGCCTGCTTGTTGAGCATTTCTACCATCTGGCAGTCCTGTTTCTCTTTGTATGAGCCAGTGTTTTTATCAATTTTTTTGGGGGGGTGGGTGGTTTTGAGACAGGGTTTCTCTGTGTAGTTTTGGTGCTGTAGACCAGGCTGGCCTCAAACTCACAGAAATCTGCCTGGCTCTGCCTCCAGAGGGCTGGGATTAAAGGCATGTGCCACCGCTGCCTGGCTGCTTTTATCAAATTTTAACCAGATTTTCTAGCTGTATTTTAGAAGCATCATCAAGGTCCCTTGCCAGGGTGTTAAGTCTCGTATTATGAAAATATTTATTTTTCTCCACATATTGTCCCTTGCTTAATATTCTTTTAAATATTCATTGTTCAGCACATGCATTCTGTCTATACATGTTCCCCTCACTTTAGCTGGCAGTTTTGTTAGACATAGCAATATCCTAAAGGTCCTTTAAAATGTAATATGTCTTTTCCTGTAAGTGATAATATCATTATCTCCTCATTTATTTTATGTTGAGGTTTATATCCCTGTTTGATTAGATTTGTGGCCAAAAATAGATACTAATGGGATGAACATGGCCATGAAATATCTGTCCCAATGTAAGAGTTTCATCTTCTTCAAGTGATGGCAGGGTCAGGAAGAGTCATAACAGAGGAGTACTGGGGTGATTTGAAAGAAAACAGCCCCCAAGGCTCATAGGGAGTGGCAATATTAGGAGGTGTGGTCTTGCTGGAGTGGGTGTGGCTTTTTTGGAGGAAGTGTGTCACTATGGGGGTAGGCTTTGGGCTCTCAGAAGCTCTATGGTGATATTTTAATTGTGCTGAAATGTGATTTTATTTCATTGTATATTAATAAATAAAATTTGCCTGGAGATCAGAGGTCACATAGCGAGGTCATATAGTGAGCCATAAAACATGGCTGGTAGAGTCTTTGTGTTGTCAAGGACACAGCCAAGCGTGGTGACATGAGCCTTTAATCCCAGTACCAACCATAGAGACCTGGAGGTCTGTATAGACAGGCAGTGACAAGGAAGTCATGTGGCTGGGCTTAGAGCCAATGAGAAGGCAGAACAGGAAGGCAATAAAAACACAGGTCAGACAGGACAAAGCTGTCTCTCTGTGGAAGCTACTGCTGGTGGTAAACTAAGGCTAGTCGTGGCTATTGCTCTGATCTCTTTGCCTATTACCTCTGTATTTGGTCTGTGATTCTTACTTAATAAGACTGCTTAGAAATTCATCTACACAGCTCAACCCAGTGAACTTCTTGCTGCCTGCAGATCCAGATGTAGAACTCTTAATTCCTCCAGTACTATGTCTGCCTGCCTGCTGAGATGCTTCCCACCATGACGATAATGGACTAAACCCCTCAAACTATAAGCCAGCCCTAATTTAATGGTTTCCTTTATAGGAGTTGCTATGGTGACAGTGTCTCTTCACAGCAATAGAAACCCTAACTAAGACAGGTATCTAAAGACTTTATGATGTGCTTCTAAAGTTGACTCTCTTGTCTCTCTTAAGGTCAACAATGTGAGTTCAAGTTCCACAAACTGAGACTAAGTGGAAATTTTCATGAGGTACTTATACTTAGAAATAACTCTCAGGACCATCATTTAAAGAACAAAGAAAATCAATCAGAAAAGAGGTAATTGGAAAAAAATTGAGAAATAGGTCGATCCAGGAGGAAAATGACCTTAAAGAAGGTAATTACCTAGTGTGTTTGATTGTGTAAGGAACTGACACACTGTGCTCCAAATTGGCTTCAGGATTTCCTATGACCACCAACACCAAGAGCTGTTCCAGGTAGTAGAAGCAGCATAAATAATTCTTGAGGATGAATAGAGTTGGTAGCCACTAAAAACATGCATTTCCAGTCACAGTGAAAGGAAAAGACCGTTGATCCTAAAAAGGAAATTCGAGAATACCACATTTTCTCCCATACCATTAGGCCTCATTTTAGATAATACATTTTCAGTAATTTAGGAATTAATATTCAGAGATAGCCAATGAGAAATTCTATAACTTTCAGACAAAAAATATGGGCAATGGAAAGAGGTTTTCAAGTATGAGAATGTGTGACTTTTATTCTCACCAGAATTTTGTATATAAGGAGTATTTGTGCTTGATATAACTTTGAGTAGGTTCTGAACTTCAATCTTGTTTCAAATCATAATATCATACTGTTATAACTGACTAGATTACATGGAACCTGAATCTGCTATTCAGCTGTGATATTCCTACAACACAAAAAGAATCTGAATACAAAAGAGAAAAACATGTTTCTGAGTGATTTCTAGTTTTGTGGAATCAAATTTCCTTCAGTATAACAATAGTTTGTCCCAAACTAAGGACATAGGCCTATAACTTGTTCTGATCCATTGCTGTGACTCTGAGAAAATTTGTCATGTTACATAAACACCAAGCATTCTGTCTTGAGTTTTTCACTTCCAAACCCAAGTATTACTAACATCAATATGGCAGTCTGGTTGAGAAATACAAGTCTGAGATGGAAATAAGCTTTTTTTTTTTTTTTTTTTTTTTTAAACAGTGTTTCTCTGTGTAGCTTTGTGCCTTTCCAGGAACTTGCTCTGTAGACCAGGCTAGCTTCGAACTCACAGAGATCCACCTGCCTCTGTTTCCCGGGTGCTGGTATTAAAGGCGTGTGCCACCACCGCCCAGCAGAAATAAGCTTTTATTATCAGACATTTACACAAAAAATCCAAGGTTGACTTTCTTGACTGTTTGACACCCACTATAAAACATGCATTTGTGATTGCTAACGTTAGACTGAGGTTCATCTGGATGCTAAACTTTTCCAGCAAAAGACTTTCCTAACCAAGATAGGTTGTTCAGTAAAATAAATTGATATATATTTTAGCATATGCAAGTTGATTAATAAAAATGAAACCCCTTCTTTAAAACCACACAAAACATGCTGGCTAGTGGATAGTACCTGACAGCTATTTCAAATTCAGGTGAAATCTACTGAGATTGAATCACTCTTTTGTCTTCAAAATTGAGAACCAATTAACAAAAAAAAAAAAAAAGAAAAAAGAAAAAGAAAAGAAAAATCACATGGAATCCAAACATCAACCTCATTGAAAGTTTGTGATTTGAAGGCACAGCTTGAATACACCCTATTGTGCTGCATCCAAAACCTCCTGTTGTGCCATTCTTGACTGAGATAAATTTCTAGTTTCAGGGAAGAATAGCCTTTCTTTCTTCAGTCACATGCAAAGAGGAACACCCATTCCTAAGACAGGAAATCTCTAAAAGCACAGGAGTCTCAAGTCAGAAGTGCAGAGAAGACATTAAGAATTTTCATCTTGTTTTAAAAAAAAACAGACCAATCAAAGCTAGATTCCTGCTACCATGACAACAAGGAGAAGAAGCATATGAAGTAATTTGAGACTTCAAGGCACTGCTCCAAAACTATTACCCAGGTAAATAAAACTTCCTTAGGAAAAGAAGAATTTAAGTAGAAGTGTCCCTTAAAATATAATAAACTGAGTGATTGCTGCTAATCTAAGTACAGTGTGTCTCTAAGCATCCATGTCATGAAACACCAAGGAAAGTTCAAAGTAAATAGTAAACAGCAATTGCAATATAAATACATACTAATCATATGAGAACTGGTTTCTGACACATTAGTGTGTTGGGAGATCAACTAATTTATTGAAAAATATATGCCAATATTTTTATATAAGCACTTATAAAAATCAGTCTATGAAACATGGCACCAAATTACATTAAAATTAATCAAGTTTGAACTAATAAAATTATTTAACAGAAAATATAACAATAAAATAACATTGGAAGTTGTTTGTATAATCAAAAGCTTTAGCCAGATCTTTAGTGAGACATAGGAACAAAAGGACATCTACAAAACCAAATTTAATAAAATACAAATTGCTCTTGGCAGTCTTGGGGTTTCAGTGGATTTCAGGATACATGTAACAGAAGGCATCTTAATTACCAAAGCAGAAAGACTCACATTTACTCTCCAAGCTGAAAGAGAAGGTAAATTGTCAGAAGTTGAACCTAGCTCAGAACATTCAGTATCTCCACAAGTGTAGACACTTAGCTCTCTGTTTCTTAAGCATTTGCTTTATGAATAAGAATTAGTAATGCAAAAAGAAGCTATGCAACTACCTGGAACAGCTCTCAGTGCTGGTGGTCATAGGAAATCATGAAGCCAATTTGGAGCACATGTGTAAGTTCCTTATGAAACTAAACACACTCCTACCATGTGACACAGCAATGATGTGTGTATGAATTATCCAAGTGAGGTGGAATTGCATATCCTTGTAAACCCTGTGAGTAAATGTTTATAGTATATCATATTGGTCAAAGCCTCACTTTCCTTCAACAGGAAATAAACAAACTGCATCATGCCCTCACCCAGGGAAACTATTCAGCTATCAAAAGGAATGACTGATCAATAAAAGAAAGGTGGAACCCCAAATGTATACTCAGAAAACTAAATATATGCGTCTACACAAGCTTCATAGTATATGATTCCAATGGCTGGCCATTGCTAGAACAGGTGAAAAAACAGTAAACAAATGGACTGTTGCTGATGCTTAGGGACAGGGTGAGTGAACAGATATAGTACACCTTCAGATCCTCTCCCTCTGCCTACCAACCCAAAGTTCTTTGTCAGAAATAAGCACCCAATACAACAAAACCCTGTGGTTGATATATTGTGTATCCCAATAAACTTATCTGGGGTCAGAGAACAGAACAGCCACTATATTAAACATAGAAGGCAGTGGTAGCACATTCCTTCAATCCTAGCATTCCGGAAGCAGAGATTCATCCGGATCTCTGTGATTTCAAGGCCATACTGAAAACTAAGCCAGGCATGGTGGCACACACCTCTAATTCCAGGAAGTGATGGCAGGAAACAGAAAAGTATAATTAAGGCATAAGGCCTGAAATGAGGAACTAGAGCCCTTAAGCTTTTAGGCTTTCAGCAGCAGTTCAGCTGAGATCCATTCGGATGAGGACTCAGAGGCTTCCAGTTTGAGGAAACAGGATCAGCTGAGAAGTCATCAGGTGAGGTTGGCTGTGGCTTGTTCTGCTTCTCTGATCTTTCAGAATTTACCCTAATATCTGCCTCCGGGTTTGTTTTTATTAATAAGACCTTTTAAGATTCATGTTACAAAACTCCCCAAACCAAGAAAATA
Organism: Peromyscus leucopus; assembly: GCF_004664715.2. Taxonomy (NCBI): domain Eukaryota; kingdom Metazoa; phylum Chordata; class Mammalia; order Rodentia; family Cricetidae; genus Peromyscus; species Peromyscus leucopus. The sequence continues at coordinate 9,085,813 of NC_051072.1, read as the reverse complement.
AAATAAAACACCATTCAAAAACAAGAAAGAAGGGGATGGAGGGAGAGAGGGAGGAAGGAAGGAAGGAAGGAAGGAAGGAAGGAAGGAAGGAAGGAAGGAAGGAAGGAAGGAAGGAAGGAAGGAAGGAAGGGAAGGAGACAAAGCAAAACCCCAGCAAACTGTGACCAAATAAAAACACACAAAAACTGTGAAGACCATTATCTATTGGTCAACTACTCCTGAACATGAAGCCTGTCCTGAAGTTGTTGATACACTCAGTGTCACTTTATTGGGGAACACTGACTTTTCTCTCTTCCAACAGGTATAAGTGAAAGTTCGGTTGTTAACTTTTACCCTAGTGGCTAGGCACTCATTCATTCATTCATTCATCCATTCATTCAATAATGCATTCATTGTTAAAAAATACAACAAAATAAAATGTAACAATAAAACAAAAATGATCACATCAAAGTTGGAAATGATAAACCAACAGAGGGGAAAGAGACCAAGAGAAGGCAGAAGAATCAGAGACCTACTCATTTACACCCTCAGGTACCCCTAAGTCTGTAAAATGCTTAACTGTTCAGTAAAAACACCGAAATGGAAGTCGTAATATGTCTGCAGAAGACCTGATACAGACCTGGGCATGACCTGTGCAGGTTGCTTCTGTCTCTATGAGTTCATAGGAGCTTCACTCACGTTGGTTGAGAAGATCTTGTTTCCTTGATGTCCTCCACCCTCTCTGACTCTTACACTCTTTCCTTCTTCTCTTCTGTGAGGTTCCTTGAGCATTGAGGGGAGGAATTTGCTGGGTATATTCATTCCTAATGGATTTGGTAAAACCAAGCACACAATAGAACGAGAAGCCTAAAGTAAACTACAGACTTCAGTTAATAATGAATCAAAACCACTCCTCAGTTATAAAAAATGTAACATGACATTGTGAGATATTAGTAATGGAACACTGCATGGAAGAGAGGGACTAGACAGGAACACTGTATTATCTACTCAATTCTACACTCAAATCAATTTGAAAAAACATAAAATATGTTAATCCAAACAGATAACTTATGAGCTAGCCATTCTTCTTGTCCCAAAATTGTCTTTTCACCTATTTTACAAATATCTTATTCTAATATTTTTGTTATATTCAAATTAGGAACATAGACAGTTATATAAAGAAATAGAAAGTTTAAAAAAATAAAGTCTTTAAAGAGAAAGTAAAAGTAATATAAGAAATAAGCCACGTAAAGATGAATATTACACAGAGAATCTGGATTGTGTTGTCTTTGGGATTTTTAACTGCAGAAAAACATTTGATCGTAAAAGATGTTGAGTTAAACCAATATGTATATATTAAAGATATCTTGACTTTAAAATTTGGATATAAGGATGTGTTACTTTGGAAAGGAGACTCTGCTTTTGTCTCTACAGAAAGCCAGAGGCTATGGATTTGTTCCAGATTAAGATACATCAGGTTTGACCAGCCAAGACCCCCTGAAAGGTCTCCGATGACACCATGGCCCAGATGATTCAACATCCAGAATTGTTTCAAGGCAACTGGCTCAGACGATACAGCCTCATGGACTACTCCATGATCCTTAAATATTCTTTGCGTCCCCATAAGATACAGCGCCCCCCTCCAGCAGGAAGTAGTTAAGAGAAGCTACGCCCAAATTCCCAAATATACCAAGCTGGCTTTGGAGATGTGTAAAAGTTAAAACCTTCCTTTTTTAAAAAAAGAAAAGGGGCCGGGCGGTGGTGGTGCACGCCTTTAATCCCAGCACTCGGGAGGCAGAGCCAGGCGGATCTCTGTGAGTTCGAGGCCAGCCTGGGCTACCAAGTGAGTTCCAGGAAAGGCGCAAAGCTACACAGAGAAACCCTGTCTCGAAAAACCAAAAAAAAAAAAAAAAAAAAAAAAAAAAAAAAAAAAAAAGAAAAGGGGAAGTGCTGTGGGATGATTTGTATGTCCTGTGGGAGCCCTTCTTGGGTTCTTTGTGGCGTTACCCAGCAGGTCCGTATAGAGGATGATTAGGACCATGGGCCTGAGTGCAGGTGTTTGAGATGGTCTGCACTTGGCTGTGCTGGGGGATGGTCTGTATGTCAAGTTGTTCTGATTGGTTAATAAATAAAACCTGATCGGCTGTGGCTAGGCAGGAAGGATAGGCGGGACTAACAGAGAGGAGAAATAAAAGGACAGGAAGGCAGAAGGACTTGCTGCAGCCGCCGCAATGACCAGAGAGGCTGCAGCCGCCACCATGACCAGCAGCATGTGAAGATGCTGATAAGCCACCAGCCACGTGGCAAGGTATTGATTTGTAGAAATGGATTACTTTAAGATATAGACTTATGGAAATGAATTAATTTAAGTTATAAGAAGAGTTAGCAAGAAGCCTGCCACAGCCATACAGTTTATAAAGCAATATAAGTCTCTGTGTTTACTTGGTTGGGTCTGAGCGGCTGTGGGACTGGCGGGTGACAGAGATTTGTCCTGACTGTGGGCAAGGCAGGAAAAACTAAAGCTACACAAATTATAATAAGTAATTACATTTATGTTTGTAAAGGTGAATGAAACACAGAGTAGTAGAACACTCAAGCAGAGACTAATTGATCCTTCTGTGGAATCAGAGGTATTTGTTGCTGTCTATGAAGATATAGTCTATTGTGTAGCCACAATGCCTGGAGTGGCCTTTGGCTCAGCCTATGAGGGAGTTCAGGACAGCCATGACACTGGGGATTTTGAGTAGGTGGCAGACTGCTTTGTAGGTAGGACAGAGTAAGTACTAAGACTTACTAGTGCTTTGTCAAAATTCCTCGTTATATCAAAAAGGTGCCAGTCAAAGAGGTAAGGAGATCCCTGAAGGAACATCCATCAGAGAGGCCAAGTTTGTCTTGCTCAAGATGAATCCCTGCGTTGAAATACAAGGAAGGAACACAGTGCTCTTGCTCTGTGTCATGCTAGATGCTGGAAGTGCTTGTTTCTTAATGTCGAGAGATTGGTTCTATCTGAGATGTGAATAATATAATAAAGCTGTCATTCTTAGTGTCCAAATCAGACATAACATTAATTCTTTCAAACTAAAAATTACATGGAGTGTCCTCAACTAGAGTAGTAGTGCTGCAACAGGAAGAGTTACCAACTCCAGTCTTTGTTCACTGTAACCAGGACTCTTGGCACCCCAGAGCTATCAGAAGGCAGAGACACAACAGGCAGCCTTGGCTTGTACTCTGTAAAGAAGCTGGGATTAGGACTAGTCATTGACCTTGAGGGAATTGATTAATTTAGCGGAATACCCTTTTCTTGTCAGGCATAAATTTGAGGAATTGTACCTGTGAGGAAATTCTACAAACGTGGCAGGCTTTTCCTGGCAACGGCTGTAACATCTGGAAAGCATAATGCATGCACAAGCGGAGCTCCACTGGGATCGACTTCTCTGCAGTAAACAATCTTCTTCATCAGTCAGTGCATGGACTCCAGGCCCAGTTGGACCATACAAAGGCAGAAGCCAGAGATGCTGGCATTTAAAGAGGAGACTGCAGAGTGTCTTGAGTGTACTTTTTCAGTATTGCAGCTGTTGAAAGCTCAAAGAATGCATTTGGGATCAAATCAGAACACATTGTTTATGCACCACACATGGACTGTCTAATCCATGATGTCCATGGGAGAAAATGGGCAATGTCAAAGTAATTGGCACAAATTTAAGACAAACTGTGTATTAAAGAAATTTTTTACAGTCACCAGTTTTATAGAGCACGAAGCCCAGGACTTCTTATTATAGGAATTCTTCTATTGTTTGTTATTGATGCTTTCATGCAGTCCATATAGAAGACAGGCATATCCTAGTGGTGGATTAAGTTAAATGATGCTCTAAAATTAGATTTAAGTGCCAATTAGATTTTAAAAGGGTCAGTGAGGAAGAAAAAAATACTCTTAAACATGGTATAGTCTCAGAACTTCAGGGTAAAAGCTAACACTAGTAGACAAATACCTGAGTCCTGAGGCAGCTCTCCATTACCCCACTCAGAGTATACAAAGCTAATCAAGACAGACTAATCAGCGTTTCACTGCATTTTTAGTGATAATTAATCATATTTATCCATGATTATTCGTCAGATTTAAAGTCGTAATTTTAAATTCTTCACCTATCAGGCTCTTCTGAGTATGCTTTTTAGAATAATAGAACTAAACACTTGATGCATGGCAGAGGGAAAGCTGAACATTCTAAACAAATTAGCTTCCTCTTCTGTAGCCCTCAGGTTTCCTCTCCTGAACTGTGCACCTGCAGGCCATGGTTCCATTGTATACTATCAGTTCCATGGATCTTCTAGACTTTAAGCCAGGACACCAATGGCTATGAGTGTTTTGGGAAAATGTATTCTTCCAATTTTTTTCCTTTGAGTCCTGGAGCTAAAATAAAATTGAGCTTGCCTGGAGAGCTGGGAAGAAACAAACATATTATCAATTCTCTCTGGATTTCAGGCTCCTCGTTAAATGAAGGGAATGGACTAGATAATGATTTATAATGTAATTTCCAGTTTTAGTGTTCTGTGATATTTTGAATATAATCCAGACTTCAGAACCTGACACAAGGCATTTTTTTTCAACTTTGAAATGAATCCAGATTTCTCTTTCCTCTTTCCCACAGTCCTCACAAATCCCTTCATTTTTCTTTGCTGACTGAGCTACTGAGGAGGTGCATATGCACAATTAGTTCTGCAGACATTTGTTCACATTTTCCAGTAAGAATCTCCTGTGCAAATATTCAAACAGTATTTTAGAAGCAACACTCCAAGAATTAAAAAACTGAAGAACTGATTCTAATTAGATGAGTTCAACAGATTGCAAGGGAAAATTATTCAACATCCTATAAAACAAAACAATTAGTTGATCCCAGAAATACCATGTAATACCTCAAATCCTAGGTAGTCACTTATAATTATTATTTAATTAATGTCCATCATGTATAACTAATATGATATCAAATCTGGACTCTAAGATGACTAAGGGAAAAGAATAGATACAAACCAAAATATCAGATTGTAAATTTATTGACTATTCCTGAAAAAAGAAGCTAAGATTTTCCATCCAAGAATAGTGAGTAATTTTTCTAATTTTTGGTGATGTGTTTGTTTAAGAACCAGAGGAGCAATTTGCATTTGAAAGATCTGTGATTAACTGAATAAACCTCTGTTCTAGACTAGTTAACGCCAAGATACATAGAGCTCTGATTCTAACGCTCAAAAGCAGCACCTTCTCTTGGTTGAGATTCCATATAGAATCTAACATAAATCTCATTTCTCAAACATACAGATCATGTATGTTTCCTTGGTTGTCAGTAGAAAGAATAATGGAAGAGGCAAGAGAGAAGCTCTTATCCACAAGAGACTTCGGGAAGTGTATAGGCTCCTTATGTTTGGATATATTCCCTTCCCCAATCAATTATGTTAACATTTGACTTCTTTCCAGACCACAGATATCCTCCATAGGACAACTCTAAATGTTACTGTATATATGCATCATATGTGGAGGAATGCACTGGTCTGCATTACTCTCTATCTAAACTGCCCTGCTCATTCAGAAGGAACATTTAACTTTAAACCATTATCAACACTTTCATGTCAATATCCCTTCATATTACCAGTTAAAATTCTTAGTCCAAACCCTTCTGAGAATTTCCTCATCTTTGTTTATCTCACAAACATGTAAAGGTATTTCCCTGTGGTTTTGTTTTAATTACCTTTATTAACAGTGTTAAGCCTACATATAATGATATTGGTATTTGTCCTCCTGTTTCTGTAATCATTTTTATATTAAATTGTATGCTCTTAAGACATCTTGAATGTACTGTAGTTTTGCTATAGCTCTTTTACTGCTGATAACTATTGCGGCTCTCCTTTCTCACAGTACAAAGGCCAAGATCCAATGCACTCAGCCACACCAGCAGGTCAGTAGTGGGAGCTTGTGTTATTATTCTTATCTCTGAGACAAAACTAACAGAACCAACTTAAGGGAAGAAAGATTTGGCTCCTGGTCTCAGGGATATCAGTCTATTATGGTGGGGAAGCCATAGAGGAACAGTGTCTACCAGTGACCATAAGAGCCTCTATAAGTAGCATCAAGTGTAGTGTCTTACACACAGCCAGAATCCTAGGCAAGTACAATATTGAAAGGCCCACTGAGTGACATCCGTGCTCCAGCTGGTCACCAAAGCTCATCAATTTATAGCAGCCTTCCAAAACCATTCCACCAGCTAAGGACCAAATATTGAAAATAAAAGACCAGGGGGATAGTTCACATTCAAATGGCAATGGGGGAATCCCAAATTGTGTTTTACTCTTAATTCCATGTTCTTTAGAATCTACCACACTCAAGGAGCTTGCTTTTCTCACTTTGGCATCTTTTTCTTTTAGTTTGTCACTTTAGATCTCTTAATGAACAGCAAGGTGCTTGCTTTTGAAGCATGCATTTTACCGATATATACTTAAAGTTTTCAAGTCACTTTGTAGCTAGTTCAAAACACCCAGTCTTATCATAAGCACTCAGAGAATTATATTATTTCCATTTCTTTGATGTACTTTACATCTTTGTTTAAGGCAATGCTTTACTGTATTTAACAGGGTTCCAAGCATAATTTAATAGAAAACAACTGTTTCTTGTTAGTCTACATTGACTGTCATAGTTGTCTAAACAAAGTCGACAAATGCATTTCTAACTATTGTCCTTCATTACCACTGATAGTTCTCTTATCATATGAATCAATTCTTTATTAGCTCTATTAACTATCACTTTAGGAAAAAAATTGACGAGTTAAAGCAATGTCTTGCAGCTTTTTTTGTACTTTTCTAAGATGATCATGCAAATTTGGTACTCACATTCTCATTCACATTATAAAAGAAGATGATTAGGTTTCACAAAACACAAAGACATTTGTAACTCCAGGTAAACTTTTAATTAGCATTAAATCCAAATACATATTTAGAATGAACTGACAAAATTCAAGGACCACATCTTTCTCTGCGATGGACATGGTACATTTTTCTCATTTCTGTGGGGTTTATTTGCTACCATTTCCCCCAGGTGATGAGTTTGCAGGAGTAAAGAATATGAGGGAAACTTCTGTCTGACTCAGGATTTCTCTGCATAGCCCTGGATCTTGGTTGGTTTTTGTTTTTCTCTAACTGGAACTCAGTTGTGAAGTCTGAAAATGATCTTGGAGGATAGCTGAGTGCACTGACAGTCTCTCTGAGTTCATAATATTTTACAAAATTAAAAATAAAACGCCATGCTCTTCCCTTCTTTCTTTAAGTCTTTTAATCCCATTAAGGAAATAAAAGAAGACATTTTGAGCTTTTATGAAGTAGAATTAATATTCACATAGTTTTACATTTATTTATTTTTGTTTTTTTCTCCTCTTCACATTTAGACATTTATTGTTTTCTCACCACAATGTCATTAAAGGAAAAACAACAACAAAAAGACCCATTGTGGTGAGAGATGGGCTACTAATCCCATTGGAACCAGGCACTCTTTCTTTCATTTTCCAATTTGCAAATGACAAGGATATCCCTTGTGAAATATAATACTCTGCCCTTTCCCTTTGTTAGACTTTGCCCCTGGCCAGAAACACTAGTCGAAACCACAGGAGAAACCATAAAGGCCTCTTCCATGGAAAGTCAATGAAATCCCTCCTGAGTGGGAGTAGCATGTGGGGACAAGCTGGCCATGCATCTGCTGCTGTATTGATTGACAGTCTGTTCAGCAGCTCTAGCAGAATCTCCTTCCTTCTGGTCTACCTGCAAGCATTTCCTCTGGCCCCATTCCAGCTAGAGGCACCTGAGAAGTCAAGTGAAAATATTCCCCTGTTCAATGCTTGGGCATTCTTAGCAAAAGCTCTTGCCATGAAAACTGCTGACAAGGTCAGATCAGTAAGGACAAGACAGAAGGTGAAAATTAAGGGATGTCACGCACCAATGTTCAATGAGTGGCCTGCATATGCTCACAGTTTGGTCTTGCTTACAAGTCTTTAAATGATTAAATGAATAGAAAGAAGTTTGCTTTTAAAAAATCCATTCAGATTTTTAGGATTCTTTCAATTATGTATCCTTCATTATTACTTCATATTAATTTACATAAAAAATTTAAGTACCAGCTATGCCCAAATCCATGTGTTTAATATCAGGAAATACATAAGCTTTATGGTTTGTTCCTTGTTGTTTTCTCAGCCTGTTTCTGTATACTATCTAGGGCCACCTGGCCAGAGCTGATAACATCCACACTAAGCTGGGTACTTCCACATTAATCACTAATCAAGAAATGTCTTCACAGTCTTATCCATAGGTCCAATTGGTGGGGACATTTTCTTTATTGAAGTTCTTTCTCTTTGAATTTTGAAATTATTTTTATTATTCTTTTTTTTAAGTTTACATTTATTTTATTTTATTTTACAATACTATTCAGTTCTACATAACAGCCACAGATTTCCTTGTTCTCCCCCTTCCTGCCCCCCTCCCCTTCCCCCCAGCCCACCCCCTTTCCCACCATCTCCAGATCAAGGCCACCCCCGAGGACTGAGATCGACCTGATAGACTCAGTCCAAGCAGGTCCAGTCCCCTCCTCCCAGATTGAGCCAAGCGTCCCTGTATAACTCCCAGGTTTCAAACAGCTATCTCACGCAGCGAGCCCAGGACCTGGTACCACTGCCTAGATGCCTCCCAAACAGATCCAGCCAATCAACTGTCTCACCTATTCAGAGGGCCTGATCCAGTTGGGGGCCCCTCAGCCTTTGGTTCATAGTTCATGTGTTTCCATTCATTTGGTTATTTGTCCCTGTGCTTTATCCAACCTTGGTTTCAACAATTCTCGCTCATATAAACCCTCCTCTTTCTCGATAATTAGCCTCCCAGCGCTCTCTTTCCCTCAACCCTCGCTGTTCATTGCTCCCACTCATGTCCAGGCTGTTCATGTAGATCTCATCCATTTCTCCGTCATTGGGTAATCTCCATGTCTTTCTTGGGGTCCTGTTTTCCAGGTAGCCTCACTGGTGATGTGAGTAGCAGTCCAGTCATTCTTGTTCCACATCTAGTGTCCTCCTATGAGTGAGTACATACCATATTTGTCTTTCTGAGTCTGGGTTACCTCACTCAGGATGATTTTTTCTAGATCCATCCATTTGCCTGCAAACCTCATGATGTCATTGTTTTTCTCTGCTGAGTAGTATTCCATTGTGTATATGTGCCACAATTTATTTATCCATTCTTCAGTTGAAGGGCATCTAGGTTGTTTCTAGGTTTTGGCTATTACAAACAATGCTGGTATAAACATAGCTGAGCAAGTGCTCTTGTGGTATGATTGAGCATTCCTTGGGTATATGCCCAGGAGTGGTATAGCTGGATCTTGGGGGAGATTGATTCCCAAATTTCTAAGAAAGCGCCATATTGATTTCCAAAGTGGTTGTACAAGCTTGCATTCCCACCAGCAGTGGAGGAGAGTTCCCCAAGTTCCACATCCTCTCCAGCATAAAGTGTCCTCAGTGTTTTTGATCTTAGCCATTCTGACAGGCGTAAGGTGGTATCTCAGAGTTGTTTTGATTTGCATTTCCCTGATGATTAGGGATGTTGAGCAATTCCTTAAATATCTTTCAGCCATTTGAGTTTCCTCTGTTGAGAATTCTCTGTTTAGTTCTATAGCCCATTTCGTAATTGGACTGTTGGTTGTTTTGATGTCTAATTTCTTGAGTTCCTTATATATTCTGGATATCAGTCCTCTGTCACATGTGGGGTTGGTGAAGATCTTTTCCCATTCTGTAGGCTGTCGCTTTGCCTTGTTGACTGTATCCTTTGCTCTACAAAAGCTTCTCAGTTTCAAGAGGTCCCATTGATTGATTGTTTGTCTCAGTGTCTGCGCTACTGGTGTTATATTTAGGAAGTGATCTCCTATGCCAATGTGTTCAAGTATTTTTATTATTCTTTCATATTACATCCTGACCTGTTCCCCCTCCTTCTTCCCCGAGTCTCTCCATCCCCTCCCCTTATCGTCCCTCTCCCCCAGATCCACAATCCCCTTGTCTCCCATTAGAAAAGAGCAGGCCTCCCAGGAACATCCACCAAACACAGCACAACATGCTACTATAAGACACATAGCAGTACCCTACTCGTGGTACCAATTTCTATCTGCTTTAGGGCTTCTATGGCTGTGACAAGACACCATGACCAAAAGAAAATGAGAGAGACGGGGGATTATTTTGTAGTGCAGCTTGTAGTCTGTCATCCAGGGAAGTTAGGACAAGACCTCAAGGCAGGAAACCAGAGGCAAGGGCTGATGCCGAGACTGAGGAGTGTTGCTGCTTACTGGTTTGCTTCTCATGGCTTGCTCAGCCTGCTTACTGACACTATTCAGGACCACCCACCCACCCACGGGTGACAACCACCCACAATGAGCTGGGCCCTCCCACTTCAATCATCAGTCAAGAAAATATCCAAGAGGCCTTTCCCCCGTAGGAGATAAAATTTACTAGTTGATTCATGTAATTCTTAGTTTTCAGCTCTCCTTTATTATTTTTTTTCTATTGCTGAGTACCCAGTGTGATGTAGGGGTAAGCTCGGTGGCATCTTGTCTCAAGGAAATTACTTTTTACTAGAGACCTACCTTCCTTTGCCATCTTTAAATTTTTTTACCTATGTTCCTAGTCACCTGCATTACATTTTTATTGAACTTGGTTATATACTAAATTTCTTATTATATATCAACTCCACTCACCTCTGTTACTGAGTCAATCCCCCAGTTCTGAACTGGAATAATGCCTCTGTAGACCTACTGCCCAGCTTTACTCTGGACTATGGTTCTCTTTCTTCAGTTCATTAGGAAACATTTAAACTAAATCTGCTCACACTTCTGCTTCCATACTCTTCATTCTTCAACTCTTCACACAGAAACAGGTGGGGTTTTTTTTTTTTAATATAAATGTATTTGAGCCTTATGCCACCACTTCAGTGACTAATTTGCAAACTCAAATTTATTATTTGAATGAAATCTAGTCCTGCTGTGACTTTGTGCTGGGTCTGACATTTCTATCTCTCTGATGTCATATGATTCTGTGCCCACTGTGGTCAGGTACTTCAGTCTCATGAAGCTTTGATTTATTCTTGGTTCCACAGATATTGAAGATTTTGAAGGTCCTTTTCTAAGAATGGACTTCCCACCAGAATTTTCTATATTAATATGCTGGTTTTAATATTCCTTTGTGAATAAAGTTTTTCCCAACCACCATATCTAAGGATGGGCACTCTCATCTCATTCCTGTTCTCTAAAACACTCCATGTCTAATCACCTGCTCTGTTTACTTACAACATTTCACCACTATCAGGAATCTTCTTATTCATCTACCAGTCTCTATGTCCATTCTAGATCAATGACTAAAATATTACTTTGGAAGAAACAGAACTTGGCTGCCTATCCCCTTCTTAAAAATTTTTTCCTGCCTTTTACATACCAACCCCTGTTCCCCTCCCTCCCCTTCTCCTACCCCCCCCCATCTCTTTCCACCCTACTCCCATCCTCTCCTCATAGAGGGTAAGGCCTCCCTTAGGTGGTCAGCACAGGCTAGCATACCAAGTTGGGGCCAAAACAAGCCCCTCCCCACTGCATCAAGGGTGAACACCATAGAGAATGGGCTCTAAAAAGCCAATCTGAGGGCAGGGAAAGGCTAGTGCAAGCACCCTCTCCACCATTGCCATGAGTCTTAGCTGGGGCTCTCAAACAGTACTTGGCACAAAGTAGAACTTGGAAAAGTACCTAACACATGAATAAATATAGATGAATGAATTATTCTTTATGTTTCTCCCTTTCCTTTAAAGAATAATTGTGAAACTTAAGTTACTTGCAAATGGAAGGATATTGTCCCTTTAACAGAGTCAAAGGCATTCAAATTCTAATCTCTAGTACCTGTGAAGTGAGGCTCTTACAGATACATTCAAAGGAGGAGGTTGTTCTGTAGACTCATGATCAAGTATGATTTCCATTCATTTCTATTTCAAAAATGTTAATTTTTATGTATATGTGTGTTTTGCCTGCCCATGTGTCTGTGTATCATGTGTGTGCAGTGCCCACCTAGAGGCGCTTAGATTCCCTGGGTTGGAGTTAAAGACAGTTGGGAAGCTGCCATGTGAGCAGTGGAAATCAAACTCAGGTCCTCAGGAAGAGCAGCAAGTACTCTAAATCTTTGCACTATTTTTCAGCCCCATGAACTCCATTATTTTATTTTTACTGAAACTAGACTTTTTCGTACATTATATTCCAATCCTGGTTTTCCCTCTCTTGTCTCCTCCCAGATCATCTCCACCTCCCCACCCACCAACTACATGCTGTCTTTCTCTCTTTCTTCAGAAAATAAACAGGCAAAAAAAAAAAAACAGATAAACAAAGAGTAACAACAACAAAAACAGTGAGGGCAGGGAGAAGTCAAGACGAGTGCGGACACACCACACCTAGAAAATTCATAAAAGCACAAAATCAGAAACCAGACTATATAAGCAAAAGACCAATAAGATTAAAAACAATACCCAGACAGAGCATTATTAAATGAAAACAAAATCTCCAAAAATACCATTGAGTTTTTCTTGTATTGGCCATCTACTGCTGGGCACGGCACCTGCCTTTGAAGTGTGGTTTGTATACCCAGTGAGACTTCACTGGAGAAAATTGATTTTTCCTTTTGAGCAAAAAGGAAATAGCTTCTTGGTTAGGGACAGACAATCATGTTCCCTTCCTCCTCTCAAGGCTTGGACATGTGCTGGCTGGCCCTGTGCCTGCTGCCACCTTATGAAAATAGGAAAATAAACCCAGAGGTAGAGATACCCTGAGATAATTCAATCAGGACCTGTAGAAAAATGTATGCATACCAAGGAAGACTAGGGATTTATGGTAATGCTACAAGCTAAGAGAAACATTTGAAGCACAGGTTGCTACCCCAGTGTTCTCAATACCTCTGCTAACCTCAGTACGCCTAAGGACCCCTAATGGTCCTGACCAGAGCAAAGAATGGATCAAGGTGAATGAAAGGAAAGAACTGACATGTTACCACAGAACTATTTGGCCAGTTCACACTTTTTTCTTTCATTTTCAATGGAGGCATTGTGTGTACATAAGGGATGTGCTGTGGTATGCATGTACAGGTCAAATGATAATCTTGGATGTGGGTCCTCTACTTCCACTTGTCTTGTGGCAGGGTCCCTTTACTATTTGCCGTGCAATGTATGCCATGCTAACGGATGTGCAAGCCCTCAAACATCTTCCCGTCACCACCTGCCTACCTCACTGTAGGAGCACTGAAGTGACAGACAAGTGCCATCACATCTGTATTTCACATTCATTCTGGAGATTGGAGCTCAAGTCTTCACACTTGCAAGACAAGGCCTTTAACCATGGAGCAACCATTGTAACACCAATATATACTTTCTAAAGGGCCAGATAAAGGATGATTCATCAAACTCATCAGAAAAGAACCCCTGGGATAGTGAGATCTACCTCCCTCTGCAAATATAAAATGGTTCCTATTTATCTCCTTATTCTATTATTGCCAAACAGCCGTGTTTGCAGGAGAAAGAGCTGTGGAACTAGCAGACCACACTGTAGCTGGAGTTTTCTCTCTGGGTCCTGCCAAGCCCTGGCAGTCCGACAGCCCACTTATAAAATAAACACACAGACACTTATATTATTTACAAACTTTATGGCTGTGGCAGGCTTCTTGCTAACTGTCCTTATATCTTAAATTAACCCGTTTCTATAAATCTATACCTTGCCACATGGCTCGTGGCTTACCGGCATCTTCACATGCTGCTTGTCATGGCAGCGACTCTAGCCAGTCTCCCCCTATGCCTTCCTGTTCCCTCAATTCTCCTCTCTGTTAGTCCCACCAATACTTCCCATCTGGCTACTGGCCAATCAGTGTTTATTTATACAGAGCGATATCCATGGCACCACACTGCCTGTCTAATTCAGTTGGGAGGAGGAAAAGCTTTAAATATGGGAAGAGGGGTAGAGATGGGGATGTGTTAAAAAACACTGAAAACCTATAGAAAGCTGGTGGTGTGTTAGAGGGGAATAAGATCTTCATTTGAAACCTGTGAACCTATTAGTAGTAAGATAATAAGTCAAATTCAACAAATTCTGTAAACAAACTATTTAGACACTTTGACATAAACATATATATCTACATATATACCAAAACCTATGTCATATATACCAAAACCTATGTAACACATATGTGTCTGTACTTATGGGTCCTTATATATTCACATTCTTTTATGGTTACTTAAAAACAAGCTTATTTGTGTTTGTTTAAGTACAAGTTATTATTGAATTATCTCTAAGACATATCTAGAATTTTCTTGGATTCTTATTTTTCAAGAGACTTGTCCTTTTGCCAATTTTTCTCTTAATCTAATTTAACAGACACCTGAATAATTACCCACACAGGCATTTCCTATATACTGGCATAGGTTAAGGAGAGATCAACATTTTCTGCAAAGAATCCCATTATGGAAAGAAAGCAGCCATATGGCTTTAAAAAATTTCAGTACAAGAGCCTTAAAATATATAAAGCAATGTCAAAGATGTCAAACCAACATCACATCTAGTTTGGAAATAATAAGAGTTTAGCAAAACTAAAAGGACTGGCAACAAGGTTGATATAGGTGGCATTGGAAGAAAAGTCTGTAGCATGGAGAGCTTCAATCAGAGGCAAGCTGGTTTGCACCATGCCTGTAATGAAAGGCAGAGGAAGGGAGTATGCCTGGAATACTAGAATGAAACAGCATGAGTTTAAAACTGAAAAGGATGTTTCCTCTTTAGTTCTCTGCTTTTATAAGATCCAAAAGGAAAACTGTAAAACAACTTGGTGAAGGCACAAGTTCAAGGAAGTCCTCATTACTCTTTCCTGGAGTTATGAACTGCTGTTGAGTTTCAGGAAAGGGAATGGACAAAGAATGGTTTTTATAATTACTTCAGGGCAGATCTCACCTTCAGAAGTAGTTGACCAAAAACCTGTGACTCCAGAGTTTGTTGTTGTTGGTGGTGGTAGTGGTGGTGGTGGTTGTGTTGTGTATGCACACTCTTTTTCTTCTTATTACAGTTCAGTGTTTTTCTTTTCCTTTTCAGATAATGTTCTATGTTGCATTGGGTTTTTTGATTTGCTGTTTTGAGAAAGAACTTCAAATTGTGTGGGTAGGGAGGAGGAGGTAAGGATCTAGAGGAATTCGGGATAGGGGACGAACATAATTAAAACATATTTGAATTTAAAATTGTTTTAAATTTAATACAAATAAGTAAAAAATAATCCTTATAGTCAATTAATTATAATTATAAACCCAGTCAATTTCTACAGGGTAAGCTATAAGAGGTTGTTAGCACCCCTCTGATTATGAACTTATCTAAAGCAATCTTTTATAATTCAAACTAACAAACATAATTTAATTCACACATTAGAGTCTGATTTCCAACACACTGCATATAGGATATGCTATTGCAGGTTCTTCATGAACTCAAGCTTGCAAACCATCCAAGCCAGTGACAGAACAATTATAACTTCAAAACAAAGCCTTAACTTTCTAACAGGTCACAACTAAAATGGTTTAGATGACATGCTACATGTTTAATTCAAGATAGCACTGACATAGCGTTCTCTGACTTTTATGTGGACTGGAAAACCGGTGTTGTGGAAAAATAACATCTGAGAAAGGACACATCTTAGAGGAGCCATAGGCTGCTCCAAACGTTCACAGAAGCTGCTGCCATGTGCCAGCTGCCATCTCCCGCAATATTTTTAGGTAGCTCATGTAATAACTGACAACATTTCAGTAAAGCAAAATCAGACATGGCATTCAGAGTGCATTAGTGTCATGATCTTATAATGTCAGGTTCTTTCCTGGGCGTGTATTACTGTTTCAGGATCATGTAGCCGGCAAGGAGTGAGGATCAGGGAAACAGCTATTTAAATGTGAATTGCCCTTAAAGCTGCCAGTGGTAAGGAGATTTTCTTCATTTCAGAAGTTGACAGTCTCTAGGGAGAAGCATTTTCAAAGAGTCACTTAAGATGTTGGGAGCCTTTTATTACTACATAGAATTTATCATCCTGTACAAAGTGCATTGTCCCGGGAATGTATCCTCGAGCCTTTATATTTCAACAAAACCTTACCAAACTTGGGACCTTAATACTTAGGACTTTAAGGCTTACTTAATCTCCAAACAAAAACCAAGTGATTTATTTTACTTCTTTTCTTTTTGCACCCACTTAAGTCTAGATGTGAGACTATTACCACCATCAAACATGATAATTCAGGATATTGCATATAATTTCATAGTTTCTGCTTGTACAGAATAGGTCATTGCCAAGAGATCACACTCAATTGCACAGTTTGAAACTTGAAAATGTGAGTTTAAATATGCTACTTGAAAGTCTAACATTAACTTGCTATGAAATGAGAAAATTAAATGGAAAGAAAAAATAAAGATACCCAAATGATAATTTATGCATTCCCATTCATAAATTAAGTGGCGTGTGCATTATTGCATCTTCACTATCCTTATTTAGAGACTAATTTCATATGACCATATAGCTATACTGACTGAGTTACTATTCTTACTCAGATGGAACACATACTTGCGATGAGTCGGTTTAACTTGAATTACTTTCATATTAAGATTGGAGGAGGATTGCTTTTTAATTGAAAGTGTTGGATGTTGGGAGAGGGCATATATTAATTAATTTTCTGTCACTGTGATAAAACTCCAACCCAAAAGCAACTTATAAAAGGAAGATATGTTTTTGCTTGTGATTCTAGAGGGATAGGAAGCCATTATGGTGGGGAAGCACAGCCACAAGCCAGAGGCAGGACGGCAGGAGCGAGGAGCTAAGAGCTCACGTCTTCAAGTGCAAAGATGAAGCAGAGAAAGTGACCTGAGACCAGGCTATAAGCTCTCAAAACCTTCCTCCAGCGAGGCCATACCTATTTAGCAGTACCGCCAAGGTGAACCAAGTGTTCAAATGCAGGAGGTGGGAGCATTTCTCATTTAAACGACCACGGAGATAGTCAGTTTTCTTTAGCGATGTGAACCCTGACATTGTACCATTGCTCAAGTAAATGGCCCCATTCCCATGTGCATGGAGGCTTAACTAAGTGGATGCAGTGGGTATTAAATTAGAGAGAGAGAAAGAGAGCACAAATAACGTTGGGAGAGTAAAATACTTAGGATAAGGGTGGAATTGACAGGGAAAGAGTGGGGGGTGGTTTGGGTCCAAATGTTTTATATGTGTGTATGAATATTAAACAAAATATTTAAATCACCAAAACCAAATAAATAAGATAAAATATTTTTCAGTGATTACTCAGCAAGGAACCCAACATGGCTATCCTTTTGTATGTGTGAAGCATCTCCCCCACTTGGCTAGTTTGGAAAGACAGAAATTGTTTGTGCTGTGAGTGTTGAAAATACTAAACACTTGTTTCTCCCAGACTTTTCTTCTGCATGTGGTAACATGACTAAGGAAATTCACACAAAATTAGCTCTCCTGACTATGAATCATGACAAAATGACAGATGCATAGTCTGTGTCTCTCTCTGTCTCTGTCTCTGTCTCTCTGTCTCTGTCTCTCTCTCTCTCTCTCTGCCTTCCATAAAGATCAGGCTACTTAGTCAGACATGGAGTTGCCCACAGATCTGCTGTAAATGAATGCCAGGGTAAGTATTATTAATTTGTTATATACAGAAAAAAGCTAGGCTTCTTAATCTCTCCATCCAAGGCATCCAATGTTTTTATTCCTAACTGCTATAGCGTGTCCTTTCACTATGAATACTTGAGTCTTATTTATAGGCTTAAATTTCCTTCCATTTGAACTTCCTTCCTCTTATTTGTTAGGACATACCCTTGTCTTCGGGGCCAGTTCTATTGATGTTCCAGTTGTGTGCTTATCTGTGACGTCTCGCTCAGTCCTCTGAGAACATGCTTTCCCTAATGTTTCCCTCTAATTATTCTGTTATGTTTACTTCAACTTTTGTATTTTGGATAATGGGCTTTTTTCTTCTTTTTGTCTCAAATTGTCCTTTCTTCATGCTGTCTGATTTGATCACCTCGATTTCTTTTTGTTCTACTAAGTGGGAGAGGACCGGCTCTTCCATTTGAATTGTCTCTTCTCTGTGCCTGTATTAAATCTAAACCTTTAAGTTCTAATCTTTCTCAGAATTTCAGCTGTACTGGAAGATTACTCATTAAAATCTGTGGAAATATACACAGACAGATAGTCTTCCATGCTGTCTATTTCCCTACAATTCTACTTCCCTGAAGGAGAGATTAGACTCCATGTGTTTGCACAGATATGAGTCAGCCAACAGACAAACATTAAGCTTTAAGTGGCAGTGTATACTAAGGTCAAACCAAGTAAGCCGCACTCTCTAGATTTCAATTCCATGATGGATTTATATTGGAGTGCTGGTCAGATTTTTGAATCCTGTTTTTTCTAGCAAGTTAGTTAGCCGGGCAGTGGTGGCGCATGCCTTTAATCCTAGCACTCGGGAGGCAGAGCCAGGCGGATCTCTGTGAGTTGGAGGCCAGCCTGGACTACCAAGTGAGTTCCAGGAAAGGCACAAAGCTACATGGAGAAACCCTGTCTTGAAAAACCAAAAAAAAAAAAAAGAAAAAAGAAAAAGAAAGGCAAGTTAGTTGAGTTTGTTCACATTCTACTTCTCAGGCTATACTTGCAGAGGTGAAAACGTTTTGGATATTCATACTTGCACCTGGATAAGATGTCAGGGGAACAGTTGTCACTCATGAATATGTTTTCATTAATCAGCTTGATTATTTTCCACATCCCAGTCGGTTCCACTGACACTCCCTCTCATGCTGGAGTTATTGTATGGTTCTGCCAACAAAATACCCCATTTGCATTTGGAATAGACTTCTCTGAGGATGCTATGTCCGCTTTTTTTTTTTCTGTCAGACTCATCAGTATTATCAAGCTTATCAAACCACCTAGAAATGTAGCCTTTTACTACATGTCTTGATGTCACCCTTCCTGTTCCATTACAGCCGCTCTCTTCAGTTATTTTTACCATCATTTTGACACTTCTTGCGAAAAAGACAGACAACATAATATGCAGGTGGACCTATTAACTAGCCATAATAGAGGTTGCTTTTTGTGTCATACTAGAAAGCAAGCTCCCAAGGTAACCAATATTTTTGAAAATCAAGGTTCCTAGTGTGCAACAGAAAACGGTGTGGGGTCTGTTATAACAGAGGGATCTAGTTGGAACTGAAGGAACCCAAATCTTCCTTCCTTCTTTCCTCCCTTACTTCCTTTTTTCCTTCCTTTCTTCCTAGTGCCCTTCCCTTATTTCATTCTTTCTTTCTTCTAGGAGAAAGTGTGAATGCAGTCCCATACAACTCCAAATTATGCAGTTGAGTTTCCCACTTTTGTGTAAATTGCAGGAGTCTACATGCCCAGAATGCTGTGGATGAGCCTAGCCCTGGGAAAACCTCTTACTTGATCATGGTATTCCCCTGCCAGATTGGTAGCTGCAAATACATTTTAATGGGCAGTAAGAATCAATAACCATTCCTCAGAAGGAGATAGTTATCGTTCTTATTCTGGCAGTAATGGGAGATACTCCTGGGTCTTGAGAGGACCACTGTTCTTCCCCCAAGCTGTTTACCACATCAGTATCTTTTAAAATGACACAGTCACATAGAAGCCTAAGACCTATGTCCCCCAGTGGAGTTGTGAGGTGTATATGAATGCAGTTTTCTGTGATGATAAGTTCGACTAACACATCCATAGCTATCTCTTTACACTGGTTCCAACCACAATGATCTGGGTTGGAACCAGTGTACAATGTTGGTCTGGCCCTCTACTCTAGGCAAAGCCACTTTTAGTTTTACTGTAGATTACTCCTTGTACAGAAAAAAATATTGGGCTCAAACAGAAAAATTTCAAGAAACAAGACCTATGCTCTGAACGATGTCCATCTGCACCCTCCCATTGGTGATCCATCCAGTTGAAGAATAACCGTATTACTGAATGATCTCTTCACTGAATCCTGGAAAGGTGTGGGAAGGAGAGAAAGCTCAGCTACAATCAGGGAGTTCTTTCACCGATCTTAGTGCATTAAATCTGGCTTTGAATTGTAATTACCCTGTTTTAATGCCTTTTATTCTCTTATTTCTCAATCTTTTATGAGTTCCCCTGTAGTGCCATATAAAACCTTAGAAATAATTTTAATCAATTAATGTTAAATGTATCTCAAAGCACTTAAGTGTTCTATAACAAAAGGTAACTTTTAAAGCTTGTACTGACAAGCAAAATATATTCACTTTCAATATTTATCCCAGACTATTAAAATTAACATTAGAACATTTCATTTTTTAATCATCATTATACTATATAACATAAATATAAATATGCATTTCTATTGAAATTCTCTTCCTCCTTTTTTAAATATAGAAAAATAAATTCTAGTGGGAATTCTGCAACATTGAAGTCATCTCAAAAAGTTAGGCACTTTATAATAGTGAACTGTAAAAATTAAATATATTATGTGTGATATATTAATTAATCTTACTAATATAATTGATACAGTTTTTGGATTATAGCATATGGCAACAGGTCATATATTTAAAGATATGTTAAAAAGAAATGCCTTTTAATTCTTTGATTTAATGTTGATATATAGAAATAAAATAATTACAGTGTTCAAGAGTATATTTCACAAATAAATCAGTCTGTCCTAAAGTCATGGGATTTTTGGACTCAAGGAAGTATATAATTTGCCTCATATAGCCAACTTTCTTCACACTTGAGGATATAGAACCAGAGGAATTCATAACTTAATCATGGTAGTTATGTGACAGGGACCAAGGAAATGTCTGATTTGTTTGTTTCTCTACATTATTTTATTTCATATTTATGTAGGTTATTTTTCTTCCAAAAGCATTTCAGGGTTTTTCAAAACCTCACCTATAAAAGTCATATTAATCAGTAAGGTAAAATCTTCACTTCTTCAAAAATTTTGATTGGCATTTGCTTGTTCATTGTAGATAGTGATAAGTTTTTATGGGGTTTTTTTTGTTTGTTTGTTTTTGATTGTAAGAAATTTTTCTCTTTTTTTAAATTATTTTTTTTACATCCTGACCACAGTTTCCCCTCCCTTCTTTCTTCCCAGTCACTCTCCCTACCCTCAGACCCCACCCATTCCTCCTCCACTTCCCTTCAGAAAAGGGCAGGCCTTCCATGGATGTCAACCAAACATGGCATATCAAGTTGCAGTGAAATTAGGCACCTCCTCTCCTATTAAGGCTGGATGAGGCAACCCAGTAGGAGGAAAGAGTCCCCAAAACAGGTAATAAAGTCAGAGACAGCCCCTGCTCCCACTGTTAGGAGTCCCACAAAAAGACCAAGCTACACAACAACTGTAACATGTGTGGAGGGCCTAGGTCAGTCCCATGCAGGCTCCTTGGTTGTCATTCAGTCTATGTGAGTCCCTATGAGCCTAGATTAGTTGATTCTATGAGTTTTCTTGTGATATTCTTGACCCCTCTGGTTCTTACATACTTCCTCCCCGTCACTTCCACAGGATTCCCAGAGCTCTGCCTAAAGTTTGGCTGTGGGTCTGCAATTGTTTCCATCAGTTGATGGATGGAGCCTCTCTGATGACAATTGGGCTGGGCAACCATCTCTGAGTATACCAGAATATCATTAAGAATGATTTCATTTCATTGACTTTTTTTTTTCTTGCCAGTCAAGTTTGGTTCTGTCCTATATCTCTTGGCTGTCCAGCTTCTGGGTCCTGGCCCTCCAGGCACTGTCAAGGGTGGGCTCCCTCTCATGGCATTGGTCTCAAGCTGTACTTGTCACTGGTTGGTCACAATCACAATATTTTCACCACCTTTACCCCAACATATCTTGTAGGTAGGATAAATTGTAGGTCGAAGGTTTTGTTGCTGTGTTGGTATGTCAGACCCTCAGAAGAATAACCCATTGTGTAAATATAATCACACTTTCCTTATGCATTCTTCAGCTGACAGACATCTAGTTTGTTTCCAGTTTCTAACTATATTACAGATAAAGCTGCTGTGAACATAGTTGAACAAGTATCCTTGTGGTATGATGGGATATTGAAATGTGTGATTCTTTAAAATAAACCTCCAGTGACATCAAAAGGCTTCTTACTTTTATGGTTAATAAATTCAAATGGGTTTCTCTCCCTACTTAGGAAACTAACAATGCAATGAGTGATAATTTATAAAGCCATAACTATAGTGAGACCAAATTTTATAAAAAAAAAAAAAAGAAGGCATGTCAAAATTGGAAACTAGGACATCCTATGTTCTATGAAACAACACAATAGACTTGAATGTAGGACCTTTAGAAAACACTGAGCTCCTCAATGCATCCACTTGTGAATAAAATCTGAGCACTCTGAAAAAGATGCCTCCTGCTGTATGTATTCAGGACTTTTAGCTTTTCAAAGCAATCTATTTACTGAAAGATGAGATGCAGGCTTTGTCTCTTCCCATATTGTAGATTAAGAAGGCAAGATGGATACAAGTGAGCAATTGACTAGTGTGTCCAGATCCAGTAACTGCATCATCACATCACATCAGTACCTTGTGATACTACTCATCAGCCTTCACTTGAAGGTCTGTATTTCCAAATGATGGCAAGTAAAATCGCCAAGATCACAGTGCTTTACAAATACAATTAACCATCTTAAACTATTTATTGTGAATAATTTTTGTTACTGATGCGATAGCCAAACACTCTTTGTTATTATTATGTAAGCTCCTATGGGAATCATTCTTGGTTTTTACCTTTTTTTCTACATTTAAAGGGGCCTTTGTGTTATATAATAGCTGAATTTGCTTCGGTTTACCTATTAAAGCCTTGTTCCAACCAGAAGCACGGCAATCCTCCCCACTGTTTTGTGTTTATAATCTTCTCCACTCTTTTGTTACCAGCCATATTCATGTGTCACAGGGAGGAAGGCCTCCCAGCTGAGTCTTGGTGTAGAACCTCTCTTTCCTTAGTGAGAGTTTCTCTGAGCTTTGATCCAGAGACATGGAGCTCCAATTACAACTTGAGGGATTAAAAATAGAATAAGAGAAGTTTTATCTCTAGGGATATTTTTGAATACCCCACCATTTCATTCACATGTACAGTAAGGACTGAGAGGTAAAACAACAAAGAAATTTAAGGACTCTTATCAAGAAAGAATAGGTATACTACTCTCTTGGCACCATTTGATATGTTCAAACTTGTCTTAGAGAGAGCCCAACCATCCCAAGTTATCATTCTATTATCCCTATCATTCTCTTATGAATGCATGTCTGAACCTTTGAAATTCATAATCTGAAACCCTAATCCTCAGTGGTATTCTCATAAGGCATTGGGCTTTTGGTAGTAATTAGGTAGTTAGTGTGGGAACAGGATGAGATCTCTGCTATTATAAAAAGAGGCAAAGAAGAGCACAGGTCCCTCTTCCTGTTATGATGCAATAAGACTGTTACCTAACAGTAGGAAGTAGGCTCTTACCAAACATGGCATCCATCTGTATCTAGACTCTGGACTTCCCAGACACTAGATCTATTACAAACAAATGTCTTTCACTTAAGTCAACCAGTCTACCTTACTTATTCCTAGAAGCCTATGCTCATGCACCTTTCCGATATCACAATTGTTCATGTTTATATGTTTTTTTCTATTTCCATATGTATGTATTATGGGTGCTGCATATGTGTGTTGACATGTGTTAGGTACACACATTTGTAGTTGCCTGTGCACATGTGTAACACAGAGACCCAGAGTTGACATCAAGGATCATCGTGCATTACTCCTCTACCTTATTCATTGAGGCAGAGCCTCATAATCACAGCAAGAACTACTATTACGGATAGCCTTACTAGTCAGCTTTCTCTGTGGTTCCTGCATGTCTACTTTCTGCTGCTGGAATTACTGGTGGTCACCATATGCACCTGACAATAGAAGGGTTGGGAGGATCAAGCTTGCATTGCAAATAACAGCTGAGCCACCTCCTATGACCTGTTTATTATCATACTCCAAAATAATATTTTAAAAACACATATCAAACATCATATTCAAAATTACAGTGTAGGCCAAGGGCATAAAACAATCCAGAACATTCTTTTATTAACTAAACCTACATTTTTAAAGACAGACATATACATCATTCATATGCATTTGACTGCTAAAAGTGGCCATTCAACAAGTAAGTGCTGAATGGGAAGGAACAAATATAAGATATGAAAAGTAGACAAGACTGAGCAAATAAACAGTCTTCCCAGTCACTGAGGTGAGCAGCATATCTTCCATTTGATGAGAGGCATGAGATACCCAACAGGTACTCTGAGGCTATGAAAATGACTCAAGAGAATTACCTCCATAGCCAAGGATTTGTCAGATTCAATAATACATTGTTTTAAAACATTGAACCACAAAAATGACAGTTTCATGTTTTAATCTAATACTTTGCTGCTAGCAGTAGCCCTTTCACTTATTTGATTCATAGGTCCTTACCAGCAGTTGTGGTTGAACTCCCACTAAAGACTGAAGTTTAAAATAGAGATACACTTTAATGCAAATCTTAAAACATTTATATGCATGCTTGCAATATTAAAATTAGTTTGATGGAATACAGGTAACCCCAGGCAGTAATTTCAACTAATTTTTACTATGTTCCAATAAAACTAGGAAAATTGATAATAGTTTTGTTTTTTGCTTGTTTTGCTTGTCATTTCCTTTTCTAGGACTACATGGACTTCCAAAAATTGCTACAGTAATCCAACTGTAGTCCAGGCAATTGAAAAATAAAACTGCTTTCCTTTGAAAGAGAAAATGGCTTGAAGAGAGAAGTCCAATGTTAATTTCAGTCTTCGTGTTCATTTGCGTATAGAACACTCACAGTTAACAGTCTGCATAATTATGCAGCAAACAATGTCTGCACTGTGTTAGGTAGAACTTTGTCTCAATTAAGAATGTTTTCTTTTTCCCAACTAGTTATGACTTCTCAGTAGAGTAAGTGGAGAAGACATAACCCAAGAGCTTGTTTTCAAGAACATATCTTACTATCCAGTAAATGCATTATTCTCCAAGCCAATTATTTACTATATAAAATTATACTGAGCAGCCATCAAATAGTGATACAGTAGTTAGATGCTAAAATAATTTGTGTGTGTGCATGTGTGTAACACAGCCAAGCATATCTAGATTTCCCTTGTACTTGAACTGTATGTTCTATGACTAGGCAAGAAGGGTTTATTCACACTTTAGAACCAGTATTACATAAAAAACACCTTTACAACTTTGCTGAGGGCAATATTAATTGATTAGATGAGATGTATTAATTACCAAATCTGAGACAAATTTAATGAGCAAGTCTCTGAATGCAATTTAGTAGAAATATTGATGGGAAATACATCAAATGGCTTTAACAAGTAAAGCCTCACAATAATTCTCTGGGAAAGAGGTGAAAGATATCTTTTTCAGAGAGGAGAGAGAGAAAAGTAAAGATATTTGGGGAGTCCACACACTAGAGGGTATAGCCCCAATTTACTATTGTCCCATGATTCCTATAAGACAGGAGAAATAATTCAATAAGGGTATATAAGCTAAAAGTCAACAAAAAATTGATTTTTAAAGACATTTAAAACCAGATGAATCTGAGCTACTGATGCCCCATAAAGCTTTAAGCAAAGGCTCAGATGGTTAGCTCTGAATTGGAAAGGGCTTTCTATTTTCAGAAGTCTTAATGTGTGTTACAAATTAATTCTTACATTTTTATTAAAAGTTATAGATCATTCAGAAGCCAGAAACACCCTCTTCCTGGTGTCAGTATTAATTTATTTTCTTAATGATGCTTAATAGTCCAATTACTCATCCAGCTAAATGAGCCCTACACACTTTAATAGCTTAAAAATGAGATTATGCTATTCCAAGCCACACTAAATATCCAAAAGGAAAACCATATTATATGATCTCAATTATTTAATTTTATGACTGTATTGTCACAATACACATTCACAGCAAATAAAACTGTTTCTCTGGGAGAATTTCTCCTATTTTCACTTATTTTAGGACCTGGTATAATGCTCCTGGAGATGTTTCTGTGTTCAAATGAGTTTTTTATTATAAATAGCAACAATTCAATATGCTAGGTTAATAGTTTTGCAACCAAAGTGTATGTAAGAGAAAACTGATTTCAAGCAGCTTCAAGCTGGAGGTCTAGTTTCTAAGTCGTAGAAATGATTACAGTGTAACTTGTATGAAAGTAACATCCAGTTACATAGAGAGACTTCTGCACTCTTTCCTGCATTCATCTGTTAGGAAGCCTCAAAATCTAGCTAAAGACAAAGAAAAACCAACAAAGCAACAAAAATGCTTAAATGGTGAGAAGCAAAACCACTCTTGTCCTTGACTCTGAGCAAAGAGGCCAATTACCATTGGATTTTCTTATTCTTTGTGATCTAGTTGGGGGCAGGTGGTCAAAAACACTGAAAGGGCCCTGTGGTAAGTGCTTTAGGCTCTAGGTCTTTGAACCCTTGCATTCAGTTCTGTTCTCCCATTGTGATAGGAACCCCAGGCAAATCATCAACAGCCTAGCATGTCTGTGTTCATCTTATCCTTTACTTAGAACACTAGATCCTTTAGTTTTCATTTGAAATTTCAGCATCCTATCTCTATTTCCACTTACAAGAGTCCTTATCCTTAAGTCACTGCATGCCTTGACTTTTACAAAAGATTGAAAATTTAGTTGACTTGAATAATTGTTCAAAATTATACTAAAACCAATGAGAAGATGATTAAGGATATTTCTGGAGAATGTAGCCACAGGAGTGGGAATTCTACTTTTCTTTTTAACTCTTACCGACAGTTTTTTTTTTCACATAATATATTCAGATCATGGTTTCTCCTCCCCCAAGTCCTCCCAGATGTCCCTCCTCATCCACCCAAATCTATACTTTTCTTTTTCACTGAAACATCTTTTTTAAAAGGATGACACTTTCTCTACTGACTTTCTTCCACATCTTCCTCAGAAGTTCATCAGCCACAGGCACTTCAGTTGACTTCCCTGTCATCTGCTCTTCTCTGTTGACTGCCCTCTACCAGTGTCACGCTCTTCATCAGCCTTACATTAAAATGACTCTTCATGTCACGATATGGAAAGTCCTCAACTTGCTTCTTTCTCAATAATATGTATTCATTTATTTTATGAAGTTTTAGATTCATTTTGCCAATTTCTGTAAAAAGTGAAGACTGGATTGTATCATTACAAATTTATATATCACTTTGGATAGAACGAAAGTTTAAATAGCAACTAGATTTCTGACCCAGGAACCTGACTCAGCCAGGTATTTGCATAATTTCTAATTTTCTCAAGCAGTGATTTGTACTTTGTAGGGTACAGGTGCAACTCATCATTTGTTACACATATCCCTATGTGCATATCAGATATGAAATTACCAAAAGTTTTTAAAACCTGATTGTTTCTATTATGTAGGTTTTGTGTATTAGTTGTTTATCTTGTGAACTTGTTTGAGTCACTTTTCTAATAGCATTTTATATAGTTCTATTAATTCTTTGGGAATTTCATATACTATATTTTAATTACAGTTCTCTCCCTCTCCTGTCTCCTCCTAGATCTACCCATTATTCTGTACCTACCCAAACTTGTGTCCTTATCCTTCCTGAAGCTCTTTAAATTCTATTAGTGGTACCTGTATACCATTAGGTGTGTGACCAAAAAGTGAAGCATGTTAGAACAACAAGATGTCACATCTTTAAAGAAGGCTAAGTATACATTTACCAACAGCTAGCAGAATCTCAAATAGCCAAAAGACATTTAAGGAATTGTTCAACATTCTTAGTCATCAGAGAAATGCAAATTAAAACAACTCTGAGAGATCATCTTACATCTGTCAGAATTGTTAAGATCAAAAACACTAATGACAGCTTATGTTGAAGAGGATGTGGAATAATGGGGAACACTCCTCCACTGCTGGTGGGAGTATAAACTTGTACAGCCACTTTGGAAATTAATATGGTGACTTCTCAGAAAATTGGGAATAAATCTATCTTAAGACTCAATGATACCACTCTTGGGCATATACCCAAAGGATCCCAATCATATCACAGGGACACTTGCTCAACTATGTTCATAGCAGCAACCAGAAGCAACCTAGATGCGCTTCCAAAGAATGGATAAGGAAAATGTGGTACATTTAGACAATGGAGTATAATTTAGTGGTAAAAATCAGTGATATCATGAAATTTGCATGTGAATAGATGGAACTAAAAAAAATCATCTTGTGTAAGGTAACCCAGACCCAGAAAAACGAACATGGTATGTACTCACTCATAAGTGGATGTAAAGCAAAGGATAACCAGGCTATAATCCACAGCCCTAGAGAAACTAGGCAATAAGGAGGTACCT
This sequence comes from Peromyscus leucopus, assembly GCF_004664715.2. Taxonomy (NCBI): domain Eukaryota; kingdom Metazoa; phylum Chordata; class Mammalia; order Rodentia; family Cricetidae; genus Peromyscus; species Peromyscus leucopus. Next base: position 9,057,343 of record NC_051072.1, on the reverse strand, counting down.
AAGAGGGATGCATGGATCACCCTGGGAAGCAGAAAGAGATGAGAGCTCCTGGGTAAACTGGTAGTGGAGGGGGTAGAGGAGAGGGTATAAAGGATGGGAACATGAGGATTCAGGATGGTTGAGTTGGGGGAAGGATGGAGAGGGGGAGCAACAAAAGAGATACCTTGATAGAAGGGGCCATTGTGGGGTTAGAGAGAAACCTGGTGCCAGGGAAACTTCTGGGAATCCTCAAGGATAACCTCAGCTAAGACTCTTAGCAATAGTGGAGAGGGTGCCTGAACTGGCCTTCTCCTGTAATCAGACTGGTGACTACCATAATTGTCATAATAGAATCTTCATCTAGCAACTGGTGGAAGCAGATGCAGAGATCCACAGCCAAGCACTGGGCCAAGCTCTGGGAGTCCAGTTGAAGAGAGGGAGGAAAGATTATATAAGCAAGAAGGGTCGAGATTATGAAGGAAAAACCCATAGAGACAGATAACCTGAGCTCAGGGGAGTTCATGGTCTCTAGACTGAGAGCCAGGGAGCCTACATGGGACCAAACTAGGCCCTCTGCATGTGGGTGACAGTTGTGTAGCTTGGTCTGTTTGTGGGGCCCCTAGCAGTGTGCCCAGCATCTGTCCTTGGCATATGAACTAGCTCTTTGGAACCTATTCCCTATGGGTGGGATGCCTTACTCACCCTTGATGCAGGGGGAAGAAGCTTGGGCCCTGCCTCAACTTGATATGCCATCCTTTGTTGATTCCCATGAATCCACTCCTTTCTGAGGAATGGATGGTCAGTTAGAAAGGAGGTGTCAGAGGGGAACGGGAGGAGAGGAGGTAGGAGAAACTGTGGTTGGTATGTAAAATCAATTTTAAAAGTTAATTTTAAAAAGGAAAGAAAAGTTCAAAAAGAAACTTTGGTTGAGGGAGCCATACCCACCACCCTTCTCCATGCAGGAATTTTTATCTGGCTTGAGCTTACCCCGATCTTGTACATACTGTCATAACCCCTATGAGTTCGTGTGTATCTTAGCCAGTGTTTTATTGCTATGAAGAGGCCACCAATGACCCTGGCAACTCTTATAAAATAAAACATTTAATTGGGGCTTGCTTACAGTTCTAGAGGTTTAGTCCATTATAATCATGGTGGAAGTCATGAAAGTATATTGATAGACAAGGAGCTGGAGAAGAGGCTGAGAGTTCTACATCTGGATCGCCAGGCAGCAGGAAAAGAGAGAGCCTCTGGACTTGGAATGGGATTTTTGAAACCTCAAAGTCCACCCCCAGTGAAACACTTCCCCAGAAAGGCCACACCTCCTAATCATTTCAAACAAGGCCATTCCATGGTCACCAAGGATTAAATCTATGAGCCTATGGGCCATTCTCATTCAAGCTACCACAATGTGCAACTGCTCTGTTGTATCCAGAAAACAGTTTCTTGTAGCCATTCACTGACTCTGGTTACTCTTACTACTCATTCTTCTGTAATGCTTCCTGAGCACTGGGAAGAAGGTAGTGTAATACAGACATCCCTTATAGAGTTAAATATTCTATCATTAGTTTTTCATGTTTGACTAGTTTTGGATCTTGGAGTTAATTGCAATCTACTGCAGAAAATACTGCCCTTGATGAGATTTGAGAAATGTACTAATCTGAGTATAATGAGAAGTCATGAGGAGCCAGTTTAATACTATGTCCCATTAGCAGAATAATAGTAGCATGTTCTCCCCCAGGGCATTGTGTAGCAACATGTTCTTGGTCCCAATAGCTGAGCTAGGTATGGGTTCCAAATTGTGGCGTAAACTGTAAGCCCAATTAGAAAGTGGTGTTTTATTCCCATGAACTTTATGCACAATTACCCTCGTGTGCCTACTTTGCCAGGCCAATTGTCACTGTAGATCACAGGGTTCACAACTAAGTAAGTAAATTTCTTCCCTTCAGTGACATACATAGCATCTTTCAGCCCTATAAACGCTACCCAGTAAGGATGAAGCTTCTAAATAAATACCAGCTTGATTTCTCCATGTTCTTTGACTCCAATTTGTGGTATACTCAGCAAGATGGCTTTACTATCAAGCTTTGGAGGGTAAACAAGAGAGATGGCAGTATTTGTAATATTTAGGGGTCCATTGGCCAACAGCTATGATTCCAGTAACGCATTCATAAATATAAGCACAGGAAGAACTTTCTGAATCAGGTCCCTAGCAGCACAGGCATTAAGACTAAAAACTGCCTAATGGTACCACATGAAACTAAAATACTTCACAGGGAAATACACCATCACTTCAGTAAAGGAGCCATCAGCAGAATGAGATATTTCTACAAGCTGCACATCTAACAGAATGTTAGAATCTAGAATAAAGAATTTTTAAAAAATTAAAAATTAAGAAAAACAACTCAATTCATAATCTTTTTAAAAATAAATTTGACGTTCTTAGCCATCAGGGAAATACAAATTAAAATTTTTTGAGATTTCATCATACCCCAATCAGAATGCCTAAGAAATAAAAAATAAAAAGACCAATGTTGGCATGAATATTGGGAAATAGAAACATTTATTGACTGTTGATAGGAGTATAAAATTTTACAGTCACTATGGAAATTAGTGTGGCAGTTCCTCTGACGGTATTTTTTAAGACATTTTGCATTTCACAAAATTTTCTATATAAATAATCATGTAATATATGGATATTTGCTTTAACTTTTATTTTATAAGTAGGATCCCACTGATATTTTGTTTCTGACCATATAGTACTGCCTCTAACTGTCACTATAATGTTAAGGAGAATTTTTATAGACTACCTTAATTTTACATTTTAAAAATAATATACACATTCTCAAAAGAATGTAGATTTGAATTCAGAATCAAGGTTTTCTTGTGAGAATTTTTGGAAAAACACTAATGTCCATCTGGGTTCGGCTTGTCTCAAATTTGGCATACTACTAAGCGGTAAATTTGAGTATCATAATTTCATGTTAGTGTGCCTGTTTTCAAAGAGTCAATTCTGTGTTTAGAAAAATGACTGTGTGATAGTATTATGAATTTCACTATATTATACATATATATATACTGTCTGTCTATCATTCATGTGTGTGTGTATGTGTGTGTGTGTGTGAGTGTGCATATCCATTCATCCATTTTATCATCTATTTTTCCAGTATGCAAAAATATGTCCTTTAAAGGAACCTGAAACTGGGAATGCAGAAACAACTCATCTATACTGCCTTAAATCTTAGTGTTCTGTGCTCACGCTCTGCTTTAATTTTTAACAAAGACATTATTAAATAAAGTCAAATAGTGAAGTAAAACAGGCAAAGACTGTAAAATTGATAGATTCTAGAAGCTAGTTTACCATTTTGTATGGTTTCTCACGATTCTAAGAATTTTGTTTTCTTGTAATAAATATGCGCTGTGACCACAAAAACTGTTTTTATTTAAAAACATGAACTCATAACAAAGTGTCAAGTGCATCAGAAAGATACCATGAAAGACAAACAATTTCACCCCCCAAAAAATCAGCATAAGATAATTAACAAAAGAGAATAGATTTCTAGGCTATTCATGAAAATAATAGCTAATACCAGAAATGTTTATCTGAAATTTAAAAGACAAAATATCAGATTCTTACCAGGATATAATAACAGAAAACTACAATATCAGGAAACTGACCATTAATCGATTTTCATTCCTACACTGATTCTTTATTAAGTGTTTTCAGTTCACATTTTCAAAATCATCCAAGCAGAATTAGCAATCACTATGTATGTATTTTGAATGGGGTTGATCACGACTTACACCACTTAAATGTATACATGAGTTCTTATAACACAACATGCTATGGATTGGTATTTATCCTTCTAAAACGGCAAGTGGGGCACAGAAATAAAGGCTTTCTATTTAATTATATAGCTATTCCTTGGATTTGTATTCAAGTAGACACACCACGTTTATTAGTCTTGATAACTGGCTTTGATCAAGAAAGCTACCAGGCAACGAAGAAGCACACTAGCATAGAGTTCTAGTTTTGCAAAATATTTAGAAATCTTACTGGTTTTTATTTCTGTCTTTATGTAATATGTTCCTTGGGCTTAAAAGTGCTATGTTTATTGTTCCGTTTCAAATGACATAAGTAGACAACAATGAAAACTTTTGATTTATTGTATACTGTTTGTGCCATTCTAGACTCCTAGCCCTTCTATTCAATGTGTATCGACATTGGTCCATACATGTAATGTTGCAATGTTAGGTAATTTTTAAAGTAGAAATATGATATGTGAAGAATTATGGGAAAGCAGGAAAAACTATAAATCTCTTTTGATTAAAAAAAAAGAGCAGGATATTATAGACAGGGCTGGTGAGATAGCTAATCATTACAAAGTCAATGGTAATTTTAATTCCTTTGAGCTCGGTGGCAGTCATCACTGTTAATGTTGGTTTTTGTCTCTCAAGTGTGATTTGACATCTTCTGCTGACTAAATAGCAAAAAGAGAAGAGGAGAATGACAAACATATGGGGAGAATGCATCCTAGACAGTTCCTGGAGTCTGATTAAATTGAGAAATCTACGTGGTAAAGACTCTGTCCCAAGCAAGTCACTGTTGGGAGGTGGTGAGACTAGTAGGGGCCCGTCAGTAATAGGGACACAGCTTTCAAAGGTGAAGTGGGAGCCTGCCCACTTCCTCATCCTTCATGCCGCTTCCTGACTGGGAAATGAGAAAATTTTTCTGTTGTGCTTTACTTATTGAAGTCTTCCAGCACCCAAGCCAATGACCAGAAGACAATGAGGCAGCCCAGGTCAGTCTGGAATCGCAGACTATCAATCAGAGTAAACTCGTATGTGTGTGTGTGTGTGTGTGTGTGTGTGTGTGTGTGTGTGTGTGTGTTCCAGAGGTCAATCATAGGTCTCATTTCTAAGCAGCCATCCAACACATTAAGCTAGACTGGTTAGCCAGAAAGTCCCAGGGATTTGCCTATTTCTGCCTTCCTGGTAATGAGACCATAAGTGTACACTACAATGCCCTGCTTTATACAAGAATACTATAGGTCAGTCTATAGTCCTCCTGCTTACACTTAAAAGACTTTAACAATCGAGGTTGTAAGTTAATCATCTCTAGATATTATTCCCACAGAGTGGCGAAATTCTGGTTGACATAGTTTTATGATATATATATATATTTTTTTTTCTGGTGAGGTTCCATTCGTCATAATTAAAACTCAGGGACAAACCAAGATCCAAGGGAAACTGAGATATAATTTGTATTTTAGCAAAAATAAATCTGTTAAAATTTACAGGAGAATTAATATTTTAAGAAAGTATTATCTTGTATCTCTATATTATTATCTATGTATGTATGTATGAATCTATCTATCTATCTATCACCTATCAATCTATAATCTGTCTATCTATCATATAGCATCTGTAGTGTGCTTGGAGTGAAAACCAGGTTCTACCAGGCTTAAAACCTCTGTCCAGTTACTGCTTTAATGATCACATTATCAGTTCTGTGTGTCCTGACAGAGGCTCCAAGTGGTTCTCTGTGCCACTCAGGCTTTCTGGCACCTCTTGTAATAATTTTGAACCCTATTGAATACCCGTTGAACCAGAATTTCTTAGGATCGGGCAAGCTAAATGGATGTTTGGTGAGCAAATGACACTCTTACTGTCCTCACTTGTAATGTGAGAAACTTCCAATTTCTGTGAAATTAGTATTTCATTTAATAAACCCAGTGTTCCCGCTGAGCTATACCAATCCTTTGATCAAGGAAGCAGCAGAAATAGAGGGAAAGATTCAAAATGATATTTAAGCAGGTAAAGAGAGAGGTTTGTTTTCTTCCTACTTCATGCTAGGATCCATACTAAGCCCTTCCATGCTCTCTGTGTTGCTTTGTAATTTTAAATTTTTTTCAAAAAGCAGAAAAATGTCTTTGGGTTTTATGTATATAAGTATATTTGATGTCTGAATTCGTATTTCCCATATATTGTTTCACATCCTAATTATTAAGCAAAATACATGAAATAGTTTAATGTTTATTTTCATAATAGGGTTAAGAATAGGTTTATTTAAGTTTACATTCTTATAATTGATAGTCTATCTTCTACTGAAGCAATGTGATTTTTCTTCTGTTTCTTATGTGTCCATGTCTCTTCTTTTTTTTTTTTACTCAAGACACATTCTGTTGAATGTGTGATTTTTTTTAAGAAAAATAATATGCATATGGTCTGAGGTTCAATAAAGTGGGGGCATCATGCTAACTATATTCTAAAACTCACTTGAAGCTGCCAGGGAACTGGTTGATGAGAAAAAACATGAAATATTTTCCAGTGGTCCAAAATCTAGACTTCTGTTTTGGTCCACACTGCACCTTAAAAAGTTAATGACTATGTAAACTCAGGCAAATGGTTTAATTTTTTAAATACTAAAAAATAGGGATGCAGATTTTAGCAACTTCTACACCATCATTTAAACAAGCTCTCATTTGTAATTATTGGTTCATAAATATACAAATAGCACTGAGAATTCTTATAGTGAACAGCACTTTAATCTAAAACTTAACAAACTTACAAATAACAACAGACCCCTCCAAAATAATCTTTACTTTTTATTGAGTTTTTGCAAATGTCTACGGCCAACCACAAGGACACATTTCAGAATAGAGCAGGTGAACTTAATCTATGGACGTTTGGGAGAAATCATGCAACAAAACTAGTCAAAACAATTTTAATACTTTCACTCTTAACAATCCTGGAAGATCCGTGTATCTTTATATTCAAAATGTCATTGATAGGAGTATGTTGTCAGAAGAAAGCACTCTTCCAATTTACATCTTATGATCTATATTTGGCTTCTGAGTATCCACACTATCTAGACAGCACCATATGCAAACTTGATTGAATCCCACAGATTCTCTTTCCTTTTTAAAACTAAATGTCACCTTTTTTCCTTTCTTTTGCTTTTTTTTTTTTTGAGCTACTTTTCAGTAATACAGCCAATATTTTTAGAAATGCATGTTTTCTCACCTTCAGTTCTATTCTTTAGTGAATCTTACCACACTTGCTAAAAAGCTGAGTTTATATCAGGTCAAGGTTATTTCTTAATGCTACAACATTGATATATAGAAAGTCTTGGCAGAAAATAATTTAGAAACAACTTCTACAGCAAGCAAGTTGGTGAGCAGGACTGTTCTAACCAACATGTGAGGTCACTTTTTTCTCACTTTTTTCTACTGAGCACAGTCACTGAGACTAAATCAGATGTGTTTTACAGAAATAGTGGAAGAAATAATATGTAGGTAGCAAAGTGTCCTAGGTTGGTTTCTGTTACTGTGATGAAACACTGACCAAAAACACCTTGGGGACCGAAGAGTTTCCTTAGTTTCAGCTCATCGTCTAGGGAAGCCAGGACACGGACTGAATCAGGGACCTTGGAGCAATGCACTTATTGGTTGCTACACCTAGCTTATGCATTTACCTTTATTCTGCAGCCTAGGCCCACCTGTCAAGGGTGAATGGCACCAATCCAGTGCACCGGATCTTGCTACATCACTTAGCAATTAAGACAATACTCTACAGATATACATACGGTTCCATCTGATTGGATTGAGGCAATAACTCAATTGAGATTTCTTCTTCAAAGGTACATCTAAGTTTGTGACAACTAACCAGCACGTTGATTAAAAGAGAATGTGTCCATCTCTGTCCACCCAGTCCATAAGCTTAGAGCAAGCTCACAGTCTCTTCACCCCACCCAGGGCCAATGGCCCTGAGCTGGCATATCTGAGAGATCTTCCCTGCCTTATCTGAGAGGCCTGTGCTGCCACCCCAGGGCCATTGTAACATCCAGGTCCAAGTTGCTGCTGATGGCCATGCCTGTGTGCATGGTCTTGCTGCAGCTGGGGTCTGTGATATGTCCATTGCCTGTGCTGCCACAGTGGCCCATGTGAACCATCAGCTGGACCATGTATTAAGCTGCTAGGGCCATATAGTGCTGACCCAGCCCCTCCCTGGACTTGGGATAGTGGGCCCCATGACCTAATGGAAGAACTGGCCCTTCCTCTAATAAGAGAGCTGCCTCTGCTCCCCCTCCCCCGCATCCCACACTTGAAGAGTTGGCCCTATCCCTCACTACAAGTGTGGGAGAGCTGGCTCTGCCCCTCGCCTGATGGGGGTGGTCCCAGCGGCCTGGTCAGACCGACTCAGCTACCACTCAAGCACATATCCACGGTTTTAATCTGGCACACTCCGCCATCTACCCCATCTATGACCTGCTGGAGCACATGAAGGGACTGGTCCTAAGGAACCATAGCTGCAGGTTCTCATGACTTGGGACAACAGCAGGACATCCGAGAGGAGTTTGGTTGGTTGGTTTTTAATTAATATTCTTATTTGTGTTTTTATTGTTATACTTTTATTTCCTTTTTAGTTTTACTTTCTTTGGGGGGACACAGAAGGATTGGGAAATGAGTGGGGTTGGGGTGTATGATGTGAAGTTCCCAAAGAATCAATAAGGATTATGTTAATAAAATTTAAAAAGAAAGAATGATAAAACAAATGATATAACACCATTATATTCAAATAAAATTATAACTAATGTCCATATACTGTCCTGTCTTCATTATGGAAATATTTATGTATCTAGTGAGATATGCATATTTGTGCACTGGCATAAATGTAAACAAATATGTGTGTATAAATATAATTTATTTCCACTATAGTTAGTGTTCAGTATTTATATTAAACTATGTCACATAAAGTTTTCAACCATAATGGAATTATAAAACAACATTTTAAAGGATTAAACATATTTCATTATATAAATTTCATTCAAAGCTGCCCTAATTTGGAACAACTGTGTTATGTTGAGTTTTCTTTTTTAAAAAAAAAACAATTTCAGGAAACATTTGAATGAGCATTTCAGTATATAAAATTTTGTTGTAGTTACTATTCTTGGGGACTATTTTCTAAAACAAAAAATTAGCGTCTAAAATTTTTTCTCCAAGGGAAGTAAAATTTCAAAATACTTTTGTTGAAAAGTCACTTTCAAGCAATTGCAAATTGTACTTCATTAGCCTTGATAAAGTGGTTCTCAAATTCATATAGTAGTAGTGAAATAAATTATTTCTTACAGATTTCAGAGAACAACATATAACATTTTGATTCATCTTTTACTGCAACCTTTACATTTGAATATTTTCCATACATATCACTTGGTAACTTATCTCTTGCAAAATTTATATCTTTTAGTTATTGGAAGAAGTAAAGGGAGCATCTTGATAAAATCTACAAATGCTTATAAATACATAAGTTTGCAGTCACGTTGCAGCTCTAATTCATTTGATAGAGTTTTATTTACACTTTCTTGTGCTTTTGTTTATTCTACTCTAGTAGTCCATCCCATGTAATAATTTTGCTTGTTTTAGTGTGTGGTGTGTGCATGTGTGCATATGAAAGTGTGCACAGGCCCAAGGATTACACAAATGTGTGTAAGTAAATACACCTGTGTATGTGTGGAGTCCACACAAGGACCTTGAGTGTGCTGCTCTATCACTCACCATCTTATTCCTGTAAGGCAGGGTCTCCCACTGAAAATGAAACTTACAGTTTCTGCTGGCTGACTTTCCACCAAGATCATGGGATCCACCTGTCTCTCTTTCTGAATGGTCAAGGTACAGGCATAACACGGATGCAGAGGATCCAAACTCAGACCCCAATGTTCTCCCAGCAAGCATTCTCACCTACTGATACATACCCTGAATCCCTATATACCTCCCTTAATAGGTTCTAAATTCACAATGTAAATATTCTTATTCTAAGAGATGCAACTCAGACTGTGGATATGCGAATTCAGTGTAGAGATCAGTTTTTTTCATTCTAACTTCAGCATTTGATTTGGTTTCTAAATGAAGGTGCAAAAGCCACTGTCCAGGCAGAAAATTTAACGACAGTGCTATCAAGTCCCATTGATTTCTTTAATATAGACTTCTAGACTCAACATGTGTTGTGAAATATGTCCCAGCATATGGGTCTGCTATAGTCTTCTTTATGAGCCATTTGTGATTTACGAAGAGTGAAGGATGTTTACACCACAGCAGCAAAATCAACGTATGTTAAACATCCAACTTCCCAGCCTTTTATCTTACAGAGAACAGAGAAAAAAAAAAAAAAGTCTTTCTAAGTAGACATGGTCTCTCCCTTTTGTGTCTTTATTTTTGTGTGTATTTTATACTCACATTGCTGATTTATTTAGATCTTCAACTGGATATTAAGCCTTCATCCCATGTTTTTCATTTCTGTCAGAGACCATCTGAACCCTTCCCCTTGCTTCTTAAAAGTGCATTCTGCCTCAAGATGCTGAGATTTAGGGACGTGTGCCTGGGGAGGTCTTGAGCCTAGGTTTCAGGTGAGTTTCAACAGTAAAGGATGCCAGCAGAAAAATCAGAGAATAGCGAAAGAGAAACACAAATAAACACCTTCACCAAGTTCCTTCTCTAGGGTATATATGGCAAAGGCCCAGTGCCTTGACAGAAGATGCAAAGCAGTCAAGTCATCTTGTACAACTATGGGCTTTGATAGGAACAGCCTTTTAATTCTTCTTCCGGTCCTTTCATGCTCAGTGGGTGACCATGGTTCAGATCTCTACTGCTTTTGTTTCTGGTGGTACTCCATCTTTTTACAGTTCAAACAACTCTGCCCAAACCCTGTAAATATGCCTGCATTGCAAGCACTTTGATAACTTCCAGAAGAGGCAGCTGCTTTCCTCATGGTTTCTGGGCCAAGGAAACACAGTGTGTTCTGATTTCTAAATTTTAGGTACTAAAATTTAGGGTGGGAAAAGAGTATCTATTGAATAACCATGAAAGGAAATTAATTTCTCAAGGTTGTATAATGTGCAACCCTGTCATCAGTTAAATTTTAATTAGCAGAGTAATATGAGGTTCTAGTTACATATTCTTGTTACGTTTAAATTGCTTTGGTTTTTGAGGTTATAATGTAATTACTTCATTTCTCCTTTACCTTTTCTCTCCCCTAGCTTTCCCATACACCCCATCTTTCTCTCTTTCAAATTGATGACCTCCTTTTTTCTTTTCTTTTCTTTCCTTTATTTTATTTTATTTATTTATTTATTGGTTTTTCAAGACAGTGTTTCTCTGTGTAGCTCTGGTTGTTCTGTAAACCAGGCTGGCCTTGAACTCACATAGATCCACCTGCCTCTGCCTCCCAAGTGCTGGGATTAAAGGCACTCATCACCAGTGCCCAGCAGTGGCCTCTTTTTATATTAATTGTTACATGCATATGTGTACATGTGTATAAATATGTATTTCTTAATATTAACTGCTCAGTTTTTATAATGTTACTTATAGGAATGTTTTCTGGGCTATTTATTAGGTATCAGACTTTTGAAGTGAATAATTTAAATTGTTTAAAAATTTTGTATAATTCTCATTAAAAATGTTTCTGTAAGTTAGGAAAACATGTTTAACTAATTGTAGCATTTATGCCCTGGTGGTACCAATTATTCATTTTTGACGTCTTAATTACATTTTAATATTATTTTCACAATTTTTGAATGATAGGGTACATGAGTGAAATGTGGTATAAATAGTTATAAAGTACAGAAAATATTTTACTTTTTTTCATTCATGATATAGACTTCTTATGCTGTGAATTTCCCCCCTCAAATCTTTCTAAACCATCACACCATAGTTATTACATATTAGTGTTATCATAAATTTATAAAGACATTTTCAAATAAATTGTATTATCTACTTGAATAATTTTAAGTATCTTTGAAAATACATGAAAAGTTTCAGGACAATAACTTTACTGTGTATTCCATGATATTATTTTCAGTAACAAAATGTGTCATACTGTCATATTAATGTTCATTTGAACATTTCATCCCAAGAAATCATGATTAAATATGTATTTTTAAACCACTGTTCTTATGTGAGTTCTCAGTTTCTATCAAAATTCTTCAGGCTTTGTCTGTTTTGTCAGCCTTGCATTTTATCTTTTCCCCTGTGATAATACATCACAAAGGGTAATAAAACATTTCATTTTATTGCAGTTTTTACTTGACATATTATATTACCTAGTATAGTATGTTTTCACTTAAGATTAAAAATCTGACTTTTCATTCTAAAATCATATTGTTCCAGGCATTTCTCTAATATAGTGAACTTCTGCAACTTTTCCAATTTTAAGACTGATTACCAAAATAGTTTTATTTCCTAGAATCTTTTGCAGATCATTCTGAGGTTATCCCTCCCCTCCCTCCCTCTCTCTCACATTAAATATTGTTTAATATGCCTTATGTTGGCATTGTTTTATTTTTTTGTTTTGGAAAGGATATGTTTAACTAAGCCTTCCCTGAACCCTAGTTTCCAAAGGCACATACATTTTCTATATCCAGAGTTCTGACCATTGTGAACCAACAAGTCACTGGAAGATGCTTTTCTTTAATCTTGAAGCGCAGTTTAGTTTTTTGAGGTTTCCCAAATCTTGATACCGTACAAAAGTGCATCTATACCTGAACAAATGTCTCTGATGAGAAATCAAGCACAATGACTTCATTTGGCTCATTTGCATGGCAACATTTATGCTTTTACTTTATTTTTGTTTTTCTCCTTGATTTTTTGATATTAGCCATATCTTTAAATTGCCAATACCTGCCTATGTTTATCTCCAGTTTATATTTCAAGAATAAGACAAACAAAATGTTTCCACAATGTTGTGTGGGGAATGGTGAATCCTTCTTCAGGTTGTTTTCATTCTGCAGTCATCTCGAAAAATACAAAGCTTAACAAAACTGTAGAAATTTGTTTTCTAGGCAAGTGTCCATGATTATCTGCTGTGGAATGTCATTTTGTATGCTGTGAATATGTGTTGCTCTGATGGGTTGATAAATAAAATGTTGATTGGACTGTAGCCAGACAGGAAGTATAGGCAGGACAAGCAGATGAGGAGAATTCTGGGAAGAGGAAGGCTGAGTCAGGAGTTGCCAGCCAGACACAAGAAGCAAGCCACATAGCTAGACATAGATAAGAATTATGGGTTAATTTAAGTATAAGAGCTAGTCAGTAAAAAGCCTGAGCTAATATCTGAGCAATTATAATTAATATAAGCCTCTATGTGTGTACTTGGGGTATGCAAATGGGAAAGATTTGTCCCGACCTCTGGCGGCCAGGACACAAGAAAACTTACAAATACAATTATCAGGTTTTCAGAAAATAATTTCCACTTCTTAAGCTGAAGAACAAATAGACTTATCAATTCACTATGAAAACTTGTGTGAAAGCCTAAGGAGAATTAATATTGGAACCATAGAGAACCAATATATGGCATAAGTACTTGCATAAGGAACATGGGCTGGTTTTTCTAGGAGAGATCTTTTTTCTTCACTTGCAATGATTATGGTATATGGCAATTAATTTGAAGTGTGGACTTAATTAGATAATTGGTGAAAATCATGTTTAGGTGTGAATGAGTGGATAAACTAAAAGAAGAACGATTCACACAGCAACTGGCTGCATGCAAAAGACCTGCACAAGATCCCTGTATGAATGGCAAGGTGCTCATGAAGAGCACCTGAGAAACTACTGGAAATTGGTGGCTATTGCGGAAGCAAAAAGTCAGGTTTCTTTGGAGATGCATGCCATGAAAAAGTACCCATGCTCCAGTAGATGGTCCTATTCCCATATATGTACAGGTAGCACTAAGAGGACACCGTAGATTTAAAAAACAAGACTACATGAAGTTGTATGGGGAAAGTGTTGAGGGGAATGAAGAGGAGGAAGACAGAATAGAATGTAATCAAAACAAAGTGTATGCATTATGAAATTTTTCACACAATAAAAATGAAACATTAAAACAACAGAGAAGCTCTACTGTCAGTGTAAATAGGCACCTTCCCTTCTCCTGACCACCCCCCCTCTCTCTCTGATGTTCTTTTGACCTAGAACAGGAGAGTAGGAGAGCTGGGATTTACTTTGGTGTCTTTTAAGCCTCTCACCTGATACTAGCAGTTGTATCACTGATTTTATTGATTCCTACAACTATTGACTTGAGCCAAGCCTTGATGTTGTTTTCTCTAGTCTGTTGGCTTACAGAAAGTGGGTCCCAAATTCCCTTGCCTGTCTCTTTTTGTGAGTCAATCCTACAAATAAATTTAGTATGCTTCTATCTATCTGCTTATCACCTATCTATTTTCTGTATCTTATGGTTCTGTCTTTTAGGGAACCCCAACCAATACAAACAAGATGTAAGAATACATTGTAAAAATCAGAAGGACAAGAAGTAAGTGTGCCAGGCACCAGTAGTGCAAAACTTTAATCCCAGCACTTGGGAGGCAGACGCAGGCAGATCTCTGTGAGTTCGAAGCCAGCCTGGTCTACAAAACATGTTCGTGGGCAGCCAGAACTACACAGAGAAACCATGTCTCAAAAAATAAACAAGCAAACAAACAAACAAAGAGAAGTAAATGCATTTTGAAATGTTAGAAACATTTAGTAAAATTGGCTTCAAAGAAGGGAAGTGACAGTTAAAATTGAGATAATAAAAGTAACAAATAACTTAGAAATAAAACAAAATAATATTTTGATGGTTTAATAGATTTTTTTTCAAATAATTAAAAATATGTATTTCTCTTTTATTACCTATTGTGGTAGCTTGAATGACAATCACCCCCATTGGACCATATATTTGAATGCTTAGTTCCCAGTTGGTGGAACAGTTAGGATTTGGGGAAGGATTAGGATGTGTGGTCTTTTGGAGAGGATAAGTCACTAGAGCTGGACTTTGAGGTTTCAAAAGTCCATGCCAGGCCCATTGTTGCTTTCTCTATGACTCCTGATTGTGGATCAGATGTAAGCTCTCACTCAACTACTGCTCTATGCCCATGCCTGCCTGTCTCCCAGCTGCCATGTTCCTAGCCAGGATGTCATGGACTCATCCTCTGAAACTGTAAGCCGGTCCCAATTAAATGCTTTCTTTTATAAGTTGCCTTGATCCTGATGTCTCTTGTCTCTTCACAGAAACAGAAAAGTAACCAAGACACTTATTTCATATGCCAATTGTTACATTTGGGTCCAAGAGTCAGGAGAAAAGAGAAGCTTTAGTATATTAGGTGTTTATTAATACTTGTATCAATCTGACTTGATTTGAAATTATCTAGAAAACATATCTCTTATGATTAGGATTTCAGAGATTCTTAATTGAGACAATACCCACCCTGAATGTGATTGGCACCACTACATGGGATGAGATCCTTGGCTGAATAAGAAATTAAAAGGATAAAATTGGCACTAGTAATTATATGTATCTGCTTCTTGACAATAAACAGCATATTACAAGCCATATCACACTCCATCACTGACACCTAGACTCTATCTACTCAAACATAAGTAAAAATGAACATATCCTTCCTTAAATTGCTTCTGGCAAATATTTTGTCATTGCAAAGAAAAAGTAATAAATACATAAAATTGGTACCAAGAGTGGGCCTTCCCTTTGATAAACATGACCATGTAGTTTGTGGGTCATTGAATGTCTTTTAATGGATGAATAAGGAAGAGATTGGTGCTGCAGAGGTCTTGGAGTATCGTAAACAAAGCTTTATGGAACACTCTGGTATGAAGACCATAATGCCAAGAAATAAATAGGCAGTAAAGGCATGAGGTTGAAAAAGAGGACAAAGACTCTTTTAGGAACTGAGGTGAATACTATCTGTTTTTCATTCTGGCAAACAGTTGTGGTTCCTTACACAAGCAAACTTGATTAAAACCAAATTCCAAATTAATGAACTGTTTTGCTTGGTAAGAAGAATTTCAAGACAAGATAATATTTTGGCTATGATGTAGTGTCACTCACCGCTCTTAGCCAGCTTTACCTTGAGAGCAACACATGGGGAAGATGAACATAAAAAATTTTTAGTTTGTCTGAAATAAATAGCACAAGTGAGCTTGAAGATGTAGTGATGACTGCTGCTGTGAATGCAGTTTTAATTTTTAGAACAATCATTCCCTTTGAATAAAAACCTAGATCTTTGCACTGGAGCAATAAAACAAAATGCCGTTGGTAGAATTCCCACAGTACTGATGCCATCTTTTTATTAAACTGTAGTTCATTAGAAAGAGAACACCTAAAATGAAAATGCTGCCGTGTGGTTCGGTTCCTTGCTTATAAAAACAACTCGCAGGACCGTTTCCCTCATTCAGACACCGAGGCACACAAATCCCACACTAGCTGTGGTAGAACGGGTTCAGGCTACGTCTTTGGCTGGCTGTGGAAACAGACTGTATCCTCCACCTGGTTTTACGTGCAACCAATATGCAAGAAGTCCAGGTCATGATGCTTGAGTCAATGGTTCTAAGAAGCTACTGAGGACATCAATGTATGAATCCCGGCAAGGAGGCTTGAGAGGTCTGTTAGGATCCCATTCCTCCCTGTTGGAATGGAAATGTTTATTCCCTACAATTGTACATTGGAAGTGTGTATCTCTTGTTGCAAAAATCCTAATTGGTCTTATAATAAAAACTTAGAGCCAGATATTGGGGTAAATGCTGAAATATCAGAGGAAACAAGCCACAGCCACTTCTCACCTCACCAACTCCTCAGCTGAAAGGGGAAGATCTTGTCTCCACGAATCCTCAGAATGAATGCCTCTGAGTCCTCAGCCAAAAGGACTGAGTTCCTGTCTCCTCCCACCTTATATGTCTTTCCCTGTCCAGCCATATCACTTCCTGTCTCAACCTTCCTAGTGCTGGGATTAAAGGCCTGTGTGTTTCCCAAACACTGGGAGCAAAAGCATGAGATCCCAAGTGCTGGGATTAAAGGTGTGTGCCATCACTGCCTGCCTCTGTTTCTCTTTTAGACTGGATTAGTGTAGTCCAGGGTGGCTTTGAACTCACAGAGATCCAGATTGATCTCTGCCTACCTGAGTGCTAGGATTAAAAGTGTATGCCACCACTGTCTGGCCTCTATGTTTAATCTAGTAGCTGGCTTCTGTCCTCTGATCTTCAGGCAAATTTTATTTGTTAGAGTAAAAACAAAATATCACCACAATCTCATTTTTTTGATTTTATGGTTTTCAAAATTAAGAATTTTTCTTTAATCCCAGAAGAGACTTGAATGTTGGACTTTTAAGCAGTGTTTTTAGACTAGTAAAAGTCTGTGGAACTTCCATAATGGAATGATGGTACTATGAGAAGACCATGAATCTATGGACCTCACAGGATATTATGATTTAAAGTGATGTTTAAAAATTAGGCCAGTGAGAAAGATCAGCAGGCAGTGGTGCTTGCTGCCCACCTACCACCGAAATTTGATTCCAAATCCCCCAGATTTATCATCTACACATTAATAAACTATATATGAGAGACAACTAACTATGTAGCTCAATATGCTGTTGATCATAGTATTGTGTTACCACAGTTTGGCCTCTTCATTAAGTAACAAAATAACTACAGTACAAAAGCAAACATGCAGAAACATTAACTAGGAAGTTAAGTCAACAAATCATAGGCTTGTATCATTTGTATTATGAGACATAAAGTGCAACCATTCCCTTTGAAGTAGGCAGTAGATCACACATTTGCACATGAGTTTCCTAAAAAGAAACATAAACCTCCCTGTCAAGTCCTACCAATGTTAAAACTTCTTCACATATAAGAATATCCATGTTCAATGTTTCTAAATATAGCAGGAATATAGCCAAGAAAATATAAAAAATCTACAATTATATTTGTATTGGAAAAACCATAATGGATTTCACTGCTTCAAAATTCAAGGCTGATCTACATGTGAGCACCATGGAAAGCTGCTAACAGCCCTGCAAGTGACTAAGTGAAATTCATTATTTCTTCCCTGAGGTACGTTCACAAGAGACAGAAGGAGAAAAGGTCACACTTCCATTATGAGTACAGGCACATGAAGCTTTTTAGATAAAATGTTGAATAATTTGCAAGTCCACA
This sequence comes from Peromyscus leucopus, assembly GCF_004664715.2. Lineage (NCBI taxonomy): Eukaryota > Metazoa > Chordata > Mammalia > Rodentia > Cricetidae > Peromyscus > Peromyscus leucopus. The sequence continues at coordinate 9,039,392 of NC_051072.1, read as the reverse complement.
GCTCAGTTTTATGTTAATATGACAAAAATGTGTCCAGTAAAAGGACAATAAGTTGTTTAGCCTTTTTATTAATCCCAATTTATAGATCAAGAAATTAAGCACGCTCATAATTGCATATAAATTGAGATGTGCTGTTTTAAGGTCATTTGTTTGCATAAAATTTATTATAATAAAATTAGAAAAGCATGAAAACAATTCAGGATATGCTCCCAGATGCCTAGCAGATTCTAATCCATTTCGTTAAACAATTAGTCTCAGTTTGTAATACACATAGTGGTGAGTCATTTTTTTGGCCAATGTACCATTTTAGATGTGCAAAGATGCATTAACAGTGTCATAAAACATGCATGACTAACAACTCTGTAGAATGCTTTCTTTTCATAATTTGCATAAACAATGAACAGAATCTATGATAAGAACAGACATAATGAATGCTAGTCCTTAAGTGCTGAGGTTCCCTGAAGCACAACAAATGGAAATAATGGTTTCTTGCATATCTGAATTTCAGCATATCTAGTCAGACTATTAGTCATATAGTCATTAACTGTAAACACAAAAGTATATTAAAGCAAGCATCCTCATAAAATTAAAGGCTGATGTATGATAGTGCGCACCTATTGTTTATTAGTGTGCAAATTAATATATGTATCCCACATAAAATTTGACGTAAGTCTCATAAGTGGCATACCTTGGAGCTTTTACAGTTGAGGAAAACAATTTAAAAAATAATGAGCTCCCCAATCCTTCTGCTTACTAAAAATGCTGGGCTTATATTTTGTAGGAGTCACTGCAGAGCAAGGGGCTGAGAGGATGGCTCCATGGATAAGACACTTGCGACCATGAGGACCGAGTTTAGATACCCAGAGTCCACAGAAATGTTGAATGGGCATAGCCACTCACATGTAATTCCACC